>NC_143565.1:38447500-39050625 GCF_054136105.1 Typopeltis vanoorti
TATTTATAAGCTCTGTATTACTTAAACCTTGGTATTTCTAAGCCTGGCTTCCACTGATGAGACCTCAATAAAGGTCGAAACTGGTTTGGGTAGTGGCCCCTTGCCTTTAATGCATAGCATCATACATCTCAAGGAGATGTGCTTTGCATTAAGGGTAAATATTAAGAATAGTGATCAGAGATTATTCCACCTTTACCACGAGTTGCCTAAGACTTGCACTACTTGCAAGCGCAAACTTGACTTACTCGTCTGTTTGCTTACTTGGGAAATGGATTAAAACCAGGTTTATATTTATAACATTATATATATAAAGGAAAACCTCACTTAACGCGAAAATTCTATATGCAGTCAGTTAGCGCAATTCAGTGAAATGATACTATTTCCCCTCTTTAAGCGAGTGATTAATCAGTTAGCGCGATTTTTTTACCTTCTGCGAAATTTTTTGTCGCCACTCTGCAGCGAGCGGCGGCACTTGTCAATGTAGCAGGCAGTGCCAGTGGTGCGGGCGGTGGCCGGCGACACTTGGCAGTTGACTCAAAGCTATCATTGCAAGCGCACGTGCAAACTCTGTTCTCTTGCTCAATCGCTTTTCCTTCGTTTTGCTTTAATGTAGATACCTATAAGGGTTTATTATATTCAACCCCTGATATGGAAAAGAGAAAGGCTGATAAAGAAAGCAGCAGTAATAAAAAAAAAATAATAAGTAATTATGTTAGAGGAAAAGCTTGAAGTCAGTAAGACACATGAAAGTGGCGCTAATAATACAAAATTGTGCGAGACCTGGGATACAGCGAGTCTACAGTTCGGACTATATTAAATAAGAGCAAAGAATACAAAGAACAAAAAAAAAGTTGCTACAAGTACAAGGAATATTCAAGCATAAGCTCTCAATATTTTTATATCATTGAAAGAGACCAAATTTCAAGAGGAATGTGAAAGTTTTACTGCGAGTTTAGGATGGTTTGACCGTTTTAAAAATTGAGCTGGACTGCATAACGTAAGAATAACTGGGGAATCTGCTAAGATTCTGTGGCCATGTTTCCTCAAGAATTGCAAAGGATAATTCAGGAGGATGATTATGACTATCGTCAAATATTCAACGTCGACGAAACTGGTCTCTTTTGGAAGCGTATGAAAACAAAAACTTTCCTAGCTGAAACTGAAGCATCTCAACAAGGATACAAAGTATCTAAAGATCGTCTTACGCTTTTATTAGGAAGCAATGCAGAAGGCGACTTTAAACTCAAGCCTATGTTAGTTTGTCGTGCGCAAAATCCAAGATATAACATTATTGAAGAAATCAGTACAATTGGAAAAGAACTTGGATTTAATGAACTGGATAATGAAGATGTGAGAAACTTGTTCGATTCCCATTCGAAATAGTTAAGCGAGAATGATCAACTAGAAGAAATAGAATGCTACGCTAAGAATCTAACTGCAAAAGAATTTGAGCTGGTTTCAATCACATTAAGCATGCTAAGGAAATTTTGTTTCATGGTGATCCTGATATGAAACGAAGCTTCGAAATCCTCTGAAATCTTGATAATGCGATCGCCAGCTATCGCAAATTGCATGACAAGATGAAAAAGTCGAGAACTATTCAAACATCTTAAGTTTTTTTATAAAAAGTAACTCAATCAAATGTTCAGACATTAAATAAAAATTTAAGCAATTGATTTTTATTAACTTTGATGATTTTATCCTCTAATATAGCTTATAATTTTTTTTCTCGCTTATAATTCATCCATCAGTCTTCAACTGATGGATGAATTATAATTATTCTTATTGTATTCGCTTAACGCTGATTAATTGGTGGATTTTATATATATATAATCTTTCACTCAATTACTGAATCCCTTGTCCGGTTTCTAAGCAACCTCTCTAAAAACCATAATATTACTACTACAGAAAAGAAAACAGGTTTGTAATTTGTGTGCACCTAGAAAATCTCAGAAGCAGTAGTCTCATTAAAAATCAAGGTATTCGTTTCCCGGCACATTCTTTCAAAACACTTAGTGAAATCTTATCCATTTCTAACTTATTTCCACATGAAGATTACTTCATTTATTCTCCGGGAATAAAATCACTTTAATTAGCATGAAAAGTTTTAACAAAACAATCGTTAACTCAACAAGACAATTATCCCATATTTATCATTTCTCTTTCTGCAAAGAAAACAAAATCTCTAAGATTTTCCTTAGCCTGTTTTATTAATTTCCTTTCATACCTTCTAACGTCTCTTTATACTTTGGACTCATTTAGCTTGTCTTCATGTTTATTACTTTAGTTTTATACTTTTTCCATAATCACTTCATCGATTCTTGCTTAAATTAATCATTAGTGCTTCAAGCTTTTCTTTTTTTCATAATCTCTTACCCTATACTTCCATAGATATGTTATCTCTAATAATTCCGAGTGCCTTCCAGGTCAGGTCCACAAAATTACTCCCAGTAACCAGTTATTTGTAATTTCATCTTCCCAAACTCTTTACCAAATACAGGACAGATAACCCACGTCCATTCCATCACAAACTGTATGAAATGGTGATTTCTCAAGAACTCGAGAGATTACTATCTCTCGCTCCTTGTTATCTTTTACAGTTAACTATAGCCGGCTAAGGTTGGTCGATTGGTAGAGCCTCTGCTACTAATGGCTCAGTTAAGTAAGTTTGAGCATGGTTAGTAGTTGGAAGGGGACCAATCATTCGATGCTGTTGGCACACTCTCCCTCGATGAGTCCTTGGACTCCCTGGAGGTGTCTAATAATATAATATATATATATATATATATATATATATATATATATATATATATATATATATATATATATATATATATATATATATTTCACCTTCCTTTACTCACATATGCTATCTCTTCCTTCCAGTTTATATTTCCAATCTGGTGAGCGGATACACTAATAATTCGGCCAACCAGGCCGGCCCCAGATTGGTAGCATATCCAAAATAAATATTTTTCCCTAGAAATCTCTGCTTCACATAAAATATTTTCAAAACTGCTCTCACTGCAATCCTCTAATTTTTCAAACGCAAGTGAAAACAACACACCAGCCACCATGAAGAATGCAGTACCTCCACTTTTCTCGATTCTGTCCTTTCTATGTTTCCTTCAGTTTCAAGTCAGGAAATCATTATCAGTTATCCATCTTTCGGTTATCCCAACTATTTTTGATATAACTGAAACCACAAAACCATAAAAACATTTCTCTAATTTATTTTGAAGTTTTATCTTGCACTGACTGGTATATAAGCAAAGGAAAAATATCTGTTCACTTTATACTATATATTTTATTATTTCCTTTAACTCCTATCATTTTCAAACAAATATTTTCAAGGTCATTCCTCATTTCCTCCCATCCTAATAATCGTCATATTTCTTATTTTAACCTCGCATGTTCCCATTAAACATTTTTCATAATTTTTCCTTACTCTCATACTTGTTAAATGAAGCTCAGTTTTGCCATATAGTTTCTTTCTTCTATCCCTTTCCACACAATTTAAACTGCTTCTCAAATTATGGTTCCCAACAATTTCGCCTACAAATTTATCTTCATAGTCCAAGTTACATTCTTTTAAGGCACCTTTGTCTTGCCACATTGCATATAATCGAATTTTCGAGCATGATTTTATTCATTGTTCTCTCCTTGCCCCCTTTTTCCCTTGCCAGCCAAACTTGAAATAGAACTTTCCTGTTCTATTTCATTCACGCTCCTGGGAACCTCCATAACTTGGTCTGTAACAACATTGTCCTTTGTTAGAAAAGACTTGAGTCGAACCCTAAAAGCTCGACAGGGCTTTTCAACCGACAGCAAATCATATGATTTCATACAAAGGTGGCAGAGGTTTTCTTTTCTGAAACTCCGGTGTTTCATCCTATAAAAAGTCAAAACCATCCAGAAAGGCATGCAAATAACATATCGAATACACTGGCTTAAGAGCCTTAGCTGAACCGTAATTTAAAACGACCCGACCCAGTCCAACTCGTAACTTCACTCTTCACCTCTTCAACCTCACTTCTTTTTCATTCGCACTTGGCATTCACGTTCTATTTTTCATTTTACACAACACACATGCGCACATGTTTCCTTTAATTCGATAAGACATTATTTAAAGCCTATACATCAAAAAGAGAGCATTGAACATAAGTTTTAAATACCCTTGATCAGGTACAGATTAAGCCGGCTGGGGACCGCTGGAGGTAAAATTTACGGGGCCCCTAAAAATTTATATACATTAGGGAAAGTTGACATTTCTCTTGCACCTGGTATACTTGTGTGGTAGTATTGAATTTGTCTTTATTTCCTTTTAAAAACAGTAGAAAGTGTTCCAGTTCATCATCAAAATGCCTAATAGAGCTAATTTTCCACATAGCTCGGGATCCCTGGCGACCACTAGGTCCGACACCCGCTTGATCCGCCTGTGCCCTTGATTAAAGATAGAAAGAGAGAGAGAGAGAGAGAAGGGCACTATCATTTTGTTCAATATACTAGAAAAATACCACATTTCGCAAGCTGAATCTTGGTTATGCACACTAATCTTTTGAACTACCTAATGTTATACCATTCATACTGCTAAAATGTATGCTTTTTTGTTGCACTAGATGGATTACTTTTCTTTACTGTTTGTAGTAGCGAAGCCCCTTCATTTTGACACATACAAACTAATGGAACAGTCTCCCTGATTTTGTTATCCTTTAAATATTCCAGTGTAAGATGATATGGGAAGTTCAGATGGTTTAGAACCAGAAAGCAATGGCAAAGAATCTTAACAGGACTCTGAAGATATGAAGAAAAAAATAATCAAATCATCGCCATCAAAAACGAGTCAAATTATGATTGTTGCGATCCATTGTTCAATATTGATAAACAGAACAAAGAGAAACTTTTGTAGATGGTTCAGCTCTGAAAACGTTTCTCTTACTTTTCATCTGTTTAATGCTTTCATTATGTCAGTAGGAGGCAAAGGCTGATGATGTGATGATGTTCTAAGTGGAAGATGTTTGAGCTTAGCTACTGAATAATATAGGATCCTGGTTATCGGTGTTAAGTCTCTGTTTCATTAATTCTTGACTTCAGAATTCTGTTTTATTGTTAGAAAACTTTAAAAATACTTTTTTGGGGTGGAGGACAATTAAGTGGACAGGAAGTCTTTGGCAACTGTTATCTCACTGCTTCCTTTCTCCTCCTACATCTGTTCGATTTCATAACTAAACTACTGAATTAAATTTTTTATGCTTATGATAGTGTCACATATACCATATTATATCTAAGGGACAACTCAAGTTGCCTGCTAGGGAGCACCATCAGGACTTTAGAAATAATAACTTCCTGCTTCTTCCTCACTTACTGTTTGCTGTGCCTGCGTCTTGTTCTTAAGTTTATTGAAAATGGCAACGTGACATTGCCGAAATATTGAAGTATATTAAAATTTATTTTATTGTATATCCTAGTTGACGTTGTCATTTCCTTAAATTATTTAGTAAAAAATACATAACCAACGTCTAAGCCTTTCCACGAGAATTTAGTAAAAAAACTCAAGTTTGAGTTACACTGATTTAACATGGAATTAAACCTATCTTCATTGAAAGTGGAACCCAAAAACCAAGTCTACTGCCATATAAAAGTTAGATATATATTATGCAAGTGAGTGTGAGTGTTAAAGTTTTAATCACAGAAAGATATATATATATATATATCGTTGTAGTCATTGGAAAAGTTAAATACACTGTTCAGAAAGAAGTCAACAGACACTATAGTGTGAGGAACAAACAGCCATTGTGCTCACCTTGATAAGATGTAGGACATCTTTTCGCTGCAATGATTACTACGGAGCATATTTTCCAAAAGTGTACGATAATGATCAATGGGAATTTTTGGATCATTCGTACTGTAGGCATGTAATGAGGTCCTAGACTCTTGTTGGGCAGCTGTCCCTTGACCTCATCCGACACTCCAGTTCATCCCACAGATGTTTATTAGGGCTGAGATCAGGACTATGTGGAGGCCAGTCAAGTGTGGTGATGTTCATGTCCACAAACTATGCAGTTACAGTAGCAACCTTATGACATATTAGTGCATTGTCTTGCTGAAAGAGACAATGATCAGTTTCGTAGAATCGCCACAAAATAGGAAGCATTGCATTGTCCAGAATGCTGTGAATGTTCACAGAGGTCCAAGGCCAAACTGGGAAAAACAGGATCATACCATCACACCTCCGAATTTTAAAGTTGGCATTATGCATTCTGGTAAGAGACGTTCAATAGGCATCTGCCACACCAGTCCATCTGCTCGGTAGAGGATGTTTGCCACTCCATAACATAGCTTTACAAGCTTCGACATCCCACTATACACACTCTTTGCATCACTGAAGATGATGCTGCATGCTAGTTCGGGTAATGTGTATCTTGCATATTTTGGTACTACCTTGGAAACCAATGTTGTGCACCTCAGTTCTGAATGTTTTTGTACAGATTCAGAATACTGAATACTGTCAGTTCTCTTCTCGCAGCCTTTTCACCCAGTCACAGTTGCACTGACTTGGGAGCATCAAGTTCCTCCAGTTTATACTGGCTAGAAACATGTGGCTCATTACATGGTGCAATGCACCTTGCTCATGGGGGATGTCCATTGACTTCTTTCCAAGTGTATATTATGGAGTTGTTTGCAAAGGATATCATTAGGACTTAAGACTCGAGTACTCTGTGCATCAATCTCAGACATAACACCTTTGTTGGTTGCTCAGCCCACAGTGGTTAATATGTACACAGAACTGTAGAAAATAAGCGAAAAGTACCTTGCAGTGAAGAATTTGTAAAGGAGTGCAAAAGAGATGTTCATAGTGAACAAAGGGTGTAATATCTTGTATTGACTAATCAACTGGTTACATTACCACAGCTGACATTGCAGTCAACATGGGGAGTGCAAAAAAAAAAGTATTCCAGACAGTGATACAGTTGCACTTGTCTGTATGAATTTTAGAGCTAAAGTCCCAATAGACATCTTGTCCTCAACAAATGTCATCAGAAACATACCTGCTGCACTGTCAGTGGCATGCCATTTGGACAAGAGAGGAAAAAAGTGCTCTTCCAAACAGCTGGTTCCTGCTGCACCATGTAGATGAATGACTATGATTATAGTGCAAACAAAAAGTGATGGCATCATCATGCATGGATAGCACTACATCACTGAGTATGGTTTGCTGGTTAGAATTAGTAACTTGTTGCATATTGATCAGTATGGCATACTGACATCTCATAGCAGACTACATGCACTCCACTTCCATATTTCACCTGTCCTTGGATGGGGATCATCTTTTAGGACAGCACTTCATGTCACCAGATCTGTACTGTAATTAATGGTTTGATTGGTTTTCTATAATTTTCTATAATTGGTCTTTCTGAATTAAAATTTTGGGCTGCTTCTTGAATTAAAAACCCAGAAAAACTTGAGAAAAATTGTATTGCCCTGCACCAAAGCTCTTGTACTCTAGAATCTCTTAAAAAAGGGTCAGTAAAAATTTCTCCATCAGTGAGCAGGTTTGAACTCATAATGATCTTTCTTCTGCAAACCTATCTACATGGAGGAAGTTACTACAAGACTACATAGGCATCTTTAGCAATTTGTCAATTTTCAGTTCAAGCTTCACCAATCTTGGTATTTTCAAGTCCATGCTGATGTGAGACAACTAGAATATGGATTTTACAATGAGCTTCCTAAGCCTGAACTTTGGAAAAAACATGATTTCAGAGCAAATGCAATATACTTGAATTTAATGCAGACTATAATTTTGAACAAAAATCATTATTATCATTTTTTTTTTTTACAATCTACCGAGAAAAATCACTATAAATTATTTTCAAATTCAACCCACCTAGCTTGTAATAACTGAGATTATTGCCATAATAATTTTGGGTAATCTTAATGAATTCTTCAGCAACTCTTTGCATATTTCTTTATTACAGGTCTGGATTTACATGACAATTTTCAGTCAGCAGCATTAACCATTAACAGCAACATTAATATATTTCCTATTTCATCAGCTAGTCTGTAGTATAGCTGCAACAGTGTTTGACATTTATCCTTTGTTGCAAGTTTTTCTACTTGGTTATATTATAGATTAAAGGTACCAAGAAATTATATGCTTGGTTTAATCCTTTATCCCAAGTGTAAGCAAAAAAGTTTGCACCTGAACTATTTTCAGGACTGGGGCAACTCGTATAAAGAAGCTAATGACTTCACATCACTTGCCTTAGTATCCCATAATACAAAGCACATCTCCTTGCAGACATGTATAATGCTATGGATTATGAGAAGGGTCAATACCCAGACTGGTGTGGGTGGTGACCCTTCCCATAGAAAACATATGCAATTAGCAGGCATAATATACTACCTTCATAGCATTAGTTGCTTCAAATATAATTTCATCCAGCATCAATACTCACAATGAATCAACTGTCTTGAAAAAATTAAACTGTGGATTAGTCAGATGTAGAGGTATGTATGCCAGTTGGAATATTAACTTTTTATATGGACATATAAAAAGTTAATGTTATTTGACCTATCAGGCAAATAGTATTAAACTTATACTTGGTCTGCAGTTTCTGGTACATACAGGTTATAACTTATAATTTTTTTTCTATTTTGATTCATTTTTATTTTTTATTTATTTTTAATTTTTTGTATTTTTAGTCATTTTTTACCTAGTTTGGAAGCCCTACTCTAGAGACCTAAGTTGGAACTTTTTCAAGCCACTTCAGGTCTCCAATAAGTGAGTCAGTAGTCTCGCAATGTGCAATGAAGTTTTTCTCCCACCTAAAGACAATCACAAATATCCATCCCCAATGGTGGGATTTGGTTGGGGAGCAGATATGCTAACCACTTGCGAAACCAGGCCAGTTAACATGCTGTAGGTTTTCTCAATCTTTCATGGTTAAGTGACATTAACTACCTCAACGACCATTCTGGATCAAATACACATATGCTTCATATCCATCATATATTTCAATGTAATATCAATGGTATTACAATTTTAATATGCACTTCGCATCCATGATAAACTTGACATCTATAAACGTCTTGGCCAGTAGCGTGGTTTAGGAAGGAAAAAAACTGCAGAAAATTACATAATTTCTTTATTATTTTCAAGAAATTAACATGCATCAGCCTTTGTATATCTCCATGTAGGAGTTATGGTATTTATGCAGAAAGTTTATGTACCACACCCATATTAGCACATTCCACTTGAATATGATTATCGTTTTATGATGACAATTATTACTAACCTTTTAAAATTTGGATTAATAAACAACTGAAAAAAAAAATCTAGTATTATGAATTACTCTTAAAATGTAGTGATAAAATTAATTCACTAATTATTTATAATATTAGATTATAAAATTGCATACCCAGGTACTTATACCTTATTTTATTTTCAGATTTTATGTTTATTTGGAAAGATCTGATGGGCATAGGATCTTGATGAAGAAATTCAGGCTGAGGAACAAACTTTATTCCTTGCGGCCGATGGCAAAACCCTTCTTATTACAGGAATTTGGCATCTCTGTGGAAGAGGTTTATAGGAGTAAAAATTTGATAGTGCCATGCCTGATATGGATTCAAGAACTTCTCTTGATGAACTTAATACACAGTGTATTAGTAATTCAGAATTTAAAACCAGTGAAGATGATACCTGTTCTTTGAACCACATTCAACTGAGAAATACAAATGCAAAAAAGAAGTGTACAGATACCGAATCTCATCCTGCATCTTCCTCTGATCATTCATCATCAACATCACCAACTGAGAGTGTAGTAGTAAGGACTGGGCCAGTTCCTCCTGATGGAGGCTGGGGATGGGTGATTGTATTTGCATCGTTTATGATTAATTTAATAGCAGATGGTGTCTCTCTTTCATTTGGTATTTTGTTTGTAGATTTAGTTAATTATTTTGGTGAAAGTAAGGGAAAAACTGCATGGGTTGGATCCATTTTTCTTAGTATGCCTCTACTGACTGGGCCTATAGCAAGTTACCTTACTGATCGGTATGGATGTAGGAAAGTTAGCATTTGTGGTGCCCTTATGGCAGGAGGAGGTTTTATTATTAGTATATTTTCACATTCCCTTGAACTACTCTTTCTTACTTTTACAATAGCAGGATTTGGCTTAGCACTGTGTTATGTAACATCCATTGTAATTGTAGCTTATTACTTTGAAAAGAAACGATCTTTAGCAACTGGCTTAGCAGTGTGTGGAACAGGAATAGGAACATTTGTTTTTGCACCACTTACTATTTATCTTTTAGAGCACTATGCATGGAGAGGCACACTTTTAATTCTTGCAGGTTTTTTTCTAAATATCATTGCATTTGGAGCTTTAATGAGGGATCTTGATGATCCTTCAAAATCACGTGATACAGTTGCTCAAGAAGAGACTGCTGGACTGAGTAGTAATTCTGCAGGGGATGGCAATAATTTAGAGGAGTCAGGAGAACGTCTTTGCAGCTCTTTAGTTCAGCTTCCAACATATTTATGTGACAATCTTCCATTAGAAGTAATCACTGAATTATCTAATAAGGAAGGTGGATATTTAAATTCCCTTTTAGAACAATATCCAAATCTTTTAAATTCCATTGTAGTTTGCCATGGAAAAGAATGCACAATGACTGTTAAAAGTACCCCGCCTACTCACCATTTTGATACTGTTGTTAAACTTTCCAAAGATTCTTATAAATCTAAACATTTTGTAGAGAGATTGGAGTATACTAAGCCTAATGACAGAAGTCCCAATCAGAGTAGGAAGGGATCTACATGGATGCAAAAACCTGACTCTGCATATCTGTGTAACATGCGTTTGCAAAGAGGCAGCATAACGTATCGTGGTGCTATGTTAAATATCCGTCGGTATAGGTTACGTGCATCTAGCTGTCCAGACATATACAGGAACAGTATGATGACAATCACGGAGACAGATAAGGTATTGAATTTTGTATTTTTGTTATCTTAAAATTTTTAAATTTAAAATAATTTTAAACTGTATTTCATTTTAGTTAAGAAAGATAAAAAAAAATCTATATTTGTTATCTACTAGCTTTTTAAAAGATACAATGTGTTTTGTATTTTGCCATAATATAATTTAGAACGAGAGATGTAACAGAATTCAATCTAATAAACTGCTACAGTATTTTTAGGATTTGTGATCACATACTGCAAAAGAATTACAAATAGCCACAATCAAAATAATCTGGTAGAACACATTTCTATACAAGAGTTGAATCATATTTTAAACAACTTCAAAAACAATAAGTCACCTAGAGAAGATAGTATTAACATGGAACTGTTCGTATATCTTGGTGAAACTCTTAAAGCAAGATTTAGAGATTTCCTGGATAGAATATAGGGTATATGGGATGGAGAACTACACTAGAATCCTGACAGAAGGCTATAGTTATTCCAGTTTATGAAAAAATGCAACCATAAAGACTGTATAACTTATCATGGAATAAATCTTATCTATAGAGGTTACAAAATATATGCAAAAATTATATAAAAAAAAAACTGGAGGGTCATTACAGATATAAGAGAGGTAAGGAACAAGATGAATTCTGCAAGAGCAGATGGTTACTTTACTTTGAAACTGCTACTTGAAAACCACAAAAATTCAATAACTCAACATGTGTAGGATTTAGAGACTACAGGTGACAGCTTTTGATTGCATGAACAGAAATTGACATTTAGACACACTCACTGATAATGAAACTCCACACTAAACAATAGAAGAAATCTATAATTCTACACATCTACCTCATAGCAGTCAAACTGAAAACTGAAATATCAAATTGGAAATCAATAAATCATGGTGTCTGACAAGGCTGCCCTTTATCACCATTACTCTTTAATATATGTATTAATTCCACAGTCAGAAATTGGAGACTGACAGTGAATGGAAATATTATTATTATTATCCAGGCCTCCATGGAGTCAAAAGACTCATTGTGGAAGGTCGTTTTTAGAAAACACAAAGTTTATCATACCATTCCTTGTGACCCATTGACCATTCCCGCTCCAACAACTCTCTCAGGCAATGCATTCCAAGATTCAACCACCGTCCAAGCAAAGAAACCACTCCTCACCCTCTTGCACACAGCCTCCTTTCGTAACTTCCAGGAATGGCTGTTCCACCAAGTGAAAGAACTCTCCAATGTCTATCCTGTAACTGCCTCTCAACAGTTTAAAAGTCTCGATCATATCACCTCTCCTTCTATCTGCCAAATTCTGCAGTCCATATTCCCTCAGTCGATCCTCATAATTCATATTATAGTCCTGAAACCATCTTTGTTATCCACCTCTGTACCCTTTCCACAGTCAATTTATCCCCAATTTATAATCAAATCCTGGGGACCAAATCTGAGAACAATAGTCTAAGTGGTCTGATCAGGGTCTTATAGAACGGAATGATAACTCTTTTATCTCTGCAGGTCAGCATCCTTCTCGGTATTGCAGCAATCCTCTGGGTTACCTTCACTACCTTTGCAATATGCTCCCTAAATTTCAGTTTTCTATCAATCATCATCCCCAGATCTCTTGTCTCCCCTACCCACTCCAGTACAGCTCCTCCAATCGAGTATGCATCCTCCCATCGATGTGTCCCAAACTTCAAGACTTTACATTTTGCTGCATTAAACCGACACAAACCCACATTCATTTGCCCATCTCTCTAGTTTATTCAAATCCTCTTGCAGGGGCTGCCACATCTGCACTATTACTAATAACCCTTCCCAGCTTCACATCATCCGCAAACAATTGAATGTCCCCTTGCAATCCATTGACAATATCATTGATATAAAGGTTGAACAATACAGGTCCAGTACTGAGCCCTGAGGAATCCCACTTGTAACCTTCTGCTTCCTTGATATTGCCCCACCATACACAACTCTCTGATACCTATTAGTCAGCCAATCCTGAATCCATTTGACTAATTTGACATTTAAACCCATGCACTGCAACTTAAATAGCAGCTTATCATGTGGCACCCTGTCAAACACCTTTGCAAAATTTAAAAAAAATGGCAGTATAATGCTTTTCCCTCGTCAACTGCTTTTGTCACTATTATAAAAGGCAATTGTATTACTAAAGCAAGAGTGCCCCTTAACAAATCCATGTTGATTCTCACAGATAACATTACCCTCATCTGCCCAACATTGTATATAGTCCCTCACTAATTTCTCCATGACCTTAACAACTACTGATGACACACAAACAGGCCTATAATTAGACACTTCCAGTCTGCCACTGCCCTTATGCAGCGGCACAATCTTACCTACCTTCTATTCCCTGGGTACCTTTCTAGCAGCCAGACTCTTATTGAAAAGCCAGGTCAATGGAGCTGTCAGTTCTTTAGCACATTCTCTCAAAACCTGTGGTGAAATACCATCCAGTCCAACAGCTTTACTGACATCCAGAGTACTCAGTATCTGAAACACACTCCCCTCCTGTACCTCTAAACCTCAAACCTGCCCTATCTCTCTAGCATTAAAACTGACTCCTCTAGGATGAAATACTCCAATAAAGTGTTCATTGAACAATTCCACTATGTACTCTGCATCAGTCACTCTATTCCCATTTTTATCCCACAATATCATTCTTCCACAATTGTTTCCCTGCCTACTAGTTACATAACTAAAAAATTCCCTAGGATTTTCTTTGGATCTTAGTGCCAATCTCTTCTCATATTTCAGTTTTCCCTTCCTCACATTTCTGGTCACTCTCCTGGCCTGCATCTTATATTCTTCGTGTATCTGTCCTCCACCCCTCTCCTTATATCTCTTCCATAATCTCTTTTTCAACTGCAGTTCCTGTTTGATATCATTTGTCATCCACTTTACACCAAATTGTGTCCGCTTCTTCACCCGTGGAATACAGCTTGCTATTTGCTGCTAACAAATATTCTTTCACAATTTCCCAAGCACTAATGATATCCTGACCTTCCAATTCTGCCCTCCATGGAACTGCCCCTAGTTGATACCTAACACTATTATAATCACCCGCCTTATAATTCCACATACGTTCCCTTTTCTTTGATACACCTGTATGTCTGTTCATCTTCCAAGTCAAAACCACATGGTCACTCTCTCCAACTGATGGGAGAGATGTCATCTCACTTATTATTAGCTCTTCTGATGCTATGATCAAATCCAAAACTCTTGAACCTCTTGTTTCCTCTATTACATGCTGCTGAAGACATTTGTCCCTCAATAATTCCAGAAATTCTATCCCCTTCTTACTATTGCTTCTTACTTCTTACTACTACTTCTTACTACTTGCATTTTTCTCTTCCCAGCTTATACTGCTGTAGTTAATATTCCATTATGAAGTAATAGCCATCTTAGCGTATTATATACATAGAGGTGTTGATATGTGGCAAGTAGAAAGAGGAATGATTATGGTAAGATAATCAAGTACTCCTGACCAATAATGAAAATGAATTGTAATATGCAGTGAGTTGCAATCAGAGGAGGTAATTGTGAGTTGGGTTTTGTACTTCCCTCCAGTTGGTGAGAGTGATCGAGAAGTGATCACCTGGGTTGTGGATAGCCATATGAAGACTTCTGTATGGAAAGTATATATGTGGAAGTATAAGGCTGGTGATTTTGACAAGCTTAGGAAACAGCATCAATGTGTGAATGTATTCCAGAGTTCAAAAGGCTGAATAAGGTTCAAAAGGTGTCAAATGGATAAATGAGGGGATTAAGCATGAAATCTTGAAGAAGAAAGCACTTTGGAAGCAGAACAAGATGAATAATGGTAATAATCAGTTGCGTGAAGAGTGTAAAGAGCAGGTTATGAGATTGACCCAATTGGTAAGGACAAAAGTGCAGTGCAAACAGAGATCAACAAATCAGACTAAGAAAATTTTGGCACTTGACCAAAATATTTTCTGATCTCTCGAATGTTGAATATGAGGAAAGGTTGCGAAGATGCAATATACAGAGTCTAGTGGATAGGAGGAGGGGGGTGATATGATAGAGACGTACAAGTTGGTAAGTGGTTGTTATAGGATTAATTACTATTATTACTATTACTATTATTACGGGCAACTCCAGGGAGTCATTAGACTCATCGAGGGAGGCCCCAAATCATATTCATCACAACTATTTGACATTCATACAGTATCTATCATACCTCGCCTTAAACTCATTCACTGTCACAGCTTCCACTACAGACTCAGGGAGCGCATTCCACTCATTCACTACTCTAAAAGTAAAGAACCCAGCTCTAACACCTTTACTAACCACACTTTTGCCCAGTTTCCATGGATGTCCCCTAGTCCTCCCACAACCAGCCCTGTTCTCAAAAATATCTTCTGAATTAATTTTATAGAAACCCTTCAGTAATTTGAATGTCTCAATCATATCTCCCCTCCTCCGCCTATCAACCAATTTTTGCAACCCACAAATCCTCAACCTGTTTTCATACGGTTCATTCCACAGACCTGCTATCATCTTGGTCACTCGCCTCTGGATCCTCTCCACCTCCTCCCCATCAAGAAGAAACCTACGTGACCAAATCTGAGCACAGTAGTCTAGATGCGGTCTTATCAAGGCTCGATAGAGAGGAACAATAACCTGCTTGTCTCTGCTTGTCAACGTATTCTTCAGCAACCAAGTGATTTGATGAGCTGTTTTGGTCACTTTTGCAATGTGTCCCCTAAATTTCAATTCCTTATCCACCAACACTCCTAAATCTCGTGCCTCATCAATTTCCTGGAGCAGGGTTCCACCAATGCAGTAAACTGCCGCCAATCTTTTCACCCCAAAATGCATAACCTTACATTTTGCCACATTAAACTGACATCCATTCTCCTTAGCCCAGACCTCCAATCTATCCAAATCATCCTGCAAAATTTTGACGTCCTCTGCATTCACTATTGCCCTACCCAACTTCGCATCATCCGCAAACAAATGAACTGTTCCTCTCAGATCATTTCCTATATCATTTATGAACAAATTAAACAGCAGTGGTCCAAGAACAGATCCTTGTGGCACACCACTAGTCACAGGCCGTCTTGTGGACTCTACTCCCGAGTAAACCACTCTCTGATATCTCTCCGTCAACCACCCTCCTATCCATCTCACCAACCCTATGTCCATTCCCATATGCTGCAATTTACTGATTAGAATTCCACGTGGAATCCTGTCAAAGGCCTTGGCAAGGTCCAGTAGAATCACCGTAAACCCATTACCCTTATCCAGTTCAGCCGTCACTGTGTTATAATACGTGAGCAAGTTACTGAGGCATGACCTACCCTTTACAAAACCATGCTGTCCCCGATACAGTATCCCATTTTCTTCTATCCAATCTTGTATTTTCCTCTTGACTATTTTCTCTAAGACCTTGACAATGATTCCTGATATGCTAATCGGTCGGTAATTTACAACAGCAGTCTTGGAACCACCTTTATGCAGTGGAACTATTTTTTTTAATATTAAAGAGGTTTTAATATTTTATAATATATAATAATAAAGAGGTTTACTATTTTAATATTAAAGAGGTTTTTCATAAAATGGTGGGAGATTGGGGAGAGAACAAGAGGTCAACTCTATAAGAAGGGTGTGAGCAAGCGAGTGCATTCATTTTACTGAGAAGCAGGTTTTTTGCACAGACAGTTGTGAATGATTGGAATGCATTACCTGAGAGTGTGGTGTCTGCAGAAAATTTGTAAGTGTTTTAGGCACAGTATGATGAGATGTGTGTGTGTGTAGGCAGGGCTATCTTAACAAGTTTGAGCGTCCTGGGCTAAAAAAAATTGGTGCCTTAATCACATTGGATTGAACAATAATTAAATAATACATAAATAAATATATTTATGCACTAAATAAATATCCTATAAATGTTATACACAAACACAATGTCAATGTATTTATAATAATCACAATTCACAAATAGTCAAGTATTCACAACACACCACAGTACATTTGTAAAGGTGAAAGTAATTCGAAATATTAACAAAAGAGAAACCAAAAAAAATATTAATATTGAATGATAATTGTAAAATGAATGCACTACTTAAGCACACAGACTATGCTCATTTCTGAGTATAAATACATCTTTATAATAAAATGCCAGTGGTGCAGCCGAAAATGAAATTGTATATTTTGTCAGCAATTTTTAAAATAAATATAAATTCTTTTATTTAGAAAAGCAATCAAGCAATCATTAAGATTTAAAATGTTATTGAAAATATTATTAATGATTTGCTTAGTTAGCTGTATAAAAAATCCTAATAATATTTTTGTTTGATTAAATATTTTTGTTTAATTTTGATGACATTTCAAATTAAATGGAGATTTTTGCGTCCAAAATTGGAGGGGAAAAAAACATTTCAACATATTCGGTTCTTAAGCACCCTTGGATCAATGTCGCCCCTGGGCTATAGCCCAGTGGATAAGGAGGCCCTGTGTGTAGGACAATAGACACCACCTAGATGAGTCTGTAACTCTATGGAGTCTTAGGATAATAATAATAAAGACTCTCATGAGTTTTTTGATATATGGCAAATAGAAAGAAGAATGATTATGGTAAGCTGATGTTAATGGATGAACTGCTGCAGAGGACACAGTTGAGGTATTCAGTGAGCACTTCATCAGGGTGTTTCATCCTTAGTGTGAAATCATCTCAAGTGTAGAGAATGAAATTAGAAAAGACATAATGGTGAGGAAGCAAGAGGTATATAAGGAGTTAAGTCAGCTAGACGTCAATAAGGCAATAGGACTTGATTACATATCACCACATGTCTTAAGGGAATGTTCCAAGGAATCAGCCTTGACCTACCTGTTTAACAAGACTCTTGCAACAGCACAAGTCCCAAAAGAGTGATAAGAAGGCAAAATTGTTCCACTTCACAAAGGTGGTGATAAGGCTAAGGTAACAAATTATAAGCTGATCTATGGAGTTGTAGTTAAGGTACTGAAGAGGGTTTTTTTTTTTATGTTAATCTCGCACATGAAAGGTCACAAGATCTATAACACTACAGTGCCATATGTGGACAAGTGATTAAGGAGAAAAATGTAGCCTGTTGACATGTTTCTTGAAGAGGAGGTTGTACTCAGTGGGAAAAACAGTATGGGAAAGATTATTCCAGAATAGAGGGAAATGAAGGAAGCTGATGAGAAGTTAGTTTAGTGTGTTCAAAGCTGGACAATGTATAGGTGTTGGCCAATGGATGCTCTAGTTCTTATATGGTTAGAAGAAAGTGGAGGAATGGTAGCAGCCAATTCAGAGGAGCAATGCCCATGAAACTGCCTAGCACTGAAACAAAGCACCTGTAATAAAGTGACTGAAGGGAGTCTGTGAGGAAAGGATCATCTATTAAGCAGATTGCCCTCCTCTTCTGAATATCATCAAGAATTCTTAGAGGTCTTGGGTGCTCCATCCTAAATGTGGGAACAGTACTCTAAAGTTGAACAGATCTGATTCTTATAGAACATTAGGCGTTTACAGGAAGTGAAGCATGTTTAGAACAAGATTTTAAAGGCTAAGGAGGCTATGTGAGTTTGTTCCAGGATAAACTGGATGTGACAGTCAATCCAAGACAAGAAAGTTGATCTTGAAAGGAAACTGGAACATTATCAAAAATGAGAGGGGATTTGTTTTCACTCCAATTCAGAATGTTGAGGAGGTCAGTGTTCAAGTTACTGGTTATGGAAGATCTTGAGGCATGTAACATTAGGGTGCTGCAGGATTTATTGAAAGAGGAATGAAGAGTACTGTCATTGGCAAAGCTGTGAATAGGATTTGAAGTCAGAAGGAAGTCATCGACATAAAGGAAGATGTGGATGAAAGCACAGAATCCTGAGGCACTCCAGCACTGATGGGGAGAAATATGACGAGAAGAAGCCATTCACCATGACACACAATGAACAACCAGTGAGGAAGCTGGAAATCCAATCACAGAGTGTAGAAGGTAGCTATAAAATGGCAGTTTTCAGGAGGCCTCAGTGCTAGACACAATCAAATGCCTTAGAAATA
The DNA here is from genome assembly GCF_054136105.1 of Typopeltis vanoorti. NCBI lineage: Eukaryota > Metazoa > Arthropoda > Arachnida > Uropygi > Thelyphonidae > Typopeltis > Typopeltis vanoorti. The sequence goes on from NC_143565.1 coordinate 38,466,540, forward strand.
TCGAGAGCAATAACACGAGTTTCTCCAAATCTTTCCATGGCCTGAGTTCAAAGGTAGGTGAGATTAGCTAGGAAGCTGGCTGTAAAATGAGAATGGCAGAATCCATATTGGTGATTGCCAATTAACTGACGAGTCTCCAGGTAATGAAGAAGATAGTTGTTGATAACCTTCTCCATCACTTTGAAAGTACTGAAGTCAGAGCAATGGGACAATAGTTAGATGGCTGACTTTTGTTTCCCTTTTTGGGTACAGGCTGGATGTGGACTTGCTTCCATGCTATTGGGTAGATGCCAGTAGAATATGAAAATTTATATAGATGATATAGGATGGGTGTCAGTTCTGGAGCACAACCAGAGGAATACCATCTGGACCAGAAGCATTATTACTATCAAGATTAATGAGGCTTTTTCTTATGTCTTTTTTGGCAGTTCAGAGGAGACATGCAGTGGGCAGTTTGTGGAAGGAAGGGAAGTGATTTGCTTTAGTTGTCCAGGCAAGAAGTTGGAGAGGTGAAAAACTGATGCCAAGAGATCAGCCTTTTCCTTGGTTGAAGTTAGCATAGTGCCATCAGGATGTAAGAGAGATGGCAACGTGGAAGGATATAAGTTATGCCCAACAGCCTTAGTACAGGACCAGAAGGCTTGATTGCCTGCCAGTTGAGCAGGAGCAAGTTTATTGCATTTCATTCTTATGAAGTCTGCTTTGGAATCATTGATAACTTTTTAGATATGTTTCTAGCTGTTGTGTAAGCTGAATGAGAAGCTGGAGTTTTTAATTTATGCCATTGAACATTAGCTGCATTTTTATCATGGAAGGCAGAGGCACATTTTTTTTGAAAAACAAGACTGGGATACAGGTTAGGAGTTTGCAGTGGAATGGGGAATGAAGGCTTTCATTCCAGTGAGGATTATTTGATTACACTACTTCAGTGCAGGTATTTGGATCATGAGAGTGATAGCAGTAATCTGACCATGGAAAAGCAGCATAAAATTTCCAGAGGTCATCCCAGTTGGCACAATTATAGTGCCATAGGGTACAAGGCTGAGATCAGCTGGGCAGAAGATGAACTGTAGAGAAGAAGACTGAATCAGATTGTGGTCAGAGTTGCCAAGAGGTGAGCAAACATACACGGCATATTTGGAGGGAGAGTTGGTTAAGAAAAGTAAGAACATTGGTAGAATGATGAGAATTGTTTGATATTCTTGGTAAATTGACCTATTTGTGTTAGGTCATGACTGATGGCAAATGATTCAGCTTCCCTACCAGCTTGATCTGTGAAGTTGGAGTGGGGGGGGGGTGCAGTTTGTGTTCTGGACGTTAAACTCCCCATGGAGGACAATTTCACAATTTGGGTGATTAGTTTCTAAGAAATCAATTTTTAGTGATAGATAGTCAAAAAGAGCAGCAGAATTGTCAGAATTAGGAGTAGTAAAGGCAGCAAATGAAGGCTCTAAAGTGAGATAAGTAAATCTTGAGCCAGAGCAGATCAAAAAGTGGGGATTCTAAGTTGCATAGCCTTTGAAAAGGGATATCAGATTTCACAAAAGTACATGTTCTGCCCTTTTTTTTTTTTTTTTTTGCAAAATGCATTGTGTAGGATATAGCTAGGATAGCTGAGGTGGATTGTGGTTGTGGAGGAAAAAGAGATCACGTTTTGATACCTGTAAGTGATGTGTCATTAATGTCTTGAATGATCATGAAATGAATGTGGAAGTGTTTCTTATTGGAAAAAGGTTTGGTATTATTTTGGGTGTATTGTTTTAATTTGTTCCACTTTTAAATATTTTTCATATTTAAAAATTTTTAGTTATTTTTATGGGAGATTTTTTTGTATATGCACTGTATATGCATCTCCCTTGTCCAATGCATTCAGCACCTTTTTATAGTACATGAGCAAGTTGGTAAAACGCAACCTCCCTTTAACAAACCCATGCTGACAAGCAAAGAATATCACTGTTATTAACCCACTTGTGTCTTTCACCAACCTCTCTGTGTGAGTTATGCAAACAAGTACCTCACCCTGGCTGCATGCCCCTTCTATTTGTTTTCTGAATCAACCAAGCTACACATGAAAGTCGATCATAAAAATACTAGTTTTTATAATTGACCAGCAAGAGATGGCTTGAGACTCTACAGGCCACTAAGCCTACTACTAGATAGAATGATGCTTTATGTATTCACAGTATCTTTATTTTTCTAGAAATCCTCCCTCTCACCTTCAAGGATTTCTGATATTTCCAAAATCAGATCTGTGCACATTAATTTTCATCTGCACATTTTTGAATGAAGCCTTATATAATGGAATCACCATTGCCTCTCTTGTTGACATTCTTCTCACTATCAGTACTACACTGTATTGTCTTCCCTATGAATCTCTTAACCACTGTTAACAGAGCCGGCGCTAGGATCTTTGCGCCCGCATGCAATGTCTATCTAAGCTCCCCTGTAATGATCTGGGCATGTGTGGTTCTTTTACGATAATAAAAATGTAAATTACTTGAAAGTTGTACTTACATTTCTCCAATCGTTAAACCTTCTACAAGACTACTTGATTCGGTAGGGGTGAAGGGTTTGCAACAAAAGCAAAAAACAGAATTTAAAGTTTCGGAATAAATAGGCCATGTTCTTGGCACGAGCTCCCCGTTTTCCATTTTTCTATTATAATACGTGTCACCAAATTTATGACCATATGTATCTCTGGGATATATTATATTTTTCTTTTGAACAGGTCCCATTTCAATTAAAACAACTCGTAATTTTTCATCAATATTTCCCCATTCACCTGGATCTTCTAAATTTACAGAGACTAACAAGGTGTTAGTTTCGTGGTCAACTACAACTAAATCTTTTCTTAACTGTTTTTCACTTAAATCATGCATCTTGTTCAATAGTTGCAACAGTACTTTCATGAAAACTGGATTTCATGATACATCAGAAATCAGAGTTTTCAACTCTGATTTCTGATGTATCGAGTTGGTTACAATCTGCATCAGAATATTTTAATATTTTAACAAATTTATTAAGAGCTCCAGTTTGTTTCTTAACATCTGCTTCTTTTGCAGCATGATGCTTATGATTTTGTGCACCGGATAACTTTTTTTTAAATTTTTGATTCCATTTCTATTTTATACCCACAAGAAATTATTACACAACACGACACAGAGACGAAATAATAGTCCGCACTGCGCTACTGTCAGTAGCCTACTGAGATACGTACCATATGACTGGTTAACTAGCAACAAATGTTTTGTACGAAAATTCGTTTCTGCACATAAAAACCATTCACCATTTCACTTTAGATAGACTGCAGTAGGCAAGCATTTAGCCTGCTCTCGCTGCAAAATTGTAAACAGCCGGCTGATCAAAGAGGCGGCAATATACAATTTTTTTAAATTTTTATTCGGTGTATCCGGCCTTATTTATTTTAATATTGATCATTCTAAGAATTTTTTGTTTTAATGATAAAAATTTTGTTTCTTAAAAATGAACTTATGAACGGTGCCCCGGCGGCAGCGCCCCCTTCGTAGTGGCGCCTGCATGCCCGCTTCCACCGGCCCTGACTGTCACCCTAGATCTCATAGGGTGATAAAGGTAAAATAAATTAAAGATGCCAAAAAATTATATTCTTGGTTTAATCTTTTATCCAAGTGTAATCAAACAAAGTTTGCACGTGAAGTAACTTCACAACTGGGCAACTCGTATATACAGGCTAATGAATTCACATCACCTGCCTTAATATCCCATAATGCAAAACACATATCCTTACAGACATGTATAATACTGTGCATTATGGGAAGATTCATTACCCAGACCAGTTTCACTATATACGTGAAGTCTCCAAAAACTCAGGTGATTCCCATTCTTTGAGGCCATCTCATCAACACAATCCTGCTTATTCTCTCTGCTATAGTGCACTTGTCACTTCATTCTGGCCATCCCTATTTCCCTGATCTTGACTCTGATTTTCATTTATATTCTTATGATTCCCACCATTTTGCACTGCATTACTTTGCTCTGCTATAATCACTTTCTCTCCTTTGTATCCATCCTCTTTTTATCCTTTCTCAACCTCTCTCTGACTCGTAGTGGTACTAATTTTGTATAGACTCTGTGCATTCTTATTAAACAACAATCGCTCCAAATGACCAATACCAAACCCATTCAAATTCATTCCATTAGCTTTGAACCATTCTAACCTCCCAGCTAGAATGGTTCAAAGCTGAGTTCGAATTCATTCCATACATTCACAAATTGAACACTCTCCGCCTGATACAATTCAGCCATTTTGTCATTCAGTATCGCTGCTCTCCTTCTCATATCTAGGCAACAAACTAACTGCTTTCCCAGTGACACTATTATTCTTCAATTCCTGCAACAACTTCTTCAAATTCCTTTCCACATTCTTTGTCCCACTACTCAAGTCGTTTGTGCCCACCACTAATTCTGATGCTGTTTCTTCCTTCTATGCAAAGCATCTGATATTCGTTTTATTATACCACCTGTAAAACATGTCTTTTGCACTTTATCTTTTACCACACCTTTAATGATTGAGTTACCATATAAAGTAACCCTATCATCCTTAGATATTTGCTGCTTCTTATTATCTTCCTTGTCATTTACACCAATTATACTCTTCTTTAATTTTCAATTTTCTCCTTCATTGACTCTTTATTTTCATTAACTCTTGCCTAAGCTCCTCCATGTCACTTCTATTATTACTGTCACAAGCACTCCCATCCATTTCCTGATTATTCCCAGTAATTCCATTCTCATTTATGAAACATCCTAGCCTTTAATTGCATTTCTCACATACTATAATACATTCCTTTTTATCATTCCACCTAACACTCCATAAATCTTTAAAATTTCTGGATGCATACATGAAACAATTGTCACATCTTGTCCACTGTGAAAAGTCCAGGGAAAAACTTGATCTCCAAGTTCAGACATTCTGTGTTGCTGCAGTATGTTTCTTTGCTGCGGCCATTTTTGTAGCATTAACGAGCACTTCCACATTAATCAAGATAAAAACCAAAGCGAACACTTTCAGAACCACAGTAAAATTATTATATCCAGTCTGGCTATCACGCAAAAGCGCTATTATACAAATCTACAGAATATAATTTAAGAAAAAAAAAAACACTTTTTTGTAACACTGTTCAAATACACTGCTACTTCTGTTGCAACACTGGTGTGAAAAGATGTCTCTTTTCACACATAATTATGGCTAAAAAGATTATTTCTCTATAAAATTTTGTAATGATTCTTATTCCTTTGTATAAGGCTTTCATTAGGCCACACATGGACTATTGTGCCCAGATTTAGTCACCTGGTTTTCAGAAGGATGAAGAGATATTGGAAAGGGTCCAAAGGCGACTGACTAAGGTGGTTTCTGACCTTTGGAATGTCGAGTATGAGGAAAGATTGAGAAGATGTAATTTGCAGAGTCTGGTGGACAGGAGGAAGAGGGGAGTATGATAGAGACCTACAAGTTGGTAAGAGGTTGTTATAGAATCAATGCTGGAGAAGTTCTACAGAAAATAGTGGGAGATCAGGGGAGAACCAGAAGTCATCCCTGGAAACTGTATAAAGAGGGTGTGAGTAGGGGAGTGAGGGACAGTTTTTTTTCATGCAGAGTTGTGAATGATTGGAATGCCTTGCCTAAGAGTGTGGTGTCTGCAAGGAGTTTGAATGCATTCAAGGCATGGTATGATGAGCTGTGTGTGTGATAAAAGGACCTCCCAGATGAGTCTTTGACTCCATGAGGTCTTGGGGTAATAATAATACTAATAATAATGCCTATAATAAACAAACTTGCAGTTTACCTTGTAGCTGCAAGTTGGTTTAATCTGCAAGTACTATAGGCAGACTGGAAAATTAGCCAACATCTGCTTTTAAGAATATAAAAGACATCTGTAATCATGAATATGGACAGTCAGGTTTAGTGATCCAAATGGAAAACAATTACTATGTTTCATCACAGCAAGTTCAAATGTGAGAGGCTTTTTCTAGAATGTGCAGCATCCTAAAAAACCAATCCAATTTAAATAAGTATGTATGTGTTAAACTTCCTCACTTTACTTTTCGTTTGCCTGTGTGTTTGTTACAATGTATATCATGCCCTTGATTATGTGTCTCTGTGACAGAGATAAAATATGGATGTATCTGTGGTTTAATTTATTTCTGTGCTGTTTTCATTCCAATAAATTGTTGTTGTTATTATTCTGGACCTCCATGGAATAATATGACTCCATGGAGGTCTAACATGAACTCCAACCAGCAGTGCATATTAAATCAGTGACCCACACATATGTGAATAACAAGAAAAATCTAGTTTTATCCCTGCTGATGATTATTGTAAGATCACCATGAATTATAGACAAAAGTCTGTTAACTTCATTTACTGTTTTTGATAACATATGAATGTGTGAGCAGCAGATTTTTTTTTTAATCATTAAATTGGTTTTAAAGATTCGTCATCCAAACATTTATTGACTACTTAATGGGAAAAAATACATTTAATAAATACAGTCAACTCTTACTATAGCAAACTGGAATAGTGTGTTATAGTCATTTTCCTCAAGATTAGTATTATATGCAGATCTGGTTTCATAACACTTTATATCCAGTCTGGGAATATTTATTTAAATAAAACACCTACATGTTTCTTTTTTTTTTTTTTTTCTGATAGTTATATCAGTCAGTTGTAGATATTTTTACATTTATGCTTTCTAACAACCCTAAATTTTTCGGGAAGAAAATCTCTGTGATGTTAAGAATACTTTTGTAAATTTATCTAAACAAAACACCAACATGTTTCACTGCCTCCTTCATCCTGATAATGCTGTCAATAATTTTTTTTTTAAGGCAGTAAAACATATAAGTGTTTTGATTGATACGTTTACAAAAGTATTCTCAGCATTACAGAGATTTTCTTTCTTACAAATTACTTCAAGGTACGTAGTAGAGTTAATTATTATTATATATTTTATTACAAAATATGCTTTAAGTCATAAATGCAATAACCAATCTTTATGTTGATATTCTTAGAGCTGCCCCTTTTTTGGAGATATCAGAGACCTGTTGGTTGATATGATTGATCTTTCCATCTTCAAAAATCTACGTTATACATTGTTTTGTGTCTCCAACTTCTTGCTTTATGCATGTGTGGATGTTCCTTATGTCTATATTCCAGATAATGCTTTCAACCATGGGGTGGATCTGGAGAGTGCCTCATTTCTCATTTCAGTTCTTGGAGTTTTAAATACTTGTGGAGTTGTAAGTATTTGATTTTGGTAACTGAAATTACTCTTTTGAGTTCTGTCAGTTGCTTCTTATTATTAATTTTAAACTGAAATATCAGTAGTATAACTGTATTGTGTAAGACAAAAAAAAAGCTTAGTAAATAAGAATAAATATTTGAAAGCCTCAAGTTTTGAGACTTTTAGTAAATTAAAACATTTCATATACACTATATCATCAGTTGAAACAGTCTACCTAGGACATACTACAAAATTTCAGAGTCAAGAAAATCTTATTCACTTCCTAACGAGGCTCTAAAAGCATACGAAGTTTGTGGAACACAGTGGGAGAGGTGAGTAATCAGCCACACAGAAACTAAGGCTAGGTAATATCCTCATCTTCTGAAAAATGAATGCAGAATAAAATCTGAATTTCTGCATTCATCCATTCACTTTCCTTCCCTTCTTTTAACATTTTCTGATACTGAGGATCAAATAGATATAATTTTTTTGTTTATTATCATTTAATGTAATATAAAATCTTCATGGAGTCAACAGACTCATCATAGAGCATATGCATTCATATTGAAACTTTAACTCATTTACACTCCTAGCATTCATAACACATTTTGGCAATGCATTCTACTCATGTGAAGATATCAGTCTCCATGTAAAAATTCTAGTCCTCTTTTTCTCTCCTATTCACCACATCTTTTATCAGTTAGCAATCATTTAATGAAAACAACCCAACAGCATTTTTATATATTTTATCATTATGCCATCATCAAATTCCAGATATGTACCCTCAAGGAGTGTACAGCAGTGTTTCTCAAACTTCAGATATCTGCTTACCCCTTCTTAAATTTTCCTTATTACCAAGTATCCCCTTATCAAATAATAAATAAATAAAGTATATTTCTTTGTAAATGTCTATTTTATTTTAATTTATATGTTCATGTAAACAAAAAATATGATTTATTTTTAATAGAACCAAATTTGGAATAGGTTCCTCTTCATTCCCTGTTCATGAAAATCCACATTTCAAGTAATTCATATCATACTTACGAAGATTTTTCATTGTCTTCCTAGTTGGTTCTCTAGAGATGTCAGACAACACACCCTTATCAATTTCATTTGGTCCAGATGCAATATCAATGTTTTCTTGTTGCTTACAGCTACTTGTATTTGCTATATTGCTCTCTTTCGTGGATTTTATAAATCCAATCTTTACAAAATGATCCATACTTAAGAATTTGAAAGCTAAAAAAATTACCTTATTTATCGAATATAACTCACACTTTTTTCTCAAAATTAAAACTAAAAAATCGTGGTGCGAAATATATGTGGGGATTTTCAAAAACTAAAGTTTTCAGAAAAAAAATGCAAATGGTGTGACATACCAAGAAACTCCTACTCGCTATCACTACTTTAGGCATCGAGAATAGTTTCCTTGTGTGCATCATCAAAGTCATCTACCCAAATAGCTTCATCTTCTTTCCCATTATTTCAAGCAAAAATTACCAGTAATTTACAAGACTTGAGATATGTAGAGCAGTTATGAAGAGATGCATATGATTGGTGCGGTATTAACAAAAGATCGCGAACCAAAGACAAATTAGCATTTCAACAGTTGAGTTGAAATGCTAATTCTCTTCAGCCGAATTCCATAATATCTGAAACATATTCATTCACTATATATTTCTTCGTTTTAACACGTTCACAACAGGGTGGTGTCAAGCAAAACCATATGTTGCAGCAGCAACATATGGTTTGGCTTGAGTCTATACAGTAGTTTCTGTTGGAAGGAAGATGTGATTCATTAGTTAGTGCCATTTTTATCCCAGTTGTCTCTAATTGCACTATTTGTTAAGAAATATAATGATTCCATGCATTAATGATGCACAGCCGAAAATTGCCACATACCCCCTGAAGACCTTTCGCGTACCACACTTTGAGAAACACTGGTGTGCAGGATACTATGATTAGTACTACATGAAGAGTCTACATTATTGATATTTTCCTATCAATATTTTTCCTCTAAATTATTCTGTTATCTGTCAGAACTCCAATATTGTCAAATCTTAAATTTCAGTCACAGTGGAGACAGCATGTACCATTGTCTCACACCAAGATTTTTTGATTTTACATCAACTATCTTCCTGTACTTCTTCAGTTCTAACTACTGACTTACAACTCAAATATAGAGTATATATTGCTTGATATAGTGTCCTGTTGACATCATATAATTGACACCTTATATGCTTTTTTTCCCAGATATTATGGAATTCGGTTGAAGAGATGAATGCATGCTCCTCTTGGAGCATGTGAATGCATGTGTATACAAAAAATGGAAGGGGATGACTTAGAATCAAGGAAAAACAGTTGGATTTGAAGAAAAGTTCTGAAATGAATAAGGAGAAAAAGAAATGGCTCAAGTTAAGTATGGAGAAGTCACATCTAATAAGTGGTATCAGTGAAATTTGCTATAGATCTAGGAATGAGCTGTTATGTTTGTATATGAATGCTAAAAGTAACAGAAACAAGGAAAATGAAATGGTTGCATTAACTGAATTTATTCACCCAAAAATTGTTGGAATAAGTGAGAAATGTTTGGATGAGGATGACATCCTGACAGGAATAGAGATGGAATGGTATGATGTGTTTCATGAAGATAGAAAGAATAAAAAGGGAGGGAGAGTACTACTGATATTAGAGAAAGGGTTATGTCCATACAAGAACATAGAGATCATCCTTGAAAGCCATATATGAGCAGGGTGTGAACAAGGGAGCGAGAAGCAGATTTTTTGCATACAGAGTTGCAAATGATTGGAATGCCTTGCCCGAGAGTGGCGTCTGCAGAGAATTTGAATATGTTTAAGGCACGGTATGATGAGTTGTGTGTATGACAGAGGGACCTCCTAGATGAGTCTTTGACTCCATGGGGTGTTAGGGTAATAATAATAATAACACTCCCTGCATTAACAACATATTCCAGTAATGCATTCTATTTACTGACAATTCTCCATGTAAAATATTTACTCCTCACACAACTTCCAGGGATGGCTCCTGGTTCTTCCCCTCTCACCCTCTACTCTTTTTATAATCCTCTCTGGATTAATCCGATAAGATCCCCTCACTAACTTAAATGTGTCTATCATATCACCTCTTTTCCTCCTATCCACAAACTCTGCAATCCACATTTCTTCAACCTCTCTCCATAGCTAGCATTCTAGCGTCCTGATATTATCTTAGTTACTTGTCTCTGGACCACTTAGAGTACTTCTTATCATAACAGCACTATGGTGTCCAATCTTTGCAACATACCCTCTAAACTTCAGTCTATTGTCAATCATCAGTCCCAAATCTCGAATCTCATCTGCTTCCTGCAGTACGGCACCATGAGTGTAGTACACAGCCTTATATTTCTGCACTGAAAAATGCAACATCTTGCATTTATTAATATTAAAACTACAACCCCATTCCATTATTCAAACCTATATTTGAATATCTTCCTGAAGGGAATTATCATCAGCAGTGCTACTTATAATTCTTCCCAACTTTGCATCATCAGCAAACAACTAAAGATCCCCAGTCAGTCCATATGATATATATCATTTACAAACAAGTTAAACTGCAGGGGCCCAAAGAACAGAACTGGGGCGTGCCACTGGTTACCCTTCTTTTTTGAGACAATGCTCCATCATACACAATTATTATATACCATATGTTTCTTATTACAGATAATTTATACCAGAAAATATATACATAACATATAAATTATCATTTATATGTTTTATTAATCTACAAGTTTAGATTCCTAAACTTGGATATCTGAAATCAGTAGTATAAATGCAAATTAAATATTAATAAATTGCTTTCTGCACTGATTATAAACTCTGGTGCTGTTTTGAATAATTTTCTTTGAATGTAAATATTGAAGAAATAAATAAACAAATGTTCGAGTGGTTAGCGTATCCTCTCTCCAGCCAAAAGGCTGCGGGTTCAAATCCCGCCGTGGGCATGGATGTTTGTGATTGTCTGTGAAAATGCTGGTGGGCAGCAGATGCCATTAGAGTAGATGATGTGGTTGGTGGATTGAGTGGCAAAGATGTAGGGTTGTAGAGTAGGTGGCTTCCCTCGATGAGCCTTTGGACTCCCTGGAGGTATTACATAATAATAATAATTAATATAACTAACAATAATTGAATCTATTCAGTGAAATTTACATATGTATTTTGATTTTATTTTAGACTTTTCTTTCATGTGTATCATTTCAATTGCCATGAAAGTTATGTCACTGTTTACATTTAGATTATGCATTATAGAAAACTTTTATTTGTTGTGTGTTATTATTTGTTTTAACTGTTACTAAAAATGTTATTTCATTATATTTAATTCCCTTTTCTTTACAGATTATAGTTGGCTATGTTGGAGACAAGACTTGGATTGATTCATCACTTCTGTATAGTTGTTTTATTGCTGTTAGTGGCTTAGTAATGGGAATTGTCCCATGGATTACTGATTATTATGGACAAGCTACAGTAGTAGCTATTTATGGATTTACAATCAGTGCAAACTATACACTTGTTTCTGTGATTATTGTAGATCTTATCTCCTTAGATAGTTTTACTGGCGCATATGGTCTTCTTTTATTGGTACAGGGAATAGCAAATTTGATTGGACCTCCATTGGCAGGTAGGTTAGATATAGTGCTGTGCAGAATAATTTATTGTCTATAAAATGTTAATATAGCACAATATAAATTTAAAATTTTAATGAATTTAAATATGAATATGAATTTAAATTAGCACCTCTATAAAACAATTCAAAGAATGATGGTACATTGTGCCCTTTGATAGGAAAAGGCCCAAGTTCAATTCTAGTAATGATGACAGGAATCTATATATAGGTTTTTTTTCAATTGAAGGAGTGAGTTAGCCAATCTCATATGCATGTAGCAGGGTTTTTTTCTCCCAGAAACTCGAGTTTTTCATCAGAGTAAAGTCCAGAAGAAGGCCTGTGACCAGTTGCATTCTATAGGGCTCTGTTCTTGGGCTGCTACTATTTAATTTGTACATTAGTGATATAGAAAGGATCAAAGAGAAACTGCACTGTTGTTGTTGTTTGCTGATGATGCAAAATTAGGTCTCTCTTGGTATAGATGAGTTAAAATTTTGTAGGATGATATGGATCATCTGAGCAAAGGAGAATAGATGTTGGTTTAATGTGATAAAGTGTAAGGTTATCATGGAACTGTACTGCAGGAAATTAATGAAGACAGAGATTTAGGAGCATCAGTGTATAGGGAGTTAATGTTTAGAGGGCACATAGCAAAAAGTGGTTAAAGCAACTCATCATATTACTTGGTTACTGAAGAATACTTTGAGAAGCAGAGACAAGCAGATTATTATTCCTCTTTATCAAGCCTTGATAAAATCTTGATTATTGTATGCAGATCTGGTCACCTGGGTTTCTTGGCAATGAGAAAGAGGTGGAGAGGATCCAGAGATGAGTGACTAAGATGGTAGCAAGTCTCTGGAATAATCCTTACGAGAACAAGTTGAAGATTTGTGGATTACGGAAATCAGTTGACAGGTGAAATGATATGGTTGAGACATACAAATCACTGAAGGATTTTTACAAGATTAATACAGAGGAAATGGAAATTTTTCAGAACAGGTTGGCAGTGGGAGAGCTAGGGACCATCCTTGGAAACTGAACAAGAGTATAGTTAGCAAGGGTGTCAGAACTAGATTTTTTGCTTGGAGAGTGGTGAATGAGTGGAATAAGTTACCAGAGTCTGTTGTGGGCACCATGACTGTGAATGTGTTCAAAGCAAAGTATGATAGATACTGTGCAACTGTGATAGTGCCTAGCATGATGTGTGGGGCCCACCCCTCGATGCGTTGAAGGACTCCATGAAGTAGCCCACAATAATAATACCTAAACATTAATTCACATTGCATCCTACACAAAAATATTCTTTTTTTCTTATCTCTTCTGTTCTAGGAGAAACTAAGCTTATTGTGTATGGTGATTCAATTGATGTGCTTTTACATTCTGGTAAAGTAGGCTTTATTCTTAAAAGGATAATGAAGGATGAATGATAAGAAGTGAATGAAGATGATGCATTCCAAATACTGAGCAAATTAGATGGGAATTTTCCATGAGTTTTAAGGGAATATGCTAAGGAACTGACCATGCAATTAATTAGCTTTTTAATAAAAGTCTGCAGTTGAGCAAGTACCTGAGGAGTAGAAGAGTAGCAATATAGTGATACTGCATTAAGATGGTGATAGAATGGAGGTATCATACTTTACCAGAATGTAAAAGCAAATCAAATGAATCAGCATATACAATAAGCTTAGCTTCTCCGAGGACAGAAGAGATAAGAAAAAAAAAGAATATTTCTGTGTGGATGCAGTATGAATTAACGTTTAGGTATTATTATTATTATTATTGCAGGTTACTTCATAGAGTCCTTCGACTCATCGAGGGAGGCCCCACACATCATGCTAAGCACTATCACAGTTGTTTTGTTGAGTTTTAAGGGAATATGCTAAGGAACTGACCATGCAATTAATTTAGCTTTTTAATTAAAGTCTGTTGAGCAAGTACCTGAGGAGGATGGTGATAGAATGGAGGTATCACACTATAAACTAGTGTGTGTGTGTGTGTGTGTGTGTGTGTGTGTGTGTGTGTGTGTGTGTGTGTGTGTGTGTGTGTATTTCTTCTGTAGTGATTAAGATTTTTGAAAAATTGGTAAGAACTCATATACAGAATTGGGTAAATGAAGGCAATATTATTTTATGCAGGCCAGCATGGATTTTTTTAAAGAGTACTGAATGAAAGTAAGGCATAGCTTGTCTTTTTTTTCTTCATTTTTTTTGTGAAAAGGTATTGAGTAGGACCACATAGCAAGTTGGTATTTAAGTTACAGCATATGGATTTTTGTATCTGATTAGTGAATTAGATTGGTAACTGGCTTTCTGATAGATATCAGACAGTTGTATATGCAAAAGCAGTATCACAGTGTAGTTCGGGGGGGGGGGGGGGGGGAGTTTACAAGTAGAATTTCACAAGGTTCAGTAGTCATTACCATTCATTCTTTGTCAGATATTGTCACTGGACTACGGGAAGATATTCAATTGTTTGCAGATGATGTGATAGGAGGGTTATTAGTAATAGTAATTGTGTTGATTCGAATAAGCTGGAAAGTGGCCAATGAATGGGGATGGACGTTTATTACAGCTTAGAAATTTGGGATCAATAAATTGGATGCTCATACTCACTTGGTAGTTATATTGAAGGAAGTGGAAGAAGCAAGACATCTTGTAGTGATTATGGATAGAAATTTTAAGTTCAGAGGACATATCGCAAAGAATGCAAAGACAACCCAGAGAATTGCTGCGCTGTTTGAGGATGACCAGCAGAGATAAAAGGATGATGACTCCATTGTAAAAGGCTCTGATCAGATTACTTCTAGATTACTGTGCTCAGATCTGGTCACAGTGATTTGAAGGAGGATGAAATAACCTTGGAGATGATGCAGAGGCAGATAATGAAAATGATATCATGAGGCATCATGAAGGCATGCAAGCTACAGAGTTTGGCGGATGATAGACAAAGGGGGATATGACTGAGACATTTAAGCTGTTGAAAGGAATTTAAGGGATTGACAGTGGGGAGATTTTTCACATGGTATAAAGAGAAAGCAAGAAGAAAAGACCACTTAAGTTTTTTTTTTTTTTTGCTGGACATAGGAGCATATAATGCCCGAGTACGTGCAAACAGTGGATGAGTTTAGGAATGGCATAATAGACTTTAGTTGTATAAGGTGTACATCTTGAACCTTATGACTGCATAGATGTTGGGAAAAATAATAAAACTATTTACTTTTGATTGTTTAAATTATTGTTACTTCTTCTGTCTCTTCCTGTCAGGCAGGTTTTTGTTCTTTTGATAATGATATCTTGTATATTTTTACAGGTTTCTTGTAATTTTGCTATCTGATACTGCAGATTAGGTTCAGTATCTGCAAATTTTATATGAGATATCCCTGCTCCTTATCATTATTCCTGTCCTCTACTGCATCTTTAATAATACCTTTAAAGAAGTTAAAAAGTAGGAGTAATAATGGGTAGCTTTGCATCATATCTCTCTTCACAATAAATAATTGTGTTGTCTTGATATTACTGTGCTGCACCATTGCTTGGCTGTTCTGATAATAATAATAATAATATACCGTTAGTTTTTTTAAGTATTTCATAATCTGTATCCCATAATAACCCACCAATAGGCAAGACCTAGAATACAGTCCAGAGTAACTTAAGGACAGAATAATTACTGGAGACTGAGCTGGTGGATGAAGGGCAATCTGCTTATTTCCCTTAAAAGGAGGGTGCAAGATTCCATTATGCTCTCCACACTGACAATGCCAAAACATAGTCCTTTACAAAAAAGAGCAGAAACTCAGAATGTGTTAACTAGCAATGGAGAGAAGTATTTTGGAAAGTAAAAAAATAAAAATAAAAAACACAGAAGATAAGGAAATCAGACAGACAGGTCACAAAAATTATTGATATTATTCAACAATTTTTGTGATGAAAGGCCAGGATGAAAGATGATTGGACAGTCCTTACTATAGTTTGGATTCTGAGAAATTAGAGAATCAGAGATCCAAAATAAGCCAGAGGATAAGTAGAGAGATGAGATCATAAAATACCAGAAAATAACTGGATGATGATGGCCCATGAAAAAAGGAGAATGAAGCAATTTGGAAAATGCCTTATTTATCAGTGGAATGCAAAAGGTTGATATCATCAGTCTGTATTTCACAGAAATTTAGTTATGTGCCATCCAGTTATTTTCAACTCTTTGTGATCCTGTGAACAAAGGCTCTCCATCCCACTCAGCCTCTTGTCCTTTCTTTCACTATCTGTAAATTCAAGTTGGTAAGTACTTTTATGTTGTCCATCAAACTCTTTTGTGGTCTTCCTCCTCTTCTCATTCCCCTCAATCTTCCCCAACATAACTGCCTCTTCCAATTATTCATCAGCTCACAATAATATGTCCAAAGTACATCAACTTCTGTTTAGTGATCATTGCCTCCTAGGAGCATTCTGTCTTTGGACAGAATGCCCCTAAGAGGCAAATGGACAGTAAAAGAACAGGGATTAAAAGCATACATTAAGAGACAAAAATGCAACTTGCATAAAATATTATGCATAAAATAAAACATAAAATGTCAGATTTCACTCGTTCAGTGATTAATATACTTTAAAGCTCTTTCATTACACTGCATTAAATCTTCTCGGGTACAAATATTATTAATGTCTATTAGTCAGCATTGCAAAAGATGATTCATTGTTTGTGTTTCTCCACATGAGCAGCTGTCATTGTTTGTGTAGCTCCATCTGGCCACATCCTGCTTTGATCTGTCCATTCTAGAATGAAGTCTATTCAATGTCTTCCATCTTTGTCAGTCTAGATGTAAGCTGGAAGGAAGAGATTCGTTTAAGTTCAGAGCCTCTGGAGATTGTTCTTGCCACATTGTTGATCTTGTAGCTTTTATGGAATCACCCATCAGTTCCACTGAGTGAATAAAACTTTTCCTTGATCTTAGTTGTTGTTTCTGCTCATATCTACTCTGTGTAGTCCTGATGTGAGGAGATGCAATACAAGGCAGTGAGTATAGATGGTCAATTTTTGTAGGCTTAAGGCAGCCAGTAATCTGCCAACATCTTTCATTAAGAACCATGGGGAGATGATCTTTCTTAAACAGGGTTAGCATACTCGGTTGTCGAAAAGCAAAGTGCCAGTGCAGAGGTGCACAGTACTTGTGGACTTGCACCCCACTGAGATGATGTTAATCAGCGCAGAATATTACTACGTGTTTGAGTTTTAGCTGCTGTCATCTCTATGTGTCGCTTATAATTTAAGGTCCTATCTAGTGTAACACCTAGGTAAGTTGGATTTGGATAATTGACCAATTTCACACCATTCCATTCTATATTGAGATGGAAAAGACACATTTGAGTTTTACTTGTTTTTAGTTTCAGTCGGTTTTCATTATAGTAAACTGTAAGGGCTTTTAGTTTTTGCATGAAGTGCTTCTCAATATTATCAAAGGACTTTGCTTGACCATTTTACTGGATATGCCATCTGCTCTTTTTTTTTTTTTCCTTGAAAATCAACAAAGAATCTCCTGCTAAACAGCAGTGACCTAAATACCTCCACTCACCGATAGCTGTTTGTCATGTTGTAAATTTTGAGTATAAGATTTAGTATGTCATATCATCATCATCAAATTCCTGACATGTACCCTCAAGGGGTGTACAGGATATGATAGTACTAGATGAAAAATTTACATCATTACTAACTTCCTATCTACAATTTTCCTCCATATCAGTCTATTACTTGTAAAGACTCCAATATTATCAGATCTTATATTTCTATCGTCTAAGGCACATTGTACCGTATCAATCCACCTATATCTTGATCTTCCTCTGGGTCGTTTTCCTGCCAACCTGGCAGTGAACTTGTTTTGCTAATCTTTCCTCACCCATTCTGTTTAAGTGACCATACCACCTGAGATTAGCTCTGCTAACGCATTCCTGGATGCCGACAATATCAAGTTCTTTCCTAATATCCTCGTTTTTAATATAACATTGCCATTGATGCCATCAGTTCACGCCTCTAATCTTTCTCAGGTCTCTCATATCTGCGGTCTCTAGTCTTTGGTCAAGTGTTTTACTTCTGACCCAGCTCTCAGATCCATAAGTTAAAACTGGCTTGAACACTGTCTTGTATACAGCTAATTTAGTGTTCCGACTAATTTCTCTCTTATTCCATATGAATTTATTCAATTGATTTCCCATCTTACCAGCTTTGTTGATTCTGTTGTCTATTTTCATATTTAATTTACCATCTGCACTAAAAATCGTGCCTAAGTAGCTGAAATGTTTTACTTCTTCCACAGGTTCCTCGTTCACAACACAGTTGACATTTTCAACAATTCTACCTATTTTCATTGTCTTTGTCTTTTTAATGCTGACCTTCATACCATATCTATTATGACAGTTATTCAATATAGTCAGGGAATCTTGCAAACTTGTAGCAGATTTATTTTGAAGTATAACATCGTCCACATACAGCAAAGAGCTGACATTAACATCTCCAATTCTGATATCATGTTTAATACTAATTTCCTTCATAATGTGATCCATATAGATAATGAATAACAGAGGGGATAATGTACATCCTTGTCTCACACCAGATTTAACATTAAACCATCTTCCTGTACATCCTTCAATTCTAACTGCCGACTTACAACTCAAATACAGACTAAGTATTGCTTGATATAATGCTCCATTGACACCATATAACTGTAGCATATTGAATAGCTTCCCTCTTGGCACCTTGTCATATGCCTTTTCCAGATCTTTGTTATATTCCCATGCTTTCTCGACTATTTGTCGTAAAGTGAAGATCTGATCCTGACAGCCTCTGTTTGACCTGAATCCAGCTTGTTCTTCACCAAGCTTTTCTTCTACAATTCTTCTCATCCGTTTCTCAAGTATACGTGCATAACTCTTGCCTTGAACACTCAGCAGGGAAATACCATTGTAATTCTCACATTCAGTTTTATTTCCCTTTTTATGTATGGGCACTATTAGAGCTCTACTCCAATCATCAGGAATTCGTCCCTCTGTCCAGGCTTTCTGAACTATGCAGTGCAGCCACTGCACGACTTTTATACCACCATGCTTCAGCATTTCTGGTCGAATATCACCTACTCCTACTGCCTTTCCACATTTCAAGCCTTTGATGGCTTTTTCTACTTCAAGCATGGATATATATATTCCTGACTGTATGCCTGTTGAGTGTTTTTTTACCACTTTTCTATCACTGCTTGTTTCATTTAGCAATTTTTCGAAGTAATTACTCCATACTTCAAGGATATCTTTTTCTCCTGTTTTCATGTCACCTTTATCATCTCTAACTCCTTTCACAGCAAGCACTCTTTCCTCCATTTCTAAGCTTCTTCAACAACCTCCAGAATACCTTACCACCTTCTTGATATTTATTTCTATGTTCTTACCAAAGTCCTCTTATGACTTTTGTTTAGCTAGTTTTACACAGTGTTTCGCTTTCTTACATTTGTCTCTGTATTCTCTAAGAGCAAAAGCTGACTTATTTGCCAGGAACTTTTGATATGATTTCTTCTTTTCCTTCACTGCCTCTTTAACTTCCTGTATGCCACCATGGAGTCCTGATTTTTCTATCCTTGCAGACAACCTCACCACATGCCTCTCTGGCTGAATCAATCAGGGTTTTCTTCAAGGCTTGCCACTGAATCTCCAAGGTTTGGTTCCTGTTTTCAAACTCTTTCATTTTTTCTTCAATAATCTTTGTGTATTTTAGTGTACAGTTCACATCTGAGAGCTGCTCAATTTTTATTCGTTTTAAAACTTTCTTACATGTTATTCTTTTCAATACAAAATTCAATTTTATCCTGCTCAAAACTAAATAGTGATCACTTCCAATTTCAAATCCTCTGTACACTCTGGTGTTCTGCACCAGGGAGAAAACATCACTGTCAACAATAACATAGTCAATGAGATTTTTCTTATTCCTAGCCTCTTCTCTCCATGTGAATTTGTGCACATTTTTATGTTGGAACATGGTGTTAGTAATAACCACTCCATGTCCTGAGCAGAAATCCAACAGGTATTTGCCATTATTATTAGCTTTACTCTTTTCCCCAAATTTTCCCAAAATATTTTTGTATGTCTGACAATCATTTCCTACTCTGCTATTTAGATCCCCAACAAGGACCAGCTTTTCCTTTTTCATTGTGTCAGTTGCTTTTTCTAAAGCATCAAAAAAGTCCTCCACTTCTACCTTAGTGGAACCTTCTGTGGGACCATAGGCACAAATAAGTCTCATTTTCCAGTTCCCCATTCTCATATTTGCCCACATTACTCTACTTGAGCCAGCCTGCCATACAAGAAGATTAGCCTCGTATTTTGTGTTGAATACTATGGCTACTCCTTCTTTTACTTGATTGTTATTGCCTGAATATAACATTTTGTATTTATTGCTCAGAAAGATCTCACCAGTTTTTGTCTTTTTTGTTTCAGTCACCCCTATTATGTCGATCTAATACTTATTTAATTCCTCAGCTAGCTTCATTTCTTTGCAATTCAGGCTTCTTATGTTGATAGTATACCGATCTTTAACTCTGGTGACGTTGAGTTGGGGTGTGTTTTCAGATTTGTTCCAGTAGCTGACTTTTCGCTGTTCACCCTGGTTCCCTGGCGACAACAACGGGGACCTTGTTTAACCAGACGACGCCCCAGCTGGCATGACATTTTGTT
Organism: Typopeltis vanoorti; assembly: GCF_054136105.1. Classification (NCBI taxonomy): domain Eukaryota; kingdom Metazoa; phylum Arthropoda; class Arachnida; order Uropygi; family Thelyphonidae; genus Typopeltis; species Typopeltis vanoorti. The sequence goes on from NC_143565.1 coordinate 38,487,163, forward strand.
ATGTTGTACCATCATTTTTTATTTTGGTTTAACCACTAAGAATACAATTGGTCGGCTAAATCCCAAATTGCCAGCCCATCCTCATTCGTTCAGTATCCAGGTAGATACCCAACAGGGTGCACCACGAGAAGGTGAGGATTGGACATTAGGTCAGAAGCCCTGGTTGGTTCTCCACATTCCTTTAAAGGCTATGTGGAGGTCTCCTGTCAGTTATATAGCTTTGACCCTTAAGCACCCCCTTAAATACAGCTCCTGTTACTAATCCTCTTTCAAAGCCATCCTCAATAAACTGTGTTAAGTTTAATACTTGTCCAGCACATGATCTGCCTGTTCTTTTATCAGCACTTTCTCTGTTTCTGGACTTAATCTGTTCAAGATTAACCTTTCATACAGCTTCAGTGTTGTACATAGGAGAGCTATAGGCCTGTAGCTCTTTGGATGCTCAGTAAATTTACCCAGTTTCACATAGTTTTCCCATGAATATCCTTCTTTTAATTTCGTCTTCACATTTACCATCATTTCTGATTTTGGACCCCAGTAAATCATAACTTTCAACAATTTCTATTTTATCCTCTTCTATTATAAATTCATTTAAATTGCCATAAGCCATCGCTTTTGTTTTGCTGATGTTTAAATTAAGCCTAGCTTTATTACTTTACTTTTCTGTCTTAACCAATAGAATCAACCGTTCCAGATCTTCCTTAGTTTCTGCTATGAGGATTGTATCATCTGCATATCTTAAATTATTTATTTTTCTACCACCAATCATTCCAACTGGATCTTTGTCTAAATCAGCCATTCTCATAATGTATTCACTATAAATATCAAAAAGGTAGGGCGAAAGTATACAACCCTGCTGCACCCCTTTTTCCACTCTAACATGTCTGTTTATCCAAAGACTGTTTTTACTGAAGCTTCTTGGTTGTCATACAGCTCTCTTATCAAGAGAATTAGATGTTCAGGTATTCCCATTGATCTCATTACAATTATTATTATTGTTATTCAGGCTTCCATGGAGTCAAAAGACTCATCATGGGAGATCCCTCCTAGGAAACACAACGTCTATCATACCACTCCTTGAACTCATTGACCGTTCTTGCTCTCACCACTCTATCAGGCAATGCATTCCATGGTTCAACCACCCTACATGCAAAGAAACCACTCCTCCGCCCACTTGCTCACAGCTTCCTTTCGTAACTTCATCACTCCTTCCTGCTGTTCAACCAATCATAATCAATCATATCACTTCTCCTTCTTCTATCTACCAAACTCTGCAGTCCACGTTCCCTCAGCCGATCCTTATAACTAACATTGTACAGTCCTGAAAAATTTTTGTTATCCACCTCTGTACCCTTTCCATAGTTAATTTATTCCCTTCAAATCCTGGGGACCAAATTTGAAAACAATAGTCGTGTGGTCTGATCAGGGTCTTATACAACGGAATCATAACTCTTATCTCTGCAGGTCAGCATCCTTCTCAGTATTGCAGCAATCCTCTGTGTTACCTTCACCACCTTTGCAATATATCCCCTGAATTTCAGGTTTCTATCAACTATTAAATCCCAGATCTCTTGTCTCCCCTACTTCCTTCAGTACAATTCCTCCAATAGAGTATGAAGTGTCCCAAACCTCAAGACCTTACATTTTGTTGCATTAAACCAACATCCCCATTCATTTGCCCATATGTCTAGTTTATTCAAATCCTCTTGCAGGGCTACCACATCTGCACTATTACTAATAACCTTTCCCAGCTTCACATCATCCGCAAACAACTGAATATCCCCCTGCAATCCACTGACAATGTCATGGATATAAATTGATATCCTTCAATATCCACTTCAATCCACAGTCTGTTGTGATTCATACAATCAAAAGCTTTCTTATATAATCAATAAAACAGGTAATTACTTCCTCCTGAAATTCTCTTGTTCTTTCCATAATCCATCTCATGTTTGCTATTTGGTCTCTATTTCCTCTACCTCTCATAAAGCCTGCCTGTTCTTCTGGCATTTCTCTATTCACATATGGCTTCTACCTTTGTTGGATCACTTTCAGCATAAGTTTACTTGAATGTGAAATTAAGGTGATGGTTCTATAATTCTCACAATCTCTGGCATTTGATTTTTTGGGGGATTGAGATGAATACTGACATTTGATTTTTTGGGGGATTGAGATGAATACTGATGTTTTCCAATCTCTAGGCCAGTATATTTTCTTCCAAACCTGTTGAGAAATTTCAGTCAATATAATCACCACTTCATCCCCAGCTGCTCTCAATAATTCTACTGGCACATCATAAGCTCCAGGAGCTTTTCCTTTTGGCAGTTGTTCCATTGCTGATATCACTTCACTTTTCATTATCATAGGTTCCTCAACAAATTCTCTCCTTTCAGATTCTCCTTCAGTATTATTATATTGTACAAATCCTCTACATACTACTCTTTCCATCTTTTTTTTTTTCACTGCTTCTTCTTCTTCCATCAGACATTTACCTGAATTACTTTTTAAAACTCCTAATCTATGGATAAATTTCCCTGTAACATCATTTATTTTTCTAAACAGATCTCTTGTTCTCCCCATAATATTGCTTTCTTCAATTTCCTTGCACCTTTTGTTTAGATGTTTTTCCTTATCTTTCCTAGCTTGGCTTTGGAAATTGTACTCAGTTGTCTAACCTTTTCTTTGTTTCTGTGAAGTTTCAATTTTCTTCTTGTCTCTGTTATTTGAATAGCTTCTTCTGACAACCATTTACAATCTTTCTTTCTTGTTGCTTTAAGAGTCTTCTTTGCTGCTTCTATGATTGTACATTTTGTTTCTCCCATGGTTCTTCTAATTCTCTTCCTGTCTTGTCCAAACTTTTTAATTTCTTTCTGACTTCTACTTTAAATACTTCATTTATAGGATCTAAATCAAATCTTATACTGTCCTTTTGTTTCTTCTTAGCCCTTAATTTCAATTTAACTTCGGCTATCGATAATTCATGATCTATCCCACAGTCTGCACCAGGTTTTTGCTGCTTGGATAGCATTTCTCCACCTTCTGCAGGCAACAATATAATCTATCTGATTTCTGTATTCTGCATTATGTGAAGTCCGTGTGTCAATATTCTTTTTTGTTGTTGAAAGCAAATGCTTGCAATAAAGCAACTGTTCTCAACACAAAACTCCAACATCCTTTCTCCTGCTTCATTCCTCAGTCCTAAACTAAATTTTCCAGTGATGCCTCATTCTACTTTTCACTGACTTTTGCATTTCAATCACCCAACATCAAAAAAATGAAAAATTTCACAGAAAAAAAAAATCACAGAAAGAGGGAGCATAATAAAAATGTTTATACATTTTTATTATGCTCTAGAACCATTTGCTCAGAGAATGTGCTCAAAAATGTAAACTGTTATGCCACACCTGTGGCACAGCAATTTTTTTTTTGATGCATCATTGTAATAGGCACTAAATGATTGTATGATCTGAAAGGTAGTAGATTTTATTTTTATTACACATATAATGCAAAATAGAAATATCAAGTGAATTGAGTGTATTCGATTTTGTTCACTGCAGCACAGCGAAATGTATTCACTTTTAAAGGTGAATATTTGTGCAAAGAAAGTAAACCTGGTGAGTGCTTGGATGAGAAGTGTTTTAAGGGTGAGTGCCAGAAGTGTAGGAAGAGTGAAGGTTTGATAGCAGAGATTCGAACATCTAAAAGGCAAGAAAATGTGAGTGTGAATGTCTGTGAGGTTATAAATATAATGATGGAAGTGCATGAGGATGCACACAGTATGAATAAGCAAGAATGAAATGGTGGAATATCAAGAAAATGACTGAATGGTAATGAGAGAGAGAGAGAGAGAGAAAGACAAAGAAATAGTGTGCTTACATGTTGTTCACAGGACAAAACATGAAATAAACTGGATGGAAAAATGCCAGTTGAATGATATAGCAGAGAACGAAAAGAAGGGAGACATGCAAGGGAAGAGAAAGCAGTATAAAAGAATGAAAGAGGAAGAATAAGGATAGTTTTGTATGGAGACTCCATGATAAGAGAGGTGTTTGAGGAGAGCATGACAAAGTCATTTTTTGGGGTAAAGATTTTCTGGTTAAGGATGTTAGTGATGCAGTAAGGATCAATACAGGAAAGTGAAAGAGATGTTTATTTTGGCAGGCAACAAGTGTAGTATGCAAAAAGATAAGGAGTTGCTGGGACAAGTGAATAAGATATTGTGAGTCTGCTGCCAAGGTATAATAGAAGCAAGATGAGGAAAAAAAAGGGTCATAATTGTAAACGAGTCAATACATAGATTATGCAGGAAGAATGGTGTGGAGTTATGGATGTGTAGAGTGAGTCTGATGGATATGAGGACTTATATAAAGTGGATGGCTTGCATTTGAATGGATTCGGAATTAGCTATTTTAAGAATTGTTCAATGACTGTTTAGAAGTGCAGAATCTGAGAAACCAGAGTATTTAGGAGGATCCTAGGCTAGTGTGGATGTAGACATCCTAGAGGTGAGTGGGTGGATGATTGACAAATGATGTTGAATGTAACTGTACAGGTTCTGAACTTGAGTGGGATAATCAACACAAAGTGTGATGGAGAATTAAGAGTACACTGCAGTTATGTAAATTGGTTACAGCAACTTAGCCAAAAGTTATAGGCATTAGCAATGAAGGATGATACAGAGACAGAATGCAAGAAGTATAGGTATTTTTCAAGATGATAGAGGGAACATGATGGAAGGGAGGATTTTTTTATTATTATTATGAGGGTGGTCTGAAAAGTTCTCGGCCAAACAATGAAAAAAAAAAAACGAATTTATAATTTCAAAATTATTTTTATTTTTCAACATAATCTCCCTTAAGACTAATACATTTATTCCAGCAATGCTCCAGCTCTATTATCCTGTTCCTGTAGTGGTTCTCAGTAAGATCTGCAAAATACCCCCCTACAGCTGCAATCACCTCTTGATTCAAAGAAAAACTCTGACCAGTGAGGAAGAGTTTTAGTTTTGGGAAGATATAGAGATCACAGGGAGTCAAATCTGGGGAATAGGGTGGATATTCCAACAATTCATAGTGCAGATCCCTTAATTTTCCCATTGCCAAAAACACCTTTGTGGGCATTGTCCTGATGAAGGATGATTTTTTTCTTCTGCAAACTGGATCTTTTCTCATGAATTTTTTTGTCTAGTCTGGTTAAAAGATTAGAATAATATTCCCTGGTTATTGTTTTACCCTTTTCAAGATAATTAATAAACAAAATGCCTTTAGCATCCCAAAACACTGATTGAAACACGACTTTTCCTGCTGATGGAACCGACTTTGTCTTCTATGGCGCTGAACAACCAGCTTCTGTCCACTGTTTTGACCACTGTTTGGATTCTAGTGTGTACTGGTGAATCCAAGTCTCATCCCTAATAATAAATTAATACACAAAATCAGTTTTATTCTTGTTAGAACACTCCAAGCACTGTTCAGAGATTTTCATGCGAGCACGTTTTTGATCTGCTATGAACAAGCGTGGTACCTGTCTTGCGTAAAGCTTTTTCATTTGCAATTCTTCATGCAAAATATATCCTACACATTCTTTTGAAATGCCTATAATCTCAGCAATTTCACACACTCCGATTCGCTGGTCATCTAGTACCATATGTGCACTTAATCGATGATTTCTGGTGTTGTTACACTTTTTGGATGTCCTTCACGTAGATCATCTTCAAGGCTAGTACAGCCATGTTTAAACTCGGCAGCCCATTTCTTAATTGTCAAAAACGAAGGAGAAGAGTGCTCATAAACTTTTATGAACTTCGAATGAATTTCTTTTGGCGTTAAACCTTCTTTTACAAAGAATTTTATAACCGCAAGATACTCAATTTTATCCATTTCAAGGGATACAGACAAAACTTTTGCTTCAGGCAGTTGTATAAACAAACTACTTGATAGAATGACTTGCAAATTCACATGGATGCTTATGACAGATGTACCAACTTTGAAAAAAAATCTTCCGATATTGTTGCCATCTATGGTTGAGGCCAAGAACTTTTTAGACCACCTTCGTATTATTACATGACATCTAAAAAGGCACCCCATTCTATGTAACACCATTGAGATAACGTTATCCTCATCTACACATTGCACCACTATCCATCATCTGCACATGATGCCACCATCTGCACACAATACCATCTACTGTCCACTAACTGTATTTTCTGCCTGTAAATTTTGTTTATACTCTGCTTTTGCTAATGATAGTAGCAGAAAAATTCAAGTTACAAAAGAGTAAGAGCACATCATCAACAGTTCAGCCTATCTTGTGAGAGCTAAAGGCCAACAGACTGCAATATATAGCTAGTTAGTATAGGTCGGGGATGCAAGCAAAAGTGTTAATGGCATTTATTAGCAAATTAGCAAAATAAGTATAGGATAAGTAATTATTATGGACTCCACAATGGTGACATAGATTTGAAGGAAGACTTGTCATGACAAGGGAAGGAAATCAAACTTATACTAAGAATAGTATTAATACTAAGATTTGTACCAATTGAATTTATACTAAGGAAATAAAATTTGTGAAAATAGTTGATTACTTGAGACAACATGTAATGGCGTAGGAGTCAAGGTTCAAGAGGGCTGGATCTGGTGACAGTATCAGAGAACTTCACAACAATCAAAAGTTAGTTACACTGCCTCTGATACAAACTCATGAACAGTAAAGTATATATATGCAAGAAGGGTGACTTATATTGGTTTTCAGAAGGATGAAGAGATGTTGGAAAGGGTCCAAAGGCGACTGACTAAGGTAGTTTCTGACCTCTGGAATGTTGAGTATGAGGAAAGATTGAGAAGATGTAATTTGCAGAGTCTGGTGGACAGGAGGAAGAGGGGAGTATGATAGAGACCTGCAGGTTGGTAAGGGGTTGTTATAAGATCAATGGTGGAGAAGTTCTACAGAGAATAGTGGGAGATCAGGGGAGAACCAGAGGTCATCCTTGGAAACTGTATAAAGAGGGTGTGAGTAGGGGAGTGAGAGGCAGGTTTTTTTCGTGCAGAGTTGTGAATGATTGGAATGCCTTGCCTGAGATTGTGGTGTCTGCAAGGAGTTTGAGTGTGTTTAAGACACAGTATGATGAGGTGTGTGTGCGTGTGATAAAAGGACCTCCCAGATGAGTCTTTGACTCCATGAGGTCTTGGGTAATAATAATAATAATAATATGGTAAGGAAAAGTTCTTTTGCTATACGACAAGTAAAAGGAAGAATGGTTGTGGAAGAACACCTTTAATGAGTGCTAAGAGAAGAGGTAACAGAAGTAAAAATTAAATAGTTGAGTTATGATCAAATAGAAGTGATAATTTTGCTAAGTATACCATCTAAGTTGAAATATTAGTGACAGGTGTGACATTGATGGAAGAACAGAGATAAACTGAAGGTGCTTAAGATATTGCAGAATCTTAATGTGTATACAGATCAAATGGGATATCAACCTATGTATTACAAAAATGTGCAAGAGAATTTTCAGCTCCTCTGACCAACCTGTTTAATTTAAGCCTCATTTGGAAGTGAGAGCAAAAGAGTTTCAGTGCATAAAGGTAGCTCTAAGACAAAGGTAGCAAATTATAAGCCATTCAGTATTTCAGGAGTGCTGATTAATATATTGGTTATTAAAGGCCTCAATACCTAACAGTACCTCGATAAAGGTCAAAACTAGTCTGGGTAGTGGGTCTTACCATCATCATCAAATTCTTGCCATGTACCCTCAAGGAGTGTACAGGATATGATAGTACCACATGAAAAAGTGGCTCTTACCACTGAATTATATTCACCTGAAAGGATGTGTGCTTTGCATTATGGGACACTAAGGCAATTAATGTGAAGTCATTACCCTCTGTATACAAGTAGCAAAGATATTTCATATGAAAACTTTGTTTGCTTACACTTGGATAAGGAATTAAAAAAGAATTTGTGTGTGATTAAGAAAGGGGGTGAGAACTACATTTTTCTCTCATAGAGCAGTGAGTAACTACAACAGTACATCTTGCATGAACGAGTTTAAGAGAAGGTATAACAGCTAGTGTGAATGACATATAGCTTCCCTTGATGAGTTCTTGACTCTCTGGAGATCTCTGATGATGATGATAATAATAATAATATACAACATAAAAAATTCTATTAAATATATATGATTGAATCAGATAATTTTACAACCTAGCCAACTTTGTCAAAGCCATTCTTTGACAAAGGTGACAATTGTTCCTTGCACATTTCAACTTCCCCTTAAAGCTCAATCCTTGTATTCAGCATACACCTTATTCACTGCCTCCCATTTTATACCTTTGGCATAACCCTCTTTTTGATTTGATGGTCCTATATAATCCTCCTAGTCAACCATTTTACTCCAAATGCATTCATTCATTCTTCTCATTCTACATATACATTTTGCAACTGCTGTGAATAAATATTTCTTAACTCATATCTTTACACTGTTGATCTTTCTCAAATTCTTCCATTCTTGATACTGCTCAAAGTTGGCTCCTAAATCTATCTTAATAACTTGCCTTGTCATTCCATATAAATATTTTCTTCTTGAGACTGCTGCATATGTGCTCATCATCAGAGTCAAGATCATATGATAATTCCCACTAATTTGAAGCAAAGCTGACATCTCAGTCACAATCACAACCAAAACTGTTGGTCTTTGTGTTCCCTGCAGCACATGTTGCATGACATAATTGGTCTCCAAAAATTCCAGAAAAGTTATCTCATACCATGAGATGCCAGTTCTTATTCAGGAAAAATCATGCTATGATTTTTCCAGTTATTGCCATAGGGGAAATCTCCCATAATAATTAGCTGCTTTGTACTAGCTGACCTTACTTGATTAGACATGCTCTTCACCTGCATTTCCTAGGCTATAACAGTCTCTGCTAATTATTCTGTATTATCCACCTCTACTTCACACCATATACTGTCAAAGTCACTGACACTATTTCTACTTCTGGTGCTCCACTCCGAGTCAGCAAGCTCATAGACATTGGGTTTGACATACACTCAGAAGGACTCCAAATAAATTAATCAAATTAAATTCTCTTAAAATGAACTTAAATTAAATACAAGAGAATTCCATATTATGTGTGCTGTGACAGTTTCTCATTATTTCATCATTACTTTTATATGGTTAATGTTCAGAAAAACACTTCAGATTTATATTGTGATAAACAACATATACCAGATTAGTTCTATATGTTTATTTTTTGTTTATTTATTTTTTACAGGTTGGTTGTATGATCTGACAGGATCATATGATATTACGTTTTACATTACTGGCATTTGTATCTTTATTTCTGGAGCCATGGTTGTCCCAGTAGCAAAGACTAACTTTTGCCGTGCCTCTGAATCTTCCTCACATAGCAGTAAGGAGTCAATTGATCCATCCCAGCGCATAGAAAGGGTTCGCTTTAAAGACAGTAGTGAAGATAATTTACAAGTAGAAAATACAGTATCTGTCACAAGTACACCAAGTACAGATGCTCCTCTTACTGCAAATCACATTTCAGGGGTTTGTTATGAACATGTTAATAGAGATCAAAATAAAAACAATAAACTCTCTTGTGATGAAAATTTACCCAAAGACAGCAGATTAGACAGTAGCAATGTTTGTGTTACAGTGAGAAATAGAGAAGATACAGGCATAGAAGAAAAGTGCATATGTTAATCTAATATTTCCAGTGATGGGAATTTAAGAAATATTTGACTGAATTTATTGAATACATTACTGTTGAAAGTCAGGACAAAAGTCCTTTACTTTATTCCAGCTAACAGCAAAACATTAAAATGTTTTGTTCTTTTTCAAATACAGGTGATGTCATACCATTATCATATAAAAATATGGCATGAAATGGTTAGGAAAAGCTTTTTTTTTTTTTTTTAAAAAAAAAGGCAAGAGATGTGAATACTTTTTTTTTTTTTTGAAATGCATGCAATGTACACTCTGTGATATGAGTTGAAAATGATGTTCAGTTCAGCAAAACATTTTGATGTTATGCTTTTAGTAAAAACATAATAGTTAAGACTTTTGTCCGAGGTTAAGATTAGTGTTATCATTATGCTGGAGCTGCTTTCAGCATCCCCTAGACCTTCATTAACTTATTGAATATTATTCAATGTTTAAATTATAGGATATTCATTTAAATTCAATTTAGAATTGTTAGGAAAAGAGATCAATTCAGTAGGCCTCATTATCTTTCAACGATTTGGTAATGTAGAAAAAGTATCAGTGAAAATTTTGTCATATTTTACTGGGTACATTTCCAGAATTGCTTTAATGGTATAACTTTTTCGTGTTAGATATTTCATATATAACTAGTATACATAGGTGATCTTCACTAAGCTCTTTTATTAATATTTCATTAGGTTAAAAAGTAACTGTTATAATGTCATAAAATAGGAAATGTTCGTTATAAGGAAAGCTACTGGACATTGACATGGTATATTTCTACAGATATTCGAGAATGCACTTTATTTTTGTCTATAAATATTATTTTCTAGAATTAAATGTCTTATAACTCAGTTTTATTTGTCTTCTTGCAATTTCTTGTTAAAGATAACAGTTCAGATAGACAAAAAAGAGAACTTTTGTTTGACAGCTTTTTTTATTTAAATTTATGTGTGACCATATGAAGATAAAAATATAATAATATTAAATTATTTTAAATTATGTATCAGTCAGAACCAAAGTCTTTGAAATGAGATTTAATGTACACACACACACACACATGCAATTAATACGAGTGAAACTGTTGTTTGGAATTTGCTATATCCAAGCATATTCATCTGATATTATGCTCACATTGAGCATCAACACTTTCTTCGTTTAGTACATATTAGGACAACATTTTTTTAAAAAAGCAACCATATTAAAACTCTTATTTGTTTCAAATGTGATTTAGCATAACCAACCATCATGCATCATCAGCAATACTGATACCACGTTATTTCCGTCAATAAATATAAAGACCATTAGACTTCTTAATGATACTGTATGATGTTAAAAATCAATAAGAAAATAGCATAATTTTAATTATAATACAAATTAAAAATTATATGTATTATTTTTAATCAAAGGTTATCATTTTACTTTAAAAAAAAAAAAATTTCCTCTCCAATATCCCTTGGTGGACTTCTTTCCTGTAATGTTTCTTTACATACATTGTTTATTATTTTGTTTACTTAATTTGCTGCACAAGATATCTTGAGGATACCAAGTGTTTTAAATATCTTTAAAGTGATAGTGATATTAAAGTTTACTGGGTTGTGAGTTTATATAACACTGTAGATATATCCATTTTAACTATATTTTGTTAATTTGAGAGTTTTTAATGACTTGTTAACGAAACAATCGTAACACATAACCTCTCTGAGGTAAAAGTGGACTGTAAATTGAGTGTCTTTGTATCAAAGTGATACTCTTGGGTTGGTTTACAACCTTTCAAACTGTGGTCACATAGGATTATATATAAAATTTATTTAATTGATTAGTTGGTAACAGTTGATCTTCTGGCATCATACAACTCTCCTGCATATATAATAACATATATATATATATATAATAATATATAATAACATATATATATATATATATATATATATATATATATATTATAAACACATAGCTATATGTTTGCCTCTCTAGCAGTTGAATAAAGATGTATTTTTATACAGATTACATCTGTGTATTATTGAAAGAATACTTACGGGATATGAATGCAAGCATTCTCTCTTGTAGAAAGATATGTATTTTCCACATAACTGAGTATATGATATAGAAATTATTTTTAAAATTTTAATAATCTAAAACTTAATTTCTCTATTATTAAATATTATTATACTGTTATTCTGATTTTGGGGGAATCGACAATAAACAAACTGAATATAAATCTATTCTGTTCCCATATATTTCTGTGATAGAAAAGTGCCAAAGACATTAAAAAAATGGGCATGCCTTTCTAAAGCATTTAGTTTTATATGTTATTTTTCTTCATTGGATATTTAAAGCTTTTTGGGGATTAAACATATTTTCAGCCAGTTTGTGACAATTTTCACTTTTGAAAGAAAATAAAATCATGTGGGAATGTAGTTAGTAACTAATGGAGTGTTTGACTATTTTTATTAAGATATTTTCATAAATAATCTACCAGTAATTTCCTATTCTAAGTTATTTATTATTTTATTTATTTATTATTTAAACCTTGGGATCTAGTTGAAAAATAACTTGCCATACCCCATCTTATTCCTAGTTAAGCAATTTAGGCTTAAAGGAAAATATATGTCTGAAAACCAAATAATATTAATTTCAAGTAATTAAGTTAACTAGAAGACATTCACATTGAAATGATAGTCACATTTCAATTGTCTCCAAAAAATCTCAGTTAAGAAATCTCTTAGTGAATAGATTTCGTTTACTAATAAATTCTGTGATATGCATATAATAAAGAATATCTCAGAGAAGTTTTAATTCTTTAGGTTTTATTTTTACCTGAAGTAATTAGCTAATGTTATGATGTCTAAGTCAATCAACTTTTATGTAATTACCTGTGACTTATTTTCATAAATAAGCTGAATTAGAATAACTGTATGGTTCTTAATACAGATTGGATTCCTGACATGTTTTACTATCCATATCAAATGTTTTTTTATTAAGATAAGAATAAGCCATCAATATTGGAACAATGAACAACTTCTGTTCACATGTACTTATGTCATATCATCTATTAGTTATCTCTGCTTCTTGTGCTGATTGTCAATATTTTTCATTATTATTATAGACTTCCATGAGGGGTTACAAAATTCACCATGAGAGGTCATATACAACATAAAATATTTCATACCACTCCTTAACTCATTCTCTATTTTCATTATCACCACCCTCTCAGACAATGTATTCCACAGTCCTGTCACTCTCCATGCAAAAAAAGAAAAAAAAAAAGAAACCTACTTCTCATCTTCTTAATCACAATTTTCTTTTCTCTGCCAGAAATAACCCACTTTTTGTTTCTTCCCCTTGTTCTATCATATGAAAAATCTCCTCAGTGTCAGTCTAGTAAAAGTCTAGGTCAGATGATAATAACAATAATAATAAACACCTCTTGGCAGCTTAAATATCTTAATCATATCACCCTCTTTCACCTTATGTCCACAAAACTCTGCAGATTACATGTCCTCATAAACAACATTACCATGATATAATTTTTTGTTATCTGCCTTTGTACTCTATCCAAAGTTACTTCATCCCTCTCCCTTCAAATCCTATCGAGGTGTGATATAATCAAGGTCTTATACAATGGAACCACCACTGTCATCTCTGTTAATCGCCAGAGGACTGCTGGTGAGAGTAATCCAGAGAACTGCTGCAATATTGAGGACAATGATTAGCAGAGATGACAGTAGTGGTTTCATTAAATTAAAACTTGGCCATAGCACATCTGGATTACTGTGTGCATGTCTGGTCAGTAGGATTTGAAGGGGGATAAAGTAACTTTGGAGACAGTACAGAGGCAGATAACAAAAATGATATTAGGACAGAATATTGGTTATGAGGATAAACTGAGGATGAGTAATCTCCGCAGAGTTTGGTGGCTTCACAATATGTTATCTGAAATTTCTATCAAACATTATCCCAAGATTCCTTGCCTCTTCCAGTATAGTTCCTCCAATAGAGTATTTGGTTTCCCAGTTGTGGATCCCAAATTTAAAGCCTTACACTTTAGTTGCCATAAACAAATGCTCATTCAATTACTCATGTTTTATGCTCATTCATTTACTCCAGCTTACCTTCAGAAGAGCTACAACATTAACACTATTACAAATGACCCTCCCTGGCTTTGCATCATCTACCAACAACTGAATATTTCTTTGCAGTTCAGTGTCACTATCACTAACATAAAGGTCCAAGTACTGAGAAGAACCATACTTGTAACTTTCCTTCTCCCAGATATTCCATACATCTCTTTAATAATCTTTCTTAGACAGTCAGTTTCCAATTTAATCCACTAGAACCTGATATCTAATCTCACACATTGCAACTTAATTATATTGCAATGTGTGAGATTAGATATCAGGGAGTATCAAATTATACATCAGGGAAATTGGCAAGAACACATTTACAGATATAATATTATTATTATTATGTGACACCTCCAGGGAGTCCAAAGACTCATTGAGGGAGAGTGTGCCAACAGCATTGAATGACTGATCCAATTCCAACTACTAACCACACTCAAACTTGCTTAACTTTTTTCGTGAGCTATTAGTAGCAGAGGCTCTACCAATTAACCAACCTTTGCTGGCAATATACTGGCCTCATAGCCTTAGTTGCTTCAGCTGTAAATTCAAACATCCACAGCCCTGTCAAATGCCATTGCAAAATCCAAAAAAACAACAGTATATGTTTTTCCTTCATCTACTCGTTACTTTATTATTAAAGACAACCAGATTACTGAAATGAGCACTACTTAACAAATTCATGCTGCTGATCCTCATAAATAATATTATTCTCATCTGCCCAGTTCTATACAGAAGCTCTTACTAATTTCTCCAAAATCCTTATAACCACAGAAGAAATATAAACTGATCTATAATTTGATACTCCCATGCTATCACCACCCTTATACAATGACACTATCTTACCTTCTTTAAGGACTGTTCCAATTTCAAGACTTTCATTAAACACTGGTCAATGGTACTGCCAGTTCTTTAACACATTCCCTTAAAATGTGAAATCTCATTTGTTCCACTGCCTTACTAACGTCCAGAGTACGTAATATTCAAAATACATTCTCTTCATGCACTTCTAAACTTTGAACTGCTTTCTGCTTTTCTAGGAAGTGATCATCCCAATTAAATGATCATTAAACAGCTCTAATTATGTCATTTGACCATTTCCTTATGTAACCCAGTCATTCATTCACACAGTCATTTCTCTACCTTCTACTAGCCGCCACAATCTAAGGAAATTCCAAGAACTCCTTGGAATTTCCTTGGATTTCATATTTCAATTTTGCCATCCTTACTCCTTTAGTTGCTTTCTTAGCATGAGCCTTATATTGTTCATGCAACTGTTCTCCATCTTTCTTTTTAGACTTTTTCAGTAATTTTTTTTTTTTTTTCATTTTTAATTCCTGTTGGATTGCCCTATTAATCCAGTCTAGTCTACTCCAACTCTCTTCATCTTTTTCAGTTGAAGTATGCAATCTGCCATTGCTGATAACAAATATTTCTCAACTAGCTACCCTGCACTGCTGACCTCTCTTCTCTCCTCCCTTTCAAATTCTTCCATCCATAGTTCTTCCCCAAGTGGTTTCTAAATCTATTATAATTACTTGCCTTACAATTCCACACAAATTTCTTTAGCCTTGATACTTCCACATGCCCATCCATCCCCTAAGTCAAGACTACGCAGTCTGTCTCTCTCTCTCTCCAGCCAGGGATGAGGATGACATCTCAGACATAATCAGCTCTGCTGATGTTATGATGCACAAATCCAAAAACTCTTGAACTTTGTGTTCCCTCCACCACTGCCTAAGACACTGTGGTTGCTAAAGAATTTCAGATATTCAGTTTCCTTATTACTGTATGCTGTTTCCTCTACCCAATTTATATTTCTATTGTTCATGATCAGTCATTGTGCACTTGCTTAACCAGTTTACTTACAAACATTTTCTGTCCATCACCCTGTATTGTTCTTTGGCCTATGGTAACATTCCAATGGATCAGTAGTCTGTCCTGTCCACCAAAACTTGAGAAATTTGATGAATCATCCCTATCTTATGCCAATCTTAAGCTTTATTGGTGGAGATATATTGGCAATATTTCCAATGTTCTGAAACATGATCAACAAGAACTACATAATTTTTTCTGTTTTTCAACATTCACCACCTAACATTTTTGCAACAGTGGGTGAGAGCAATAAATTATCCTTTTAAAACATTATGATCAACAAAAAAATAATCAGGTGATATGCTTCTAGAATCCTGCTGAAAGTCCCAGCAATAATGTTCTGTTATTTTTAGAATATATATATATATATATATATAATTAGAGGGAGCAAAACATGTCTTGGATTTGATCTACATAAAGACAATAAAGCCCACATATTCTAACTCCATCTTTTAAATCCCGAATTTGATTTTCTTTTTTTAACCAGTCAATCTTTTTCCCCCTGCAGTAGAATTATTGATGATTCTTAATTGTAGAACACAAAATCTCAATAAACAGCTCACTTACAAAACCTTATAGTATTTATGATTACCATTTTATCATAGCAAGAAAGAAAAATTTTGAACACAGTGTAAATGGCTTTAAAATGCTATTTATTATGAAATTTATTAAAATCTGTATTTATTTGTTGTATTTGCATTTTAAATTGTTTTCAATAAATATTTTATTTACTGAATAGTTAGTAAATAATGTGTTCCTAGTCTTCTCTTGAATGCTCACCATATTGCCTGCAGTAAGATATCAGAATGTGCCAGTTGTTTTGTTGTTAAGAGGAAAAAATGGTTTACTGAAGTAAAATGTAATAATTTTATCAAGTAACACGTAAATTCATATAAGAATTTTGTTTGATTTTGGTGAAGGAGTGTATAATTGCAAATCTTCACAAAAATTAAATAATTTATTTCTTCAAATGGATGAAGAATAGCACTACATATACTTCTTGATTCTATCTTCCTGAAAATAAGCAGGGAACCTGCTTGAGAAATTTGTAACCAACAAATGCACAATACCACCTTAAGCTGTAAAATCAGTGAGATTTTGTGTTCTAAGTTTTAAGTGTTAGTTAAATCTATTAGTAGTCTAAATCTATTCATACAAAGAAAAAAGCAACCTGTAACTGGTCCATTTTAAAAGAATCTACATAGGACAGACTATAGTTGGTAACAGGCAAAGGGAGACATAGAAACTGCTGAATTTCCAAAATTAAACTGCCTTAGTACATTTAGTATAGAACTATACATATAGATTTATGGATGTTGTAATGTTTTGATTTTACTGTCCATCTTTCATCTCATTACTAATGGATTAACTTGATTTTTTTTAATGGATAAGCTTCAGTGAAAAGATACTTGCATATATATTTTTTTCAAAGTAAGTCATTTAGTGATATATTAGAAATGCATACTCTCATCATTCAATTTCATCACAACTTTCATAAAAATGCTCAAATGCACATAGAATTTAACTTCCCACTGAAGTGTATTTTTCCAGTTTAACATCTTCATGAATTGTACAAACATGTAATTTGTTTCATAGCACTTTAAATGACTGGTATTATGCATATATGGATGTGTATGTAGATATACACTTTTTTTTAATGTTATTAAAGAAACTGCATTCTGCATTTCATGTCTTTTTTCCATAGCTTTGTCCCCCATCAAAATCATTCAGACTGGCTCTATTATTCTCAATAATTGAAATCCTGAAACATTCAAGACTGTATTTCTATCCTAAAGTTTAAGCATATAATAAATTACTCTTGTTAAATGACAGGTCTATTGTGTCTTATTTATTTTTATTTTGATAAGCTTCATATAATTAACAGAGTATCATATTTATTTCAAATCAAATATCATACTTCATAATATTAACATACAATAGCAGATTGCTATAGCAGACTACAAGAAAAACACCCATCCAAGGCCTTATAGTAGCAATGATATTTGTGATTACTATTATTATTATTCTAGATCTCTGTGGAGTCATAAGACTCATTGTGGGAGGTCTGTCATAACAACATGGAATCTTCATACTACTCCTTAAAAATCAACTTCTTACCCTCTTACTCACTATTCCTTTGCAACTTTCATAGACGACTGCTTAAAAGTTGCAAAAGGAAGTATTCCAAAATATATATATTTATAAATATTAATTAAATATTATATTAAAATATCATCATCATCAAATTCTTAATATGACCCCTTCAGGAATATGCATGATATTAGTTTGGAGTAAGTTCTACCTTCGAACAAGTACTGATATGTACTCCTGACTGCATTCCTCTTGAATATTTAAGACTGTTCTGTCGCTGCCTGTTTCATTTAACAGTCTTTCAAGGTAATTATTCTTGAAATCTAGAATCAGTTTTAATGTCCCATTTATTATCTCTGATTCTTTTTCTGGTACTCTTTTCTCTATTTCCAAGCTTCAGTAGGCTCCAGAATATTTTGCCTCCTTCCTGATATTATCTTCTATATTCCTAAAGTCTTCCTATGACTTTTAAGTTAAAGATGGCAAGAAATTATATTCTTGGTTTCATCCTTTATCCAAGTGTAAGTGTAAACTCTTCTTAGAGGTCCTTTTGTCATACACACAGCTCATCATACCGCACCTTAAACACATTCAAACTCTCTGCAGACACTATGCTCTCTCAAGGTAATGCATTCCAATCATTGACAACTCTGAATGCAAAAAAATCTGCTTCTCACTCTCTTGTTCACATCCTCCTTATACAGCTTCCAGGGATGACCTCTTGTTGATGAACCCCTTACCAACTTGTATGTATCTATCATATTACTCCTCTTCCTCCTACCACTAGACTCTGTAAATTGCATCTTCGCGACCTTTTCTCATATTCAACATTCCAAAGATCAGAAACTACCTTAGTCAGTCTTCTTTGGATCCTTTCCAACATCTCTTCATCCTTTTGAAAATCAGGTTACGAAATCAGTTTACATTAGTCCATGTGTTCTAATCGGAACCTTATACAATGGAACAAGAATCTCCTTACTTCCACAAGTCAGTGTCTTCCACACATTCCCAGAATTCTTTGTGTTTTCACGCTCATTCAGTGTCAACACCGCTCACTGCCTTACCTTTAATTGCACTCTTTTTTCAACTGTTGCTACATTCGTATCGCTTTTTTCTTTCTTACCATCAATTGTTAATTCATCAGATTGCTCATTCACTTTTTCAAAACTTTTTTACCACTTTTTCACTGCTCTTTTACACTGTCCCTCTTTTCTATCAGAAAAGCATTCATCCTCCTCATAGCATTCTCACTACTAACACTTTCAGTTACCAATATGTGACCACTCATATGAGACTTAATGCTATGTTCTTTCATAATGTGATCAATATAGATGATGAATAACACTAATGTGTACCCTTGTCTCACACCTGATTTAACATCAACATGAAACTTTTATATCTCTATTTGAGAATTTATGGTGAATACCATCTCCCTGTACCTCCTTCAATTTTAACTGATGACTTACATCTCAATTTATTGACAATGTATTGCTTGATACAATGTCCTATTTATCCAATATAAATGTAGCATTTTTAACAACTTTTCTCTTAGTACCTTGTCATATGTTTTTTTTCCAGGATTACAAAACTTTATTATACATCATTGATATATTCCCTTATTTCATTTCTGGCCTATTTTTCATTAAAGAGAAAATTGGATCTCAATAAGCTCTATTTAGTTTGAAATGTACTTGTTCTTCCCAAGTCTCTCTTAGCCTCTTCTCAAGTATGCATGCATAAATCATACATGCAATACTTAATAGGGAAACCCACTAATTCTCACATCCAGTTTAATTTTCCTTTCTTAAAGAGTACTTTTAAAGAGTCTCTACACACACTTTTTATAAGGTACTATGAAAGTGCTACTTCAATCACTGGAAATTCAATCATCTGATGAAGCATCATGAATTATACAGTGTAGACACCATGAAACTTTTATATCTCTTTATTTGAGAATTTATGGTGAATATCATTTATTCATTTGGAGTTTTTGATGATGTTTTCTGCCTCACATGCTGATATGTATACTCCTGACTGAATATTTTCAACCACCGTTCTGTTATTTCTGGTTTCATTTAAAGATTTTTTCAATGTAATTTCTCCAAGCATTAAAAATATCTTTATCTTCAGTTTTTATGTTGTCTATCATCTGCGATTCCTTATACAGTACCCTTTCCTTCATTTCTAAACTCTTTCAATAGTCTCAAGAACATTTTGTTGCTTTCCTTATATTTATTATTATTATTATCATCCTAAGACTCCATGGAATGAGTCTCATCTAGGAGGTCCCTTTGTCATACACACAGCTCATCATATCATCTGATATCATTATCTTCTATATTCTTGCCAGAGTCTTCCCATGAACTTTTGTAGTCTCTCAAAGCATAAGCTAATATACTTGCTAGGAACTTCCAATATGCTTTCTTCTTTTCTATGACTGCCTCTTTAACTTTCTGAGTTACCCAGAGAGTTCTGATTTTTCTCTTTGCAAACAACCTCACTACATGTTTCCCTGGTTGAATCAATGAATGTTTTCTTCAGGGTCTGCCATTGATCTTCAAGGTTTGGTTCTTGTCTTCAAACTCTTATTCTATCTGCAATAGTAATTGTATATTTGATGCTATAGTTCACCTTGGAAAGCTTTTCAACTTTGATTCTTTTCGAAACTTTTGCACATATTTTTCTCTTCAGTATTGTGGTTGCCCTTCATGAGTATTTGAATAAAGTGGATAGATGGGCAAATGAATGAGGTATCAGTTTAATTCAGCTAAACGTAAAGTCTTGAAGTTTGGGCTACATTGGGAGACAACATACTGGAGGAAGTGGGGGAAGTAAGGAATTTTAGGGTGATAATTGATAGAAACCTGAAATTCAGATAACATATTGCAAAGTTGGTGAAGGTAATCCAGAGGATTGCTGCAATACTAAGAAGGATGCTGACCAACAGAAATAAAAGAGTTTGTCATTCCATTGTATGAAGTTGTGATCAGACTACACCTGGACTATTATGCTCAAAGTTGGTCCCCAGGATTTGAAGGGGATAAATTAACCTTGGAAATAGTGCAGAAGCATATAACAAAAATCATCATATCAGGACTGTACAATATTAGTTATGAGGAAAGACAGAGAATGGAAATTCAGACTCCTTCTTCTATCTACCATGGTAGTGTTGGATTCTGATTATATAGAGATTAGAGTAATTATTATTTGATTCAGAATCCAACATGATCTTCCATCACAAAAGCTAGACTTGTAAATATTATTTAATGTAAACAACTTATTTTACAATTTAATATTCATATAACTACCTTTAATTTTATCTAATATTTAATTATTTAATCAAGAATATATGTATTAATAGTAGAAAAACGGTGTTAAAATATTATCAAGCTATTTAGCTTATTTCTATGTTAATATAGAATTTATATTTGATAATTTAACTGTGCATTAATTGAAATGTAAATATTCTCTATTTATTCCTATTTGTAGAAATTTAATGTTATGTAATAGCTCAATTTTATTATGTTTTGTTTTGTTGTCATGGAGACGCATGTAAGTAAGCAGCATGTTTTTGGAACACCACATGAGGAGAAAGCTTATTGAAAAGTTTTAGTTAAAGAAATCACGAGAACAATTTAGGTGGGAAGAATGGATATAAAAAGCAATGAAAGCTGAAATTATATTATTAAGAGAGAGAAAGGAGAGGATTGGCATTAGGTTGGAATCGGAGCATTCGGGAATCACAGTGCGATAATAGCGAGTCGGCAAGTCACTCAAGCAGCTAATAAAGTCTACTAGTCGAGAGGCGGTTAGCTAATAAATTGTAGAATAACAATTATAGCTACGGAAGACAGCTGAGTGACTACTAAATAGACTAGTGATATTTGAGTTGAGATTTAATTTCAGGGCCGACCTGTCAAGGACACACAGAATCTTGAAATAAAGCACGGAGTTACTAGAATAGTAGAGGCTGTAAAATTGAAGTTTACCGTTAGCTGTGCTTAGAATTATAGTGCCTAAAGAATTAATCGAATGCCAGAGGAATGAACAACTGTGCATATAAAACCTAAAGTTAAGGAATTATTGTGTATTGCCTTATTTCATGAGTGATCAGTAGTACTTTATGCAACAACGTTTGTTTATGTGCATTGTGACGGATGATTAATTCAGTTATTGCTTAGAAAAATTTATTTAATGAGTGCTGTTTACTGCTTAAACAGCACTCATTCTACACTAGAATGATCAGTTGAGACAGAGAGCAACAATCATGAACGGCTGGCAGAACTATACGATGACCTGTATTTCTCTGAATCCTCTCCACTGCCTCTTAATCCCCAAGAAACCCAGGTGAACAATTCTGATCACACTGGCCAAGATGCAGCTGAATCATAGCCTTATATATAGTAAGATAATAACCTTTCTATCTTTACTTCTTAGTATGCTTTTCAACATCCAAGTAATCTTTTGAACTATTTTACCAACTTTTGCAATATGCAGAGGACAGACATAGTTGAGGTATTCAGTGAGTAGTTCATCAGGGTACAGAATGAAATGAGTGAAGACTTAATAGTGAATGAGCAAGAGATATATGAGGAGTCAAGTAAGCTAGACTGTCAATAAGGCAATAGGACTTGATGATATATCAATGCATCTTAAGAGAATGTTTGAAGGATTAGCATCAGCTTGGCCTACCTATTTAGCAAAATTCTTCCAACAGCACAAGTCCCAAAGGAGTTGAAGGAAGGCAAAATTTTTTTCCTTGAAATGAATAACTTTTTCATATTTTAGTTGATAATATTAGGTTAACTTATTGTAGTTTTTATTTTAAACAGATGTGTGATCGACTGAATTATTTAGTTTGAAAGTAAACCTTGTATTTTTTTTTTTTTTTTTTGTTTAAGTACAATATAGTTGGCATGGCCCCAATGGTAGAACAATGTTCTCAAAGACCACATTGTTGGGCAATTTGAATTTGCAGGATTTTCTGCAGTGCAGTGTGTATGTATGAAATGTATTTGTTGCAGAAATTAAAGGATAAGTGGAAGGAAATTGAAACTGGAGAAAGAGCGTATATTAAATGTTTCAAAAGTGAGTGCTACTAGGTGATCAGAGTACAGCAAATGTTAGTAGAGTGGATAATATCGATGATAGGGTAGAAAATATCAGAATTGATGTCGAATGTGTGGCTGTCCAAATAAAGGAGAACAAAATGGAGATAAAGAAATAGCATGCTTGAATGTTATTCTTCACAGGACAAAGCATGGCTGAAAAACTGTCATGCTTTCAGAAGCAGCAAGGGATTAGCAGGGCCAAAAAGAGAAAGAAACAGTCCAAAGTAGTAATAAAGACTGAGCAAACAAAAAAGAAAAACAAGTTAAGGAGAAAATTATTTAAGGAGACTCAGTGATCAGAGAGTACTTAATGAAACTGTGACAAAATCATGTTTCTCTGATGCAGAAATTCACTATATTAGTGATGCCATCCAGATGCAAAAATGTAAAGTGAAGGAACTAATTGTCTTGGTTGGCACAAATGATTTGAGAGGCAAAAGTATTCTATTAGGGAAGATTGAAAGAAGTTGTTTGAAGAGGCAAAACTGAAGAGTGAGAAGGTTAAAATGTAAGTCTCCTGACATGTTATGATAGAGGCAAACTGAGGAGGA
The DNA here is from genome assembly GCF_054136105.1 of Typopeltis vanoorti. NCBI lineage: Eukaryota > Metazoa > Arthropoda > Arachnida > Uropygi > Thelyphonidae > Typopeltis > Typopeltis vanoorti. The sequence goes on from NC_143565.1 coordinate 38,510,621, forward strand.
GGAGGAGGGCGTTAGCTAATGAATCAATAAATTGGTTCTTAAGGAGGAATGATCTAGAATTTGTGGATCTCTGGTCTGTGTTTGACGGAAAGAAGGATTTGTATAATGCTGATGGACTGCATCTAAATGGTTTTGGTGTTAGATGTATAGAGAGAGCTTTGTTCATTGATGCTGAAGTGCAAATTTAGGAAAACATAAGCGAATAGGATGGAAGCTGGTGAATTTGTGTGGATTCATCCATAAGGCAAGCAAGTGTGAGAATGACAAAGTGCAGAATCTAGTCTCACAAGCAAAAATAATGAATAGGGTAGTCAATTCAGGTAGTGAAGCTGGGGGCCTAAAGAGATGCTGCAATTTCTATATGTTAATGCCAGAAGTATCAAGAACAAGACAAAGGAGCATTTAGCATGGGTTAGTGCAACCTTGACAAAAGTTATAGGCATTAGTGAAACTTGAGCTAACAGCAGATAATGTAGTTACAGGAATAGAATGTGAAAGGTATAGTACTTTCAGGCAAAATAGAGAAGATCGGATGGGGGGGGGGGGGTACTGCTAATGATAGCAGGTGAATTGCAGCCAAAATGAATAGGAGATAGGTAGGAGCATGGCTGTTCATTTGAAGCAGTCCTCTATGAGATCAAAGTCAGCAACACAAAATATACAGTTGGTAGTTGCTGTAGGACAGGGAGTTCCACAAATTATATGAAAGACATGCATTGGAAAATTAGTACATTGAGTGCAGGACAAGTCATTATTATGGGGATATAGACTGGAAGGAAGAAAGATCACATGACTGGTTAGAATCACCATCCAGAATTTGGTTGACAACAGTGGTATTTTCTTTGATGAACAGCATGGATTTGCTAAAGGGAGGTCATGTTTCAGTAACCTACTTACTTATTGTAATAAGTGACAGCAGCATTTTCAGGAGATGGATACACAGTAGTATATAGTATACTTAGACTTTGCAAAGGTTTTTGTTAGATTATTGCATAACAAGTTGATAGTCAAACTACAATGGATGGTTTGAAAGAATGATAGGTATCAACAAGTTGTTTATGGGGGTAGCAATATCCGAGACGAGGAAAGTCACTAGTGGTGCACCTCAGAGGTCTGTTTTAGGGACATAGCTGTTTAACCTATATATTAATGATATTGGGGAAGATTTGGATGGGGATATTCAGTTGTTTGCAGATGATGCAAAGTTGGGACGAACTGTGAGTTGCAGAGCAGATGATCTGGCCTTACAAGAAGACTTGAATAGATTGAGTGAATGGGCACAGCAGTTCGGTTACAGTTAAATGTTATAAAATGTAAGGTTTTAACATTTGGAAAACAAAGATGAGATATAAAATTTACTCTTGCTGGGGATTTATTGTTGGGGGTTGCAGGAAATAAAAGATCTTGGAGTGATGGCAGATAAGGATCTGAAATTTAGAGGACATATTGCTAAAATTGTGAGGACAACACAATGAATTCTGGGAATGATGCAGAGGACACCGACTTGTAAAAGTAAGGAGATTCTTGTTCCATTGTATAAGGCTCTGATTAGGCCACACATGGACTACTATGCACAAATTTGGTCACCTGGTCCTCATAAAATATTCCCACACAACTACAACTCTTCAAGAAAAAGTCAATAAACTTCTTCCTTCTCAATCCTCACCTGCACCCAACATGAAAATGACATGCTTAAATGTTCTTTGACCTGTCATATATAAGATCAATATATAAAAAAAGCAAATTCTGTAACCTGTAATTTTGAATAAGTATCACCTTATTCCCACATATTTTTCTATCAACAAATTTCGTATCTTTTGTCATCTACAAAAGATAAACTGTCACCTTTATCATTAGCTGGCATTTACCAGATACCTTCTGAATGTAATCTGACATACTTTGGGCAGACAGGCCATTTTGTGGAAAAAAGAATTAATGAGCATCAATATTATATTGAATACATGAAACCTCAAACGTTTGGTCTGGCACAACATAGTATTGACAGTACACATAGTATCCAGTGGAATGAAGCTCGTGTTCTTGATAGAAGCAGTTTTAAATATGAACGCCTTTTAAAAGAAAGTTGCGAAGCCCTTATACATCGGCCAAATCTGAATTGGAACAATTCTCTCTCTCCCCCAAAAGTTTGAGAGATTCTTATTTTATGTAACCATCAAAAATAGTTTTTAATAATATTATTTATTAATATTAATTTCTAGCATACAGCAGCAGTTTTTAATTGGTAAACCACCAACTGTTGTTTGTACTTTGTATTACCATTTCTTTGAATTGCTTGTTTCTATGCAGTGATGATGTACTGTTATTTTCAGTATGAAATATCTAGACTTTTATTAAAGTTAATTATTGTGGTTATTGTGTAATTTGTTGTTTATGATTACTACAAGAGGACAATACAAATTTCCATTACGTTTAGGAATATACACTTTAATTCGCAGTCCCTACAATGCATTCTACTTACTCAATACTCTCCAAGCAAACGCCTGTTCCATATTACCTTTTTTTTATACCACACCTTATAATCTCCAATGATAGATCATTTTTATCTTCTCATCAACCATTCTATCAAAAACTTCCCAATATCTGCTAGTATGTTCCTCTCAACAAGTTCTAGTCATATCACTAAGCTCTGAAGACACTTCCTCTCAATTTATTAACAGTGCTGACATTGAAACATTCTGATATTGCTCTTGTTACCTGTCTCTGAAGTGTCTCCAGTTTCTTCACTTTACCAGAATCCAAGAAACCAAAATCTCCACGTTGTGGTGCTTTAGTAACAAATTATTAAATTTTATTTAATGAATATGTCTCCATCAGGCGCTTGAAGGAATCCTAAGTTTCAAGTACTTGCCAACATTTTCTTTGTTTTATGGATTTCTTCCTGATAACACTCGTGATAATATGTTGATTTATAACTGAAATCTTTCAAATGTTAAAAAAAAAAAAAAAAAAAAAAAAAAAACATAATGAAGAAGTATTTTATTTTTTCATCATGCCTATATATTATCCAAAATATCCATTAGTTTAATAGCTACTAAATATTACAGTTATTGCTGAATGGTTAGGCTCTCACTTATTTCAGCACATGAATCAATTATAGTAGAATGATATTCAGATATTGTCGAGCACACTAAAAGATTTGACTCTGTAAATATAGATGTTGCTTGATTGATAAGAAATCTTATCAGAGTTTCCATTTCAGTCTGGGCCTATATAGGAAAGTAATATATCTGAATATCCCGATTTATAAGGATTCCATTATTTTAAAACTTTTTAAAATTTACTAATGTTAGCCTGTAAAATATATTTGCATATAAAATCAAAAGCAGATATGCATATACAAGGTAAGTTAGTGTGTTTTCAGACAAATGTATCCAGTATACACAGACTAAATTGAAGAGTCAACATGTAGGTTAACATATTAGTTCATGAACTGTTTATTGAGAGCATACATGTTTATGACCAAATATGAAAAAATTAGTTTTACTCTCAATACACAGATGTGCAGATATTTTGTGATGAGAATCACAAAATAGTACATAAATTCATCAGATATCAAAAAATAGGTATCAGGAAGTAGTATATGGGGGGGGGGTGCAGTATCCAGAAAGAGGAAAGTCACTAGTAGTGTGCCACAGGGGATTGTACTGGGGACCACTGTTGTTCAACTTGTATATTAATGATACTTGGACGGATTTAATTGGTGATATACAACTATTTACAGATGATGCAAAATTCAAAAGAACAATTCAGAGTCAAGCAGATATTATAACCTTACAGGAGGGCTTGGATGGATTGTATGAATGAGCAGTTAAGTGGAACCATTAGTTCAATGTTGCAATCTGTAAAGTTTTGAAATATGGTAAGAAATGATGAGATGCAAAGTATACACTTGGGGAAACTTTGAAGGAGATAGAGATGAGAGAACTAGGAGTAGTGGTGGACAAGGACATGAAATTCTGGGGTTACAATGCACAAATTGTGAAGTCATCACATCAGATACCGGCAATAATGCAGAGGACCTTGATGTGTAGAAATAAAGAGATTATGATTCCATTGTATAAGGCCTTGATCAAGTCTCATATGTTCTCACATATGAGAACATATTCATATATTCTAACATATTCTCATCCACATGAAACCCAGGTGACTAACACATGGATGAGAATATGTTAGAGAAGTTCCAGAGAAGATACACAAAAGTGGATCTCCATGCACTTTTCTCACTTATTGTAATAAGTAAGCAGCAGCATTGGATGTGGGAGATGGATACATCGTAGTATACTTAGACTTTGCAAAGGCTTTTGATAAATTACCATATGATAGTTAAGCTACAGTGAATGGGGTTGGATATTAGACTAGTGCATTAGAAGATTGGCTGTGTGATAGGCAACAAGTTGTACATGGGGGAGCAATAACCCAGAAGAGGAATGTCACTGGTGATATGCCTCAGAGCTCTGTTTTAGGGTACCCATTGTTGTTTAACCTGTATGTTAATGATATTGGTGAAGATTTAAATGGGGATATTCAGTTGTTTCCAGATGATGCAAAGTTGGGACAAAACTATGAAGAGTAGAGAAGATGTTGTGGCCTTACAAGAAGACCTGAATAGATTGAGTGATTGGGCATGGGAATGCCGATTCAAAGTTGCAAAATGTAAGGTTTTGGGAAACAAAGATGGGATGTTGAATTTACACTTGGTGGAGATATATTGTTGGAAGTGGAGGAAATAAGAGATCTTGGGGTAATGGATAAGAATATAAAATTTAGAGGACATTGCCAAAACTGTGAGGACAAAACAATGAATTCTGGGAATGATGTGGACGAAACCAACTTGTAGACGTAGGGAGATTCTTGTTCCATTGTATAAGGCTTTGATTAGGCCACACATGAACTACTGTGCCCAGATGTGGTCACCTGGTTTTCAAAAGGATGAATAGATGCTGGAGACAATACAGAAGTAATTGCCCAAAACAGTTTCTGATCTTTGGAATGTGGAATATGAGGAAAGGTTGAGAAGATGCAATTTACAGTCTAGTGGATAGGAGGAAGAGGAGTGATATGATTAGAGACATACAAGTTGGTAAGGGTTGTTATAGGATGAATGTTGGAGAGGTTCTACAGAAAACAGTGGGAGATCAGGGGAGAACCAGAGGTCATCCCTGGAAGTTGTATAAGAAGTGTGAACGAGGGAGAAGCAGGTTTTTTGCATGCAGAATTATGAATGATTGGAATGCCTTGCATGAGAGTGTGGTGTCTGCAGAGAATTTGAGTATGTTTAAGACATGGTTTGATGAACTGTGTGTATGTGAAAAGGACCTCCTAGATGAGTCTGACTCCATAGGGTTTTTAGGGTAATAATAATAATATGTCTTCCTGTCAACCTCTAATTACATAACACTGCCTCATAAATTGCCACTATTTCCCTCTTTCATGTCTACGATATGTGAATATTTTTTCCCTGCTATCATCAGCAGTACTCCTCCTCCTCTCTTCTTGTTCTTTCTATCTTCACGAAAAATACTTTATCCTTCCATTTCTGTTCCTGTTAAGGTATTATTATTATAGGCAGAGACTTATCATGGGAGGTACACACTATTGCACACAATGTTCATCCAACCGAGCCTTAAACTGATTCAATGTGTCTACATTCACAACACATTCATTCAATGCATCCACTCACGAACCACTATCCATGCAAAAACCCTTCTTCTCACTTCTCTGCTCGCACCCTCCTTATACAGTTTCCAGGGATGGCCTCTTGTTCTACCCCCCCCTACACACACCCTCTCCCATTCTATGAAATATCTTTCCATGTCATCCTGATAACAACCCTTGACTAGCTTATATGTTTCTATGATATCCACTCCTCTCCTCTCTTCCTCCTATTCACAAGGCTTTGCATCTTACATTCTCTCAATTTGTCCTGGTACTCCACATTCCAAAGACCACTGACCACCTTTGTGAATCTTCTCTAGACCCTTTCCAACATATCATCGTCACCATGAAAACCCGCCAACCAAATCTGTGCACAATAATCCACATGAGGCCTGAGCAAGGCATTATACAATGGCATCATAACCTCTCTATTTCTGCATGTCAGGATCCTCTGTATCATTGCCATTATCCGATGTAATGTCTTCACACCTTGTGCAATGTGGTCCCTGAATTTCAGGTTCTTGTCCACCATCACTCCTAGATCTTTCATCTCCTCTACTTCCTTTAAAGTTTACCCACCAAGTGTATAATTTGCATCCTGTTGTTGCTTACCTAATCTCAAGATCTTACACTTTGAAACATTGAACTGATATGGAATTAAATGGAACTGCACGAATGGGCAGTTCCATTTAACTGCCCATTCGTGCAATTTATTCAAGTTCTCCTGTAAGGCCATAACATCAGTTTAACTCTCCAATTTTGCATCATCTGCAAACAGCTGCATATCACTAGTTAAACCCATCCCAATATCATTAACATAGAAAGTGAACAACAAATGTCCCAAAACTGCCCTCTGCAGAATAGTCTTCCTCTTTCAGCATACTGCACCCCACATACAACTTTCTAATACCTATCTGACAGCCAGTCACTGATTCAACTCAGAAGTCTGCTATCCAATCTTATCTGTTTCAGTTCATTTACCAGCTTGTCATGTGGCAGTCTATCAAAAGCTTTGGCAAAATCCAAGTGCACCACTGTATATGCATATCCCATGTCCAAGGTATTTGCCACCTTGTTATAGTACATAAGTAAGTTAGTGAAACATGATCTCCCCTTAACAAACCCATGCTGATAACCACAGAGAATACTGCTGTTATCAACCCATTTTTGTATCATACTTCTCACCAATCTCTCCGGTACCTTCACCACAACTCCAGATATACAGACTGGCGTATAATTTGAAGCTACAGCCTTATCAAGGATAAAATTATGCAGTGGAACAATTTTACCCTTCTTAAACTCCCTTGGAACCTGTGCTGTTACTTGTGTAATAAAATGTGTAATATGTTACCTGTTTAATAAATGTTGTAAACAGGCATGCCAATGCTACTGCCAATTCCCTGGAACATTCCTTTAAGATGCATGGTGATATGTCACCAAATCCTATCACCTTGTTTACATCAAGGTTATTTATTTCCTCAAATACCTCCTGCTCACTCACATTTAAGCCATCCTCTCCTATGTCCTCTACACTTAAGTTTCCTCATGATTCCACTCTAATCAGGATGAAACACCCTTATAAACTGAGCATTGAATACCTCAACAATGTCTTCTGCAGCAGTTACAATTGTACCATTTTCATCCATTAACATTATCTTACAATGATCATTCTTCCTTCTATTTGCCACATATCTAAAAACTCTCGAGGGTTTTTCTTCGTCTGATTTGCCAATTTCTGCTCATATTGCACTTTTGTTTTCCCCTAGATGATTAATGATGAGATTAGAGATGCTTAAGCTCCTCATTCACCCATTTTACACCTACCTTATTCAGCCTTTGGATATTATCTTCATTCAACTATCTTTCACTTATTCCAACGATTTTTGGGTGAATAAACTCAATCAATGAAACCATTTCATCTCCCTTATTTCTGATACTTCTGGCATTTGTAATCGAACACAGCAGTTCATTTTTAGGTCTATAACCAGTCCTATCCAAACCACTTATTGGTTGTCATTACTCCACCACACCTGCCCTTGCCCAGTCATGTTTATCACTGCTTATCACATATCTGCTCAGTCTCAACCCACATCGCAATATACCCCATCTTCACACACACATTCATTGCTACTTTCAACATCCACTCTACTGATCTCCATGTTGTTTCCCTTTCCCTGTTCCTCTTGCATTCATGTTCTGTCTTCATCTCTCACACTACTGTTTCCACTGCCAAGCACTTCTGCCTGTTCAATACCGCTCTTCTGACCTTTCACTTCATCTCTTACTTCTGATCTCTTGCTTGCATCACACAAAAGTTCCATCTAGCAACACTTTCTCCAGTGCACTCACTCCAAATTCATTCAAATGCAACTCATCATGCCTGTATAATTCCATTCTTCCTCAAACACATGCCATGCCATACATCCACAAACTGTCAATGTATGGCATGTGTTACATGACGAGTACAAAGAACACAGCTTCGCTAGCATACCATTTATGATTCTAGCTCTCCTTTTTCAACTCACCATTTTCATACCTCAGTAACACACTGACAACCTTTCCCACTATACTGATATCTTTCACTCTTCTCAATAACCTCCAGATATCCACATTTACATTCCCCTTATGCCCACGTAAATCATTTCACCCCACAACCATCACTAATTTTCTTGCTTGTTTCCTCCTCATATCCAAAGTCTGAATTATCTTGCTCATTCTCCCTCCTGGATAGCAGGCCTTATGGACTCTCTCATTAACTAATCCTCTAACAATGGAATCTCCATACACTGCTATCCTGGAATCACTCGCAACCTCTTTTATCCTTTTTTCTTTCATTTCATTATTTTTCAAACTTTCATTTGTTTCCACTAAATGTCTATTACACTCCACATATTCCTCATTCCATTTTTCATTTTCAATAACTGTTTCATCAAATCTTGAATTCTGACAACCATAGTCTCGCTGCCGCTTGTTCTGCCCCACTTATTTCTGTTTCCTCATTCATCCTTCCTTTCGCTCCCTCAGCTTCACTAGCTTTCATTCCATTTCTGTTTCTTTCATTTATGCCATCTTTTATTTCATCAGTCTGTTTTGTATTCATTAACTCATGGTCTAATAATATATTGCACTTTCTACAAATCCACACTTTCTCTTGTCTCCCATTCAGCCTCACCACAAACACATCTCTTACATTCCACCACACACATACATACTATACTCACGACATTGAATCATGTTTGAAAAGTCTATATCGTTAATGCCACTTGATTTTCATGGCCCTCACCTGGTCACATCAGTCAAAGCCTGCATGGTTGACCTCATGAGTGTTGTGTTCTGTTGAAAAAAGGCAATTTCATTTAATAAATCACACAGAAATCATGCCAAAACTGTGCTGTTGAGAATATATATATATATATATCACTAAGAGTTTATAAGGCAGAACACCAAAATAAGATGATAACATTTATTTTAATTGACAATATGACATTTCATCCTAATTGCATAGGATTTCTTCAGGTATAAACATAGGCTGGATGTACCCAGACAAGTTGATACTTGGGTTAATATTTAGATGTTTAGGATTTAATGCCATTTCTAAAGACTCCCAGATATTTCTCTCTGTTGTATCACAGTAACGGTATAGTAGTTCTGATTTATCCCATAAAACTTGATGTCTCATTTGCAAAGCATCTTGTGGATCAGCTGAAGAGAGCCCATGTGATGACAAAGCTGGGGCATCACTCCTATGGTGAACATGTTCTTCAATACATCACTCAATTAATTTTTCTATCTGTCCATAGTAAGAATTCCACACTAGGAGAAAGAGCCCACTGACTCATCACTGACAATGAACCAGCCAAAGAACTTCAACATTTAAGAAAAACTTTCCTTCAAAATGGCTATAATCATCTTCAGACTACTCAAACCAACATAAGACCAGAGAAATTTCTAATCAAGAAGAAAACAGAGGATTCATCACATTTCAATAGATTAGGTCTATTTCCATAAAACTAGTAAAATTACTTATGAAATATAAAACCAAACTAGTATTTACCCCCTTTATCAAGATGAGATCACTACTCCAATCCACAAAACCTCAACGTAGCCTACTTCAATACCCAGATGTTTATCAGCTATGGTGCAATTGCTGGTCATCTTACTATGGACAGACAGAAAATCAGTCGAACAACGTATTGAAGAACACGTTCACGATAGGAGTAAAGCCACAGCTTTGCCATCACACGTGCTCTGTTGAGATGATTTACAAGATGCTTCTCAAATGAGACATCAAGTTTTATGGGATAAATCAGAACTATTACACCGTTGCTATGATACAACAGAGAGAAAAATCTCTGAATCTTTGGAAATAGTGTTTGATCCTAAACATCTAAATATTAACCCAAGTATCAACTTGTCTGAGTACATCCTAGCCTTCATTAGCCAAACACATTCACATGAATGCATAAACATGCACAATGTTCCGAAAAATTATTATTATTATTATGTGACACCTCCAGGGCCTCCACAGACTCATTGAGGGAGGGCACCCACTCCACAGCTCTCCGTCTCCACCACTCAATCCACCAACTAAAACTAACCGCAACTACACCAACGGCATCTATTGTTCACCACCACTAGTATTTCCACAGACAATCACAAACATCCATGCCCATGGTGGGATTCAAACCCGCAGCCTTTTGGCTGGAGAGTGGATATGCTAACCTAACCACTTGGCCAACCAGGCTGGCAAAAATTCCTCTAGTTGCTAACTAGATTCGAAAGCAAGTCTTCCTTTATGCGGTCAAGCGCTGTGGTGAGCAAACACCACATCCACTGAGCCACACAGGCTTCTTAATAATATTCATTACTGTTTAATGGCTAATTGGCAAAATAGTGTTTCCTCTGAAACCTAAAAGTTTTAAAAGTGACCAAGAGCCTACAAGAATACAATCATCAGAATAAAAGTTACTTGGTCGTACTATTTAAATAAAAGATTAACTCTATCCAAGGAACCCATATATTTCCTTGTATATATATATATATATATATATGATCATTAGTTATTATATATCTAATCCTCATTTACTTGAATTATATATCTCCTTGACTCTGTGATTAGATATGTTCATCTTTTTTTGACTGACCACGCTACAGTTGAATGGTGTCAGTGGGGCAAATATTTTAAAATATTTCTCTTCAGTCTCTTTTATAACTGCATAACAGTTGTCAACTTGTTAGTCCTTACTGTTTGTCTACTAGTTTGTATGTTTAGACTTGAAGAAATCCTGTGCAATTAGGATGAAACATCCTGTTGTCAATTAAAATAAATGTTACTATCCTTCCAGTGTGCTGCCTTAACTCTTAGTAACATATCCATGAACTGGCAAAGTCTGCATACTTCTACTAGTATATATATTTATACACATATAAAAGAGAGGGAAAGAGAGAGAGAGTTTAATCCATTAAATCAATTAAAGTAGCAAATCGGTCCAATGAAGTCAGTGAAAAAAACATCAAAATGTGTTAGAACTATTAACAAAAGTAAAACCAACTGGCCAATCACATTTGCAGATTTTATTATTTAGCAAAATATGTTAGATCGTCCACGTTTTAGCTCACTAGGTAAACATTTCAAACTGCATAGAACGAACAAAGGACCATATTATTATTATTATTACCCAAGAATCTCATGGAGTCAGACTCATCTGGGAGATCCCCTCATCACTCACACACACACACACACACACACACACACACACACACACACCTCATCACACTCAAACTCCTTGCAGACACCACAATCTCAGGCAAAGCATTCCAATCATTCACAACTCTGCACGAAAAAACCTACCTCTCACTCCCCTACTCACACCGTCTTTATAGTTTCCAGGGATGACTTTCTCCCCTGACCCCTGATCTCCCACTATTCTCTGTAGAACTTCTCCACCACTGATCTTATAACAACCCCTTACCAACTTGTAGGTCTCTATCATATCTCCCCTCTTCCTTCTCTCCACCAGACTCTGCAAATTACATCTTCTCAATCTTTCCTCATACTCAACATTCCAGAGGTCAGAAACTACCTTAGTCAGTCGCCTTTGGACATTTTCCAACATCTCTTCATCCTTCTGAAAACTCGGTGACCAAATCTGGGCATAATAGCCCATGTGTGGCCTAATCAAAGCCTTATACAATGGAACAAGAATCTCCCTACTTCTACACATCAGTGTCCTCCGCATCATTCCCAGAAGTCTTCACAATTTTGGCGATGTATCCCCTAAATTTTAGATCCTTATCCACTATCATCCCCTGATCTCTTATTTCCTCTACCTCCAACAATATATTCTCACCAAGCATAAATTCTACATCCCATCTTTGTTTTCCAAATTTTAAAACCTTACATTTTGCAACATTGAACTCACATCCCCATTTGCTTGCCCAATCACTCAATTTATTCAAGTCTTCTTGCAAGGCCACAACATCTTCACTACTCTTTATGGTTCGTCCCAACTTTGCATCATCTGCAAACAACTGAATATCTCTATCCAAATCTTTGCCAATATCATTAATATACAAGTTAAATAGTAATGGCCCTAAAACAGATCCCTGAGGCATTACATTCCACAGATTGTCAATCACTGCTCTTGATCATGCTTACAGCAACTAAGGATATAAGGGTAAACATATGACTATAAACCATGTAGTTTACATGATATGTATGATGAAGAACCAAAGATAGATAAATTGGGGCTGTGTTATATCAGCTAAAGATAGTTTATCTACACATTTTAGTGAACAGGTGAAAAAGAAATTGTTAAGAGAAGTTTAACAGAAATATACTACTGGAATATTTTAAAGGGCCAAAGCATCATGGCCTCTTCTTTGGCTTTGATGCTTTGTTGGCTCTATAGATATCAAATAATAATAATTATTATTATATTACAGTAATAGCCTAGTTAGAACTCAGAATGTGGAGCACTAACAAACATTGCCAAAAGGGGTCATTATAACATATTTTATTAGATAGGTGAAAATACAACAACATTACTGTATTTGTATTTTCACCTATAATAATAATGAACTTTAATTGAGAAATTTTTATGAAAATTACTAATCAGAGTGTATTTTAGATGCAGGACTGCACTGTGAGAAGAACAAACCTCAGAAGACCAACAATCTTCCAAGGATACTCGCCCATTCATTGTTGGTTGTATTAACAAAGCAGCAATGGTGGTTGCAAAAGGCACTTGTCTATATTTTGTCTATATTGGCAAGGTTCCAAGGGAGTGAAAAAAAAGGGTGAGATAGTTCCCCTACATAAAGGTGGCTCCAAGACAGAAGCAGCAAATTACAGACCAATTAGTATCTCTAGAGTGGTGGTTAAAGTATTGGAAAAGTTGGTCAAAAGTAAAATTCAGGAATGGTGGATAGGAATACGATACTTTATAGGGGCAGCATGGCTTTGTTTCACATTTTATAATAAGGTGACAGCAGAATTGGATTAAGGAAATGGCTATACCATGATATTGCTGGACTTTGCAAAGGCATTTCACAGAATACAGCATGGAAAACTATTACATAAGTTGGAGCAATGGGAATGGATATGAGATTGGTGACATAGATTGGGGGGGGGGGTTGCTGATGGACAAACATCAGAGGGTGGTGTATGGTGGAGTGGAATCAAGGTGAATGAAAGTGACTAGTGGAGTGTCCCAGGGCTCTGTACTAGGATCACTACTCTTTAATTTGTATATTAATGATATAACAGAAGATCTGAAGGGGGACATTCAGCTGTTTGCTGATGATGGCAATAGTTGATAAAGGTGATGTAGATATTGTACAAGATGATTTAAATAAACTGGCAGTGTGGGCATAGGACAATGGTTATCAATTCAATGTTGAAAAATATAAGGTTCATAAGGTTCACACTTCATATCATATTGATGATATGAAGTGTGTAATCCTGCAAAGTTTATGGATAGGGATCTGGGGTAATGGGAGATAGAGATTTGAAATTCAGAGGACATATTGCAAAGGTCGGCAAAATAGCTTAGAGGATTACTCAGATGCTGAATAGCACTGACAAGTAAAGATAGGGGGGGTTATTATCCCTCTTTATAAGCCTATGTCAGCCACATGTTGACTACTGTGCACAGATCTGGTCACCTGTGTTTCTTGGGAATTGGGAGGTGATGAAGAAGATTCAGAGACAAGTAGCCAAGCTGGTGACAGGTCTGTGGAATGTTCTCTATGAGGATAGATTGAGGATGTGTGTGTGTTGCAGAGTTTAGCTAACAGGCAGAGGAGAGAGAATATGACAGAAACTTATAAGTTACTAAAGGAACACTATAAGACTAACACAGAAGAAAGTTTTCAATACATGGGGAATGAGGGGAAAACATGGGAGGTCACACTTGGAAGCTGTCTAAGAGTGTGGTTAGCAGGGGTGTGCAGACTAGATTCTTTTCTTGGTGAGTGGTGAATGAGTGGAATAGATTGCTAGAGTGAGCACACCACCAGTGAATAGATTTAAGGAGATGTATGATAGGTATTGTGTTAATGGCTAGGGTGAGTCTCCTATGATGAGTCTTTTGACTACATGAAGTGCCAATATAAATAATAATAATAATATTTGCCAAACAATGAACACAGCCACTGACCACACATATATATTCTGGATAAAGTGCACTGAATTATTAGATGAATATTAGCAATGATACAGTAATGACTATTCTTGGAAATTATTGAGCATGAGTGCTAAACAGGGCAGCATTAAGCAGGGTATTAGTAAACAGTAACAATTAAAACAGTCATAATAAAATATTACCTGAAATGATTTGCGTTTCCTTAGAATCAATACTGTCACAAAATATTCAGCTAGATGAAGGGCAGCTATAGTTACATTTCCACTTCTTTTGGTAATTGCATTAAATGTTAGCAATAAACACTGAAGAAAAATCCTGGTATGCAGTGGCAATGTCATGATTAGTCTGAATTAATAAAAAAAGAAAAGATATGCTCTGCAATAAAGTCTGGCTAATCACGAAAACAATAATCACTTGGGGAAATAGAGAAACCTTTTATTATGATTCAACTATTATTATATGTAACAGTACTGTACAGTATAAACAACACCAGAAAAACAAAATAAATCATTTATTGTGGTATTAATATTTCAATACATTTTAAAGCAGCATCTCGGAGCACAAATTACAACTGTGGTAAATCATAACGCTCAGTTGTTGCAGAAATAATTCAAACAGAAACCAAAAAAGAAACTAGTGTCCTACTAACCATCCAAATGGCCATATGGCGAATAATATATATCAAAAATATATGCTTTGTATCCATGCTACCTCAGTAGTAGCCAAATGTTACATTAACTTCAATGGACACTTCATATCCATGTGATTATTTACATGTAAACACAACAAGGCCAGTTCAGTGGTTAAAGCATTCTCCAGATGCCAGATAAATGAAGCTAAATCAAAATCCTTAATTTAATTTAATATTATTATTATTATTTATTCAGGCCTCCATGGAGTCAAAAGACTCATTGTGGGACCCCACTCCTTAAACTCATTGACCGTTCTCGCCTCTCACCACCCCATCAGGCAATGCATTCCACAGTTCCACCACCCTCCATGCAAAGAAACCACTCCTCACCCTCTTGCTCACATTTTCCTTTCGTAACTTCCAGGGATGGCCTCTTGTCATCACTCCTTCCCGCTGTTCAACCAAGCGAAAGAACTCCCCAGTGTCAAACCTGCAACCCCCTCTCAACAGTTCAAAAGCCTCAATCATATCACCTCTCCTTCTTCTATCCGCCAAACTCTGCAGTCCACATTCTCTCAGCCAATTCTCATAACTATCCTTGTACAGTCCTGAGACCATCTTTGTCATCCGTCTTTGTATCTTTTCCACAGTTAATTCATCCCCTTCAAATCCTGGGGACCAAATTTGAGAACAATAATCCAAATGTGATCTGATCAGAGACTTATACAACGGAATGATAACCCTCTTATCTCTGCAGGTCAGTGTCCTTCTCATAATTGCAGCAATTCTCTGTGTTACCTTCACCACCTTTGCAATATGTCCCCTAAATTTCAGGTTTCTATCAATCATCAACCCCAGATCTCTTGTCTCCCCTACTTCCTCCAGTATAACTCCTCCCATAGAGTATGCAGCATCCCATCGATGTTTCCCAAACCTCAAGACTTTACATTTTGCTGCATTAAACTGACACCCCCATTCATTTGCTCATCTATCTAGCTTATTCAAATCCTCTTGCAGGGCTACCACATCTGCACTATTACTAATAATCCTTCCCAGCTTCGCATCATATGCAAACAACTGAATATCCCCTTGCAATCCACTGATAATATCATTGATATAAAGGTTAAACAATATAGGTCCAAGTACTGAGCCCTGTGGGACCCCACTTTTAACCCTCTGCCTCCTTGAAACTGCCCCACCATACACAACTCTTTGATACCTATCAGACAGCCAATCCTGAATCCAGTTGACCAATCTGATATCCAGACCCATGTGGTGCAATTTAAATATCAGCTTATCATGTGGCACCCTGTCAAATCCCTTCACTAAGTCTAAGAAAATGGCAGTTATATGCCTTTCCCTCATCTAATGTTCAGAAAAAAAAAAAATGTTCTGGTAACTTTATTATAAAAGGCTAGCATATTACTAAAACAAGAGTGCCCCTTCACAAATCCATGTTGACTCTCACAGATTTTTGTCTCACAGATTATATCTCTCAGATATAAACCAAGATGATTTCCCAACATTTTGACCTTAATATTAAGGTCATCATCTGTAGTACACACACACACACGGTAGATTCTGGTTAATTGGTCAGCTGGTTAATCAGAGTAGTCGTTTTATTGGGACAAGTCTGGAAGAACAAAAATAAAATGAGAATATAACAAGAATTTGCTTCATGTATTTGGGACATAATGCCATTTAATTGGGCTAGCCAGTAACCTCTATTACATGGAGTGTTTGAAAAATTACATCATCTTGATTCAAAATATTTGTGCTGATAACATCCACAATGCTGTTATTATGCAGCACTGTAAATAGCCATCTACAATGGCTATTTTATAATTCACTCTAGATAGTTCCCTGTGTTACATACATGCTACACTGTTTGGAATGAAAGTAACAGATAGCATAATACTGTCATACTGTTCAAATATGTCAGGAACCAGTTGATGCTTTAAAGGGATTAGAATGGAAGTTTACCAGTTCAATTGAGACTTTGGATGATATCTGAATTTTCTATTGTCAATCCTCTAGTATCCATGAAATGGATACTAGAGGATTGACAATGTGTTCCTGGTTCTCTCTCTTTCTATATATATAGAGAGAGAGAGATATAGTGAATATATATATATATATATACACACATACAGAGCAGTACCACAACCATAATCTGATTCAGAGAGAACCAGGAACATGTTATCATCCCTCTAATATCTGTGAAAGGGACACCTAGGGTGGAGGTAGTGTAATGTTTGGGGAGGCATTTCATTGAGTGGATCCACTGACCTGTATGTGCTTCTAGTGAAACCATGAATGCTACAACTTATAGAGATGAGGCCCAGGATCCCTATGCTCATTTATATGCAGATGCAACAGGGGAGACATTTACCCTGTGAGATGATAATGCTTATCCTCACTGAGCAAAGCTCATGTACCGATATCTTCAAGAAGAGACTACTGTATATGAACTTGCCTGTCAGGTCTCCTGATTTAATCCGATTCAGCATGCCTGGAATCTCTAGGTAGATGCTTTGCTGATCTCAAACTTCCTCTGCAAAACCTTGAGGACTTAGGAGAGCTTTGCAGGAACAGTGGTTGTTAACTGAGCTCCTGGACACCATTATAAACATTATAAAACATCATGGTTGGTGCTGGATTGCTTACTGAAACATGACAACATCATTTTGAGCACTTGTTTTTGATCATTTTCTTTGTGCACCCATTTGTTTCTGAATTAAACTATTCACTTACAATTTTTGTGGGTATTTCTTTCATAACTCATATCATACTGTTTTTGACTGAATTGCATTAAAAATTCATCATACAGTTTTTGAGTTATCATAATTTTTTCTTTTTGTTCTTTCATTTATGGAAGTCAGTGAGTACACAGACGCACACAGAAAAAGGCTACATTACAATCTACACATTGTGCTAATGTATCACTAATTGTTCACCCACTAATATTGCTGGCTTGATCTCTGATTTAAAAAAAAAAAACATGAAAGACTAGAATCCTGTTATCTATATAGGTAATGGTTAATTAAAATCAAATGGAAGTTCTGTTTATTCATACAAGCCTTCTCAGACTATGGCTATCTCGTTCTTGACATACTGTCTCAGGAACACAGTTATGCTGAAGACGTGTATAGCATTGGAGGAGCTTAATACAAGTAGGATAGACAGTAGATTGATCATTAATACTGAGGTGTGCTTATGATGTAGTACTCCTTTGCAATGAAGAGGAATAACTAGGACAAATCCTTGACAAAGTTAATGAGAGCTGTAAGAACAGAAGACTTTACTTCAATCCCAAAGATTGTAGTGCTCAAAGGAAATACAGACAGGGAAGCTCCTGAGAAACAAGTGTACCTTAATAGAGAAAGAATTGAGGAAGTCAGCAGATTCGAGTGCCTGGGTTTCATTATTAATGTGAATAATTGTTCAGACGATGTCATAAGAATATTAGGAATGGCTAAAACAACAGTGTCAGAGATGTCTAAAATCTGGAAGGATGGATCTATCTCCATAGGAACAAAGATGAGGAGTTTGGATACAGCTGTTTTTCTAACAGCAATTTGTACATGTGAGACTTGGAACCTAAAGAAGTCTGATAGGAAAAGGATAGCTGCTTTTGAGTTATGGTGTTATAGAAGCCTGTTAAAGATATCATATATTGAAAGACAGACAAACAGATGGGTACTAGAAAGAATCAGTAGAACTTTAAGGCTCCTTCAGGATAATGACAGAAGAAAGTAGAAATAATTTGGACCCATTGAGAAGTCTTCCTTCAATGGAAGGAAGAATTCTCAAAACAGTAATAGAAGGTAAAGTTCCTGGAAAATGAGGAAGGGGTAGACCATCATTGAGATGATGGATGGTGTGTCTAGAGTGAATGACCTTCAGAAAGTTGAAGCCTCCAGAAAAGCATACAACAGGACAACCTGTTGTATGCTTATAAGGCTCCTTCAGGATAATGACAGAAGAAAGTAGAAATAATTTGGACCCATTGAGAAGTCTTCCTTCAATGGAAGGAAGAATTCTCAAAACAGTAATAGAAGGTAAAGTTCCTGGAAAATGAGGAAGGGGTAGACCATCATTGAGATGATGGATGGTGTGTCTAGAGTGAATGACCTTCAGAAAGTTGAAGCCTCCAGAAAAGCATACAACAGGACAACCTAGTAAGGACTGGTGTAGCACATCACCGAGCATCTGAGTGTGATGCCCAATAAATAGAGGATAGAGAAAGTATTATAGGTTACTTACAAAGGATTACTTGGATGTTTAAAAACACATTAACAAATAACGATAGGCAGGCAAAATTTACAGGACAGTAGTGAGACCAGCTATGACGTATGCTTTGGAAACTGTGGTCCTGAGGAAAAATAACATCAGCAGGATGGAGGTAGCGGAGATGAGAATGCTTAGGTGGATGTGCGGTGTGACCAGAAAGGATCATCTGAGAAATGATTATGTAAGGGGAACAGTGAAAGTTACGAACTTAGGAGCAAAGATACAGGAGGCAAGGTTGAGATGGTTTGGTCATGTGATGAGGAGGGAGGAAGAGTATGTGGGAAGAAAGGTCATGCAGATGGATGCGCAGGGGAAGAGGAAGCGTGGACAGACAAAGAAGAGATGGAGAGAGATGGTGGAGGAGGACTTGAGGATGAAGAACTTGGATGTGGCTACAGCCCAAGACAGGAAGTTGTGGAGGAGACTCACCACAAACAGTGACCCTACTTAAGTGAGAAAAGCTGAAGAAGAAGATAGGCAGGTTATTATTCCTATGTATAAAACTATGATTCATCCACATCTTGCATACTGTGATTCAATTTGCTCACCTGGGTGTTTCTTGAGGATCAAGAGGTGGAGCCAAGTGACCAAGCTGTTGACAGGTCAGTGAAATGCTCCCTATGAGGATAGGTTGAATTGTAGGCTGATTATAGATTGAAATAGGTGAGATTTTTCATAGAAAGAAGGAAGTACAGAACAAGAGGCCATAGATAAAAAAAAATTATATGAGAGAGAGAGAGAGAGAGAGAGAGAACAAGTGAGTGAATGAAGAAGTTTTTTATTTGGAGAGTGGAAGATGAGTCAAATGCATTGCCTGAGAGTGTAGGGGGAGAGAGAGTGAGTATAAAAACCAGTTTCAGATCATCCAGTAAGTTTGATGAGCACTGTGTCTGAGGTTGGAAAGATTTCCTATGATGAGTACTGATTCTATGGAAGCCTGAAAATAATAATCACAGTGTTTTAAGGTGTCAAAAGCAAGTTATGCTGAATGGGTTGCAATACATGAGATCATCATGATGTAGCATTTTTTTCTCAACAGTAAAAATATAGATGGGAAATGGTAGATGCACAATAGAATTATGTAGGGAGATGTGCTATTGAAGTTTTGCTTTTTTATTGTAATTTTATCAGAAAATATATTTTCATATATAATGTTGGTATCAACTTACATTTTTACTTTTTCAGTGGCTCTACTGGTTTTATCTATCCTCACCACAGGAGGCTCATTGTACTTGGGTAAATTTACAGCTATGTCCCTCCACTCTTGATATAATGGTGATTCAAGTAACACTTTAGGAAGATGTTTCATATAGCTCTAACAAGGAATAAAAAGCATCAGTTTAGCTGTAGAAATTTTAATCCTGAGCAATTAAAAAAATAGCACTAAATATAAAATACCAATTTTTATATTTATCATATGACATTATTACGCTTATTATTTGACCTTCATACAGTCAAATAATATGTGCTGAGTCAAATACTGACTCAGCACAGATGCTCCTACTATCCTTTGTTCCTACCATTATAATCTCCATGCAAAGCATCCACTGATCTAATTAAGTTTCATTAATGCTCCATGTACCTCCACTTCCTGTTAAGCAATTAATACTTGCCTTTGCACATATCTGAAGAGACAGAGGCATTCAAATTAATGATCATACAATGGTTGCTGTGTGGTTTTACCATTCATCTCACTTAGTTTCTTGAATGCATTAATTCAGTGCTCACTGAAATTTTTTAGAGGAATAAAAGCATCTCTGTAGTGCAGAACAACAGGACATTGTTAAAGATACCTTCATCATCATCAAATTCTTGACATTTACCCTCAAGGAATGTAGGATATGATAGTACTACATGAAAAATTTACATCATTACTAACTAACTTCCTATATACAATTTTCCTCCAAATCAATCTGTTACCTGTCAAGGCTCCAACATTGTCAGATCTTATATTTCAATCTTCTAAGGCACTTTTTAACATATCAATCCACCTATATCTTGGTCTTCCTCTAGGGCTTTTTCCTGCCAACCAGGCAGAGAACACTTGTTTTGCTAATCTTTCCTCTCCCATTCTGTTTAAGTGACCATACCACCTGAGATTAGCTCTGCTAACACATTCCTGGATGCTAAAAACATCAAGTTCTTTCCTCATTTTTAATATAATATTGCCATTGATGCCATCTGTTCACGCTCCTAATCTTTTTCAGGACTCTCATATCTGCAGTCCCTAGTCTTTGGTCAAGTGTTTTACTTCTGACCCAGCTCTCAGATCCATAACTTAAAATTGGTTTGAACACAGTCTTATATACAGCTAATTTAGTATTTTGACTAATTGCTCTCTTATACCATATAAATTTATTCAGTTGACTTCCTACCATATCAGCTTTGTTGATTCTATTGTCTATTTCAATATTTAATTTACCATCTTCACTAAAAATCATGCCTAAGTAGCGGAAATGTTTTTTTCAGTCAGGGAATCTTGCAGACTTGTAGTGGACTTATTTAGAAGTATAACATCATCCGCATAAAGCAAAGGGCTGACACTGACATCTCCAATTTTGATATCAGGTTCAATTCCACTTTCCTTCATAATGTGATCCATATAGATAACGAATAACAGAGTGGATAATGTACATCCTTGTTTCACATGAGATTTAAAATTAAACCATCTTCCTGTATGTCCTTTGCTTCTCTAATAGCTTCTCTCTTGGCACCTTGTCATATGCTTTTTCCAGATCTACAAAACTTAAATACAGATCTTTGTTATATTCCTGACTTCTCAAGTATTTGTCGTAAAGTGAAAATCTGATCCTGACAGCCTCTATTTGGCCTGAATCCAGCTTGTTCTTCAACAAGCTTCTCTTCCACAATTCTTCTCAACCGTTTCTCAAGTATACTGGCATAAATCTTACCAGCTCAGTAGAGAAATGCCTCTGTAATTCTCACATTCAGTTTAATTTCCCTTTTTATACATGGGTAATATGAGAGCGCTTCTCCAATCGTCTGGAATTCGTCCCTCTGTTCAGGCCATCTGAACTATGTAGTGCAGCCACTGTAAGAATTTTATACCTGCATACTTTAGCGTTTCTGGTCAAATATCAAATTACCTGCCTGGTTGGCTGAGTGGCTATCGTATCTGCTCTCCAGCCAAAAGGCTGCAGGTTCGAATCCTGCCATGAGCATGGATGTTTGCGATTGTCTATGAAAATACTAGTGGTAATATCTACACCAACACCATCTACATGAAGATAGTTGCGGTTGGTGAAGTGGTGGAGACGGAGAGTTGTAGAGTAGGTACCCTCCCTCCATGAGTCTTTGGACTCCCTGGTGGTGTTATGTAATAATAATAATAATAATAATAATAATATTATCATCTACTCCTGCCCTTTCCACATTTCAGGCCTTTGATGACTTTTTCTACTTCAAGTATGGATATGTATTCCTGATTGCATGCCTGGACAGTTTTTTTTTTTTTTTTTAATCACTGTGCTGTCATTACTGCTAGTTTCATTTAACAATTTTTCGAAGTAATTACTCCATACTTCAAGGATATCTTTTTCTCCAGTTTTCATATCATCTTTATCATCTCTAATTCCTTTTACAGCACTCTTTCCACCATTTCTGAGCTTCTTCAACAACTTCCAGAATATCTTGTCACCTTCTTGATATTTATTTTCTGTTCTTACCAAAGTCTACCATGACGTTGTTTAATTTAGCTTTATTTTGTTTAGCTAGTTTTACGCAGTGTTTAGCTTTCTTACATTTGTCTCTGTATTCTCTAAAAGCACAAGTTGACTTATTTGCCAGTAACTTTTGAAATGCTTTCTTCTTTTCCTTCAGTGCCTATTTAACTTCCTGTGTCCACCATGGAGTTCTGATTTTTCTATCCTTGCAGACAACCTCACCACATGCCTCTCTGGATGAATCAATCAATATTTTCTTCGGAGCTTGCCAATGAATCTCCAAGATTTGATTCCTGTTCTCAAACTCTAATTTTTTCTTGAATAATGTTTGTATATTTTAGTCTACAGTTCACATCTGAGAGCTGCTCAACTTTTATTTGCTTTAAAACTTTTTTATATGTTCTTCTTTTCAGTATGAAATTCAATTTTATCCTGCTCAAGACTAAATGGTGATCACTTCCAATTTTAAATCCTCTGTACACTCTAGTGTCCTGCACAAGAGAGAAAACATCACTATCAACAATAACATAGTCAATGAGACTTTTCTTGTTCCTTGCATCTTCTCTTCATGTGAATCTGTGCACATTTTTATGTTGGAACATGGTGTTAGTACTAACTAGTCCATGTCCTGAGCAGAAATCCAACAAAGATACCAAGTTAAAGATACCAAGAAATTATATACTTAGTTTAATCCTTTATCTAAGCGTAAGTGAACAAAGTTTGCACCTCAAATATAATCAGGACAGGGCAATTTGTATATAGAAGCTAACGACTTCACACCTTAGTATCTTTATGGGTATGTATAATGTTATGCATTATGGGAAGGGTCCCTACTCAGACCGATTTAGACCTTTATTGAAGTCAGTGGGAGCCAGACCCAGAGAAGCATATGTGCTGTGCATTATGGGATACTAAGGCAAGTGACGTGAAGTCATTAGCTTCTATATATGAGTTGCCTGTCCTGATTATAATTTCAGGTGCAAACTTTGTTTGCTTACACTTGGATAAAGGATTAAACCAAGTATATAATTTCTTGGTATCTTTAATTTATAGCATTACCAAGTGGAAAAACTTCCAACAACAGAACATTGTGTCTTTCAAATGGAAAAGACCTGATTTTGATTCTTGTCACACTTTTACAAGGCAGGAAATGCAGTATAACCAATCTAATTTTGCTTTATTTATTTTGCATGTAGTTGAATATTTGTAGACTGTACTTACAAAAATCATGTGAAGGCAGGTGTTCCAATATGAACTGGAGAGAGAGAAAATGATGAATGCAAGGAAAAAATTTCTATAAGTTTGGAGTTAAAGTAGACAGAATGGTATACAGTGTAATATAGTAATCAGCAAAAACAGAAATCCTTAAACCAGGATTCACTCCTACTTCAAAATTCTTTGTGCTATTTTCTCTGTTACTGCAATATCTCTTAAAGAGTTCAACTCACTACCTATAATCACTAGCCTCAATATTTTTTGACGTGCAGTTCTATCAATATCATCTTTACACCTCACAATACTTAATGCCCAACTATTTTTTCCATAATATGATCTTTTCAAATCCTCCTGAAGGATACTTTATCAACTTTAGGTACCAATATCTTTAACTATTAGATGCTTTACAGAAATATGTGGTAAAAAAAAAAAAATGATTTAACAAATGTAAAGGAAATTAGAATTTATTTAGAGCTTCCGTATATTGCTCACTGTAACATGAGCATCATTTAGGGAGAAAGCAAAAGAATTGCTTACAACATTCAAAATATTAACATAAGAATGAGACAAACAGCATGAGTCCTACTTTCACCTGTCTCAGACACAGTTGAGTGAGCAGAAGACAATACTATTACACATTATTAAAGTTCCAAGGAACCATGTCAGGTGAAGTTTTGTCGTGGCTGAGTGGTTGAGGTGATGAACTAGATATCCATTAGGGTCTCCCCCCACAGGTTCGAATCCTGACTGTGGTGTATTTTTTTTTTATCCTGACAGGAATAGAGATGAAAGGGAATGACGTGTTTCATGAAGACAGAAAGAGTAAAAAGGGAGGAGGAGTGCTATTGATGATCGAGAAAGAGTTATGTCCATACAAGGTAGAGATGCAAGAGGGAAATAGTGCCAGTGATTTTGAGACAATATGGTGTGAAATATGTTGACTAATTTTGACAGTAATATATCAGAACACAGAAAGCCAAGTAAATAATTATTTATTGACTTATTGCTGATATTTCGCTGGTGTTATAACAAGCATCTTCAGAGCACAAAACACACACACAGTTTGTCACAGTGTGTGAGACTACAACAACATGGTGTAATAATGGGACTAGTTAGAAAAATTGTAGAAACAACACAAAGACTAAAGTCCTAATTAGGCATCCTATATCTTTAAAAAAAAAAAAAAAAAAGACAGAGAGAAAGCAGGTACTAGTTATGTCTTAAGATGACTGTTCTCCCAAATTTTAGGCAAATTTATAGAGTCATATTTGTTAAAATTCGGAGTATGTTTCATGGCTTCTGTTGCTTCTAAGAATAATCTCTCTGACTTGTAAAAGCTTCTGTGCAGTAATTTTGTTCTCTTCCAGTTGATCCTGTGTGCAGGGGTATCCAAAGCATGGTCTGCTAGGCTAGATTTGCTATAGCAATAGTGACGGACGTATCTTTTATGTTTACTGATGCAGATGTCCACACTTCTTCCTGTTTGACCGTAGTAAGCTTGATCACACGAGCAGGGTACTTCATAGATTCCTAGATGTGATAAACAGGTGAACGGATCAATTTGGGTGAACGGATGATAGTTGCTAATTTGCCACACGATCTGAGTAGAGTGTTTAGTTGATTTTTATTGAGAACTCTAGATATCTTTTCCGATGTGCCTTTAATGTATGGAATAGTAACTATTCTGTTTTAGTTCTCTGTGGTGGATAGTGGGGTAGTGGTTTCTTGGGAGCATTTAGTATTTTGTCTATCCTGTGAGGATTATAGCCATTGGCTATGAAGGTGTGGCATAAGTGAGCCAGTTCAGCGGCAAGAGCATTGTCATTTGAACAGAAGGGCTTGAGTTTGTTTACTGTTTCTTTAGGAAGTGACTTTTTTCAGTAATTTATGCACTTATTCTTTTGTATATTGGTGGGATTGTGATCTATAATTTTGTATGTTGACTGGTCTTGTAGAAGTGTGTGCATTTTGTTTTCATATTCTGTTGCATCAATCGCCATTTATGTTAAAAAATAAAATAAAATAAATAAAAATAAATAGTCAACACTCAAAAATCCACTTTACAATGGAACTGGCTAATAAATGTCTGTTCTTCCTGGATACACTAATCACACGTCTCCCAGATGGTTCCTTATCATTCTCAGTTTTTAGAAAACCCACACACAGGGAAATATTTACACAAACAATTGCACCATCACCCCTCTCAACAGTATCGTATCTTAAAAATGCAAACCCACAGGCTGAGAGCAATATGTTCTAATGACAATGCTCTTGCTGCTGAACTGGCTCACTTACACCACACCTTCTTAGCCAATGGCTATAATCCCCACAGCTCCCAAGAAACCTCTCCCACTATCCACTACGGAGAACTACAATAGAACAGTCACTATTCTATATATTAAAGGCATATTGGAAAAGATATCTTAAGTTCTCAATAAACATCAACTACACACTGTATTCAGACCGTGTGTCAAATTAGCAACTCTCATCCGTTCACCCAAGGATAGCATTTCTCCTTTATCACATCTAGGAGTCTGTGAAGTACTCTGCTCATGTGATCAAGCTTACTATGGTCAAACAAGAAACTGTGGGCATCTGCATCAGTGAACATAAAAGATACATCCGACACTATTGCTATGGCAAGTCGGGCCTAGCAGACCATGCTTTGGATACCCCTGCACACAGGATCAACTGGAAGAAAACAAAAGTACTGCACAGAAGCTAAGTCAGAGAAATTATTCTTGGAGGCAACAGAAGCCATGAAACATACTCTGAATCTTAACAAGTATGGCTGTATAAATTTGCCTAAAATTTGGGAGACAGTCATCTTAAGACATAACTAGTACCTGCTTTCTCTCTGTTTTTTTTTTAAACATAGAGGATGCCTAATTAGGACTTTAGTCTTTGTGTTGTTGCTACAATTTTTCAAACTAGTCCCATTATTACACCATGTTGTTGTAGTCTCATGTACTGTGACAAACTGTGTTTTGTTCTCTGAAGATGCTAGTTATAACACCAGCAAAATATCAACAATAAGCCAATAAATAATTCTTTACTTATTTTTCTGTGTTCTGATATATTACAGTCAAAATTAGTCAACATGTGCGATGAACACATAAGCCTTTCTACACGTTTATGGTGTGAAATAGAAGTTAATAGAATGAAATACTTAGATATTGTGATAGACCTGCTAATGTGGATGGTAGTAACCATGAAATGTATAATCAAATTAGCCAAGCAAATAACAAAAGGGTGATCATTAATGGCAATTTTAATTATGGCAATATAGACTGGAAATAAAGAAAATAAGTTTTTGAGGGACAACTACCTCAGGCAGTATGCAACAAAGGACACTCGAGGATTGAGGGTCTTGGATTTGATCATCTCATCAGATGATGTTATTATAAATGAGGAGTCAAATCACCCTCCTGGTGAAAGTGACAATGAAGTGATTACCTGCATGGTTGCCAGTGTGAGGACCTCTGTGAGGAAAGGATATATGTGGAACTACAAGGCTGGCAATTATGCAAAGCGTGAGATATTCAAGAACTGTCTACTAGAAGCAATGTCTAAATGTATTCCAAAGAGTCAGAAGGTTAAATAAGGTAGGTGTGATTGAATAGATTAAGGGTGCATTATAGAGGCATGAATGCGATATGGAGAAATTAGTGTAAGAACTATTGCTGCAGAGATATAGTTGAGATATTTAATGAGCAAGGTCTTTTGTCATGGAGAGTTTGAGAGTAGGAAATGATGAGGAGGAGAGACTAATTGTAAGTGAGCAAGAGGTGTATGGGGAATTGAGCAAACTTTCTGTTAATAAGGCTGTCGGAGTTGATAATACATCACCATGTATTTTGAAGGAATGTGCCAGGGAGTTGGCATCTGCCATGATATATATATGTTTAATATGAGTCTTGCACTGAATCAAGTTCCAAAGGAATGGAAGGAAGGAAGGCAAGATTGTGCCACTTCATAAGGAAGGTGACCAAACTCAAGCATCAAATTATAGGCCTATGTGTGTGTCAGTTGTTGTGGATAAAGTGTTGGAGAGGCTGGTGAGAACCAGGATCCAGAAATGGGTTGGCTATCTGATAGGTATAAGAAAGTTATATATGGGGAAGCAATATCCCTGAAGAGGAAAGTCAATAGTGATATACCTCAACGGTCTGTTTTAGGGTATCCATTGTTGTTTAACTTATATGTTAATGATATTGGGTGAGAAAGGAATGGGGATATTCAGTTGTTTGCAGAAGATGCAAAGTTGGGACGAACTATGAAGAGTAGAGAAGATAATGTGGCCTTACAAGAAAACTTGAATAGATTGAGTGAATTGGCACAGGAATGGGGATGCCAGTTCAATGTTGCAAAATGTAAGGATTTAAAATTTGGAAAACAAAGATGGGATGTGGAATTTACACTTGGTGAAGATATATTATTGGAGGTGGAGGAAATAAGAGATCTTGGGGTGATAGTGGATAATAATCTAAAATTTAGAGGCCACATTTCCAAAATTGTGAGGACAACACAATGAATTCTGGGAATGATGCAGAGAACACTGACTTATAGAAGTAAGGAGATTCTTGTTCCATTGTATAAGACTCTGATTAAGCTACACATGGACCACTGTGCAACTGACTAAGGTAGTTTCTCATCTCTGGAATGTCGAATATGAGGAAAGGTTGAGAAGATTCAATTTACAGAGTCTAGTAGATAGGAGGAAGAGGGGTAATATGATAAAGACCTACAAGTTATTAAAGGGTTGTTATAGGATCAATGTTGAAAAGGTTTTACAGAAAACGATAGGAGATCAGAAGAGAACCAGAGGTCATCCCTGGAAGCTGTATAAGGAGGATGTGAGCAAGGGGGAGTGAGAAGCAAGTTTTTTGCCTTCAGAGTTGTGAATGATTGGAATGCCTTACCTGAGAGGGTGGTGTCCCACAGATGAGACCTCAATAAAAGTCTCATCAGTGGGAACCAGACCCAGAGGATGCTCTGGGTCCTGCTCCTACTGATGAGACCCATCTATGCATTATGGGAAAAGTAATTACCCAGATTGGTTAGCATTATACACATCTGAAAGGGTGTGTGTGCTTTGCATTATAGGATAAGACAATTGAAGTCATCAGCTTCTATATACAAGTAGCCCAGTAGTGAAGTATCCTCACTTGCAAAGAATGTTTACACACCAGATAAAGGATTAAATCAAGAATATAATTTCTTGGCATCTTTAATTTATAGTTTATGGCTATTACTTCCCAAAATTTGGAGAGGCATGCAGTCTGTTTGATTAAGATTAGGACAATGACATAGTATTTCACATGTTTTAAGGAACAGATGATTGAAATTAAATCTACTATAGTGTAATATCTTTGTATGATTCCAATGAACTTTATATCTAGTTTTGATGACATGAGAAGCAACGGCTGAACCATCTGATTTATTGAAATGTTATGTAAACTATGTGCTCTTCAATTCTGATTCTAGCAAAATGGCCAGTCTGTCAGAAATAGCAAAGTCAACATGAAAGGGGGGGGGGGATACATGAGCAAAGAAAGTGGAGGCAGTTTATCTTTAGCAGATGGTAAGAAAGAAAATAACTTTCATGCTGGTTTGAAAGTAGTGTACAGATTGTATTTTTGGACTGTATTTGAATTTCCATTATCAGAATAGAATGCTCTTTGTTCCCTTGGCTGAAACATGTACATTGCCATCATGAAAGATAACAAAGATAATGGTACTGTTTTGATGAATACCACCAAGTATAATCACAAAATGAATGTTTCTTTACAGATCAACATAGTATAATGAGCAGGGATCCGACTTAAAGCTCAATAAGCAAATTAAATAAATTATTGGATCAAACATATTCTTTAGATGCTCACACTGATTAAACATTGTGATTTCATCATGCTCATCCCCACATATCTAACCTTCATGATAGACAAGTCTGGTTACCCACTATGTCCAATAATTGATTGCATTGGCTCACCAACTTATTACTTAGCTAAATACATTTCAAAGTTTATTCAAAACCTCACTGGACATACCAATATTTATATTAAAAATACTACTGACTTCAAAGAAAACTTAAAGATATTCATTTGATGGAATCCAAAATTATGGTCTATTTATTATTATTATTATTATCCAGGCCTCCATTGGAGTCAAAAGACTGATTGTGGGAGAACTTTCCTGGGAAAGTCTATCATACCACTCCTTGAACTCATTGACTGTTCTTGCTCTCACCACTCTATCAGGTAATGCATTCCACTGTTCAACCACCCTCCATGCAAAGGAACCATTCCTCACCCTCTTGCTCACGGCTTCATTTTGTAACTTCCAGGGATGGCCCCTTGTCATCGCTCTGTCCTGATGTTCACCAAGAAAATAACTCCCCAGTGTCAACTCTGTAACTACCTCTGAACAGTTTAAAAGTCTCAATCATATCAATTCTCCTTCTTCTATCTATCAAACTCTGCAGTCCATATTCCCTTAATCAAACTCTGCAGTCCATATTCCCTTAGCCGATCCTCATAACTAACATTGTACAGTCCTGAAACAATTTTTGATATCTGTCTCTGTACCCTTTCCCCCAGTTAATTTGTCCCCTTCAAATCCTGGGGACCAAATTGAGAATAATAGTCTAAATGTTGTCTGATCAGGTCTTATACAAATGAATGATAACTTTTATTTCTACAAGTCAGCATCCTTCTCAGTATTGCAGCAATCATCTGGGTTACCTTCACCACCTTTGCAATATGTTCCTCGAATTTCAGTTTTCTATCAAATCATCACCCCCAGATCTCTTCTCTTCCATTCTTCCTCCAGTATAGCTCCTCCGATCAAGTATGCATCCTCCCATCGATGTATCCCAAACTTCAAGACTTTACATTTTGCTGCATTAAACCGACAACAAATTCATTTGTCCATCTGTCTAGTTTATTCAAATCCTCTTGTTGGGCTGCCACATCTGCACTATTACTAATAATCCTCCCAGCTTCAAATCATATGCAAACAACTAAATATCTCCCTGAAATCCATTAACAAAAAGGTTAAACAATACAGATCCCAGTACTGAATCCTGTGGAACCCCACTTGTAACCTTCTGCTTCCTTGATATTGCCCCACCATATACAACTCTCTGATACCTATAAAGACAACCAATCCTGATTTCAGTTGACTAACCCGACATTTAAACCCATGTGCTGCAACTTAAATATCAGCTTATCATGTCAAACGTCTTTGCAAAATCCAAAGAAATAGCAGTACATGTCTTTCCCTCATCAACTGCTCTTGTCACTTTATTATAAAAGGCAATCATATTACTAAAGCAAGAGAATCCCTTAACACATCCATGTTGATTCTCACAGATAACATTATCCTCATCTGCACAATGTTGTATATAATTCCTCACTAATTTCTCCAAAACCTTAACAACTACTGATGACCCACAAACTGGCCTATAATTAGACACTTCCAGTCTGCTACCACCCTTTTGCAGTGGCACTATCTTACCTTTCTTCCATTCCTTGGGTACCTTTACCACAGCCAGACTTTTATTGAAGATCCAAGTCAAACAGAGTTGTTAGTTCTTTAGCACGTTCTCTCAAAACCCGTGGCAAAATACCATGCAGTCCCATAGCTTTACTGGTAATCCAGAGTACTCAGTATTTAAAAACCTTCTTCTCCAGGATGAAATACTCCAATAAAGTGCCCATTGAACAACTCCACTATCTCCTCTCAGTCACTCTATTCCCATTTTTATCCTGCAATGTCATTCTTCCACAATTATTTCACCTCCTACTGGCCACATAGTAAAAAATTCCCTAGGATTTTCTTTGGATCTTAGTGCAAATCTCTTATATTCCAGTTTTGCTTTCCTCACCATTACTGGTTACTCGCCTGGTCTGCGTCTTATATTCTTCACGTATCTGCCCTCCACCTGTTTCCTTATATTTCTTCTATAATCTCTTTTTCACCTGCAGTTCCTGTTTGATATTGTTTGTCATCCACTTTACACACCAAATTGTGTCCTCTTCTTCACTCATGGAATACAGCTTACTATTGCTGCTAACAAATATTCCTTCACAATTTCCCAAGCACTAATGATATCCTGGTCATCCAATTCTGCCCTCCATGGAACTGCCCCTAGTTGATATCTAGGACTATTATAATCAACTGCCTTATAATTCCAGATACATTCTCTTTTCTTTGATACACCTGCATGTCTATTCATCTTGCAAGTCAAAACCACATGCTCACTCTCTCCAACTGGCAGGAGAGATGTCATCTCACTTATTATCAGCTCTTCTGATGCTATGACCAAATCCAAAGCTCTTGAACCTCTTGCCTAAGACATTTGTCCCTCAAGAATTCCAGAAATTCCATCCCCTTATTAATACATGCATTTCCTCTTCCCAGCTTATACTGCTGTAGTTAAAATCTCCCATAACAATCATTCTTCTTGCACTTGCCAAGCGCAACTGCCAAAACATCTCCTGCTCTCCACCCTATGTGCTCCCTGGTTTATAGCAACACACCACTAAATATCCTGTCTGGCCACTTCTACCTCACACCACATGCTTTCAAAACCATTAGTGTCGCTGCCTTCCAAAGCCTCCACTCTTAAAGGGCATAAGTCATCACTTATCATAAGCCAGTACTCCGCATCACGTTTTCCTTTCCTATCCTGCCGAAAAATGCTCTACCCCGCCACTTCAATTCCTGTTATTATATCATCCTCCATCAACCACGTCTCAGCGATCCCAATAATCTTTAGCCAGGCTGACGCTATCAGCACCACCAATTCATCTCCTTTATTTCAGATACTCCTGGCATTTGTATAGACCATAAAAATGTCACTGCTTCTATACCTATCATTGTCCCCTCTCAACCCCACTGGACTCAGTGTTGCCTGATATCGTCCCCCTTCCCCCAAGCACCCATTCCCACAAGAGGCTACCCCTGCTACCATCCACCCTGGGAATTCTAGTTTCCCTGTATTGACACACTGACTCATTCAAAAAAACAGCAATCTTTCCAGATGCCTTCATCCTTCCTCATTAAAATGCAAGCGTCTCTCGCATACAGTTCTCTTCTATCCTCAAACGTCCTCCAAGTATCCACATATTCCAATCCTCTCTTCTGACACATTCTGGTTATTATGCTATTCAGTATTACTGCTCTTCTGCTCAACTTGTTGCTATCATACCTGGGCAACACACACACAATCTTTCCTCTCTGTGTTTTCTTTTGCACAACCTCAAGTGAGAATCTCAGATCTCTCGCTGCCCAATTTACATTGCCTCTCAAGTCATTTGTGCCCAACAACACAATCATTTCATCCATCCTTTCATCCCTCTTAATTGCCATAGCAACATTTTCTATCGTCCCTCCAGGCAAACACAACTCTAGCATCCTGTCTTGCACACCACAGATCATCGAGTCTCCATAAATCATGTAGTTTCTCTATTGGCAAACATATCTCTCCAAGAAACTCTTCAGTTTTTAAAAAATGATTTTCCTGAGGCTGTTATTGTTTAAAATTTACCGTCAATGAAGGATACTGATACTGCACAAGGCTGAACAAACTGCATCAGCAAATAAAAGAAACAGCAACAGGCATTCTTATCTCAACAGCTTTTTTTTTATTTTGTCATGATGCATCTGAAAAGTCAACTTTTGAACTCCGATTTTCCTCAACTTGTATCTGGCTATGTTTTGTTGATGATAATGCAGTCTAGTCTCACTCTGAAACAGAATTACTTCCATTTTTATACAGAAAAATCTCCATATACGACTACATCAAGTTCACTATTGAATGTGAATCTAACAACAGTCTTCTCTTCTTAGATACCTTAATAATCATTGCAGAAGCAGCAAGAGATAGAATCAGGAAGTCTGAAGTAGTAATAAAGACTGAACAAACAAAAAAGAACAACAAGTTAAGGAGAAACTTATTTATAGTGACTCAATAATCAGGGAAGTGCTTACTGAAAGTGTGACAAAATCGTGTTTTGCTGGTGCAAAAATTCACAATATTAGTCAAGCCATCCAGGTGCAAAAAAATAAGGTGAAGAAATTGATTGTTTTAGTTGACACAAATGATTTGAGAAGCATTCTATGAGATAGGATGTAAAGGAGTTGTTAGAAGAGACAAAACTGAAGAGTGAGAAGGTGAAGATAGTCTTGTAATATGCTATGATAGAGGTGAACTGAGGAGGAGGGTGTTGAAAACTAATGAATCAAGACATTGTTAAAAAGGAATGATCTAGAATTTCTGGATCTCTGGTCTGTGTTTGGCAAAGCGCAAATTTAGGAAAACATAAGCAAATAGGATGGAAGTAGACAGACTTATGTGTTCATCGAACATGTTGTTTATTATTTTAACGGTATAATAGAACACAGAAACTAAGTAAATAATTAATTTATTAACTTGATGCTGATATTTCGCTGGTATTATAACCAGCATCTTCAGAGCACAAAAACCACTGTTTGTCACAATACGCTAGACTAAAACAACATGGTGTACTTAAAATTGTAGCAGCAACACAAAGACTAGAGTCCTGATTTTGGCGCCCTCTATTAAAAAAAAAAAAAAAAAAAAACGCTATCATATATTACTAGAGTCCTAGAAAAGTGCTAGGATCTATGGATCACCAAAAATTCACAAACCAGGCACACCCCTACGCCCAATTGTGGACAGTATAAATAGTCCCACATACAAACTGGCTAGACATTTAGCGAAGCTACTAGCCACTCTCACTAACAATTCTCCCTCCTTTATCAAAAATTCAGCACACCTAAAAAGCATCTTACAACACCTCACCCTAAAAAGCTCAGACTTAATAGTAAGCTTTGACATCACTTCACTATTCACAAATGTACCACTAATAGAAACCCTCAATCTACTGAAGTCACACTTCCCCCCAGATATATTTGAACTATTCAAATTCACAATACATGCAGGATATTTCACATGGAAAGGGAAAATATACAAACAAATTGATGGGACAGCCATGGGCTCCCCCCTTTCTCCCCCCCTAGCCAACTTTTACATAGAACACCTGGAAAAACAAGCAATCAATACAGCCACTCGCAAACCAACACTTTGGCTACGCTATGTTGATGATGTGCTTGCTATTTGGCCACATGGCCCTGAGACATTGAAAACATTCTTAGCACATTTAAATAGCCAACATCCAAAAATCCACTTTACTATGGAACTGGAAGCCAACAACTGTCTGCCCTTCCTGGATACACTCATCACACGTCTCCCAGATGGTTCCTTATCATTTTCAGTTTTCAGAAAACCCACACATACAGGCAGATACTTAAACAATCACACCATCATCCTTCTCAACAATATGGCATATTAAAAACGCTAACCCATAGAGCGAGAGCAATCTGTTCAAATGACAACGCTCTTACTGCTGAACTCACTCACTTACGCCACACCTTCTTGGCCAACGGCTACAATCCACAAAAAATAAACAAAATACTAAACACTCCCAAGAAACCCCTCCCATCATCCACCACAGAGAACTACAACAAAACAGTCACCATCCCCTACATTAAAGGCACATCCGAAAAGATCTCAAGAATTCTCAATAAACATAAACTACGCACTACATTCAGACCATATAGCAAATTAGCCACCCTCATCCGCTCACCCAAGGACAGCATTCCTCCTTTATCACATCCAGGAGTCTACCAAGTACTCTGCTCATGCAATCAAGCTTACTACGGTCAAACAGGAAGAACTGTGAATATCCACATCAGCGAACATAAACGATACGTCCGGAAATATCATTATGGGAAGTCGGGCCTAGCAGACCATGCTCTGGATACCCCTGCACACAGGATCAACTGGAAAAACACAAAAGTACTACACAGAAATCCATATAAATCAGAGAGATTGTTCTTAGAGGCGACAGAAGCCCTAAAACACACTCCAAATCTCACAAATATGGCTGTATTAACTTGCCGAAGATCTGGGAGACAGTCATATTAAGAAAAAACTAGCACTTTTCTAGGACTCTAGTAATATATGATAGCGGTTTTTTTTTTTTTTTTTTTTTTTTTTTTTTTTTTTTTTTAATAGAGGGCGCCAAAATCAGGACTCTAGTCTTTGTGTTGCTGCTACAATTTTAAGTACACCATGTTGTTTTAGTCTAGCGTATTGTGACAAACAGTGGTTTTTGTGCTCTGAAGATGCTGGTTATAATACCAGCGAAATATCAGCATCAAGTTAATAAATTAATTATTTACTTAGTTTCTGTGTTCTATTATACCGTTAAAATAATAAACAACAGGATGGAAGTAGGTGAGTTTGTGTGGATTCACCCATGAGGCAAGCAAGTGTGAGAATGAATCTAGTCTCACAAGCAAAAATAATGGAGAGGGTAGTCAATTCAGGAAGTGAAGCTGGGGCCTAAAGAGATGCTGCAGTTTCTATATGTTAATGCCAGAAGTATCAGGAACAAGAAGGAACTTTTAGTACTGGTTAGTGCAACCTTGCTAAAACTTATAAGCATTAGTGAAACTTGAGCTAACAACAGATGATGTAGTTACAGGGATAGAAAGTGAAGGGTTTAGTATTTTCAGGGAAGATAGAGAAGATAGGATGGGGGGGGGGGGTACTGCTGATGATAGCAGGTGAATTGCAGCCAAAATGAATAGGCAGGAGTGTGGCTGTTCATTTCAAGCAGTCTGGTATGATATTAAGGTCAGTAACACAAAATATACAGTTGGTAGTTGCTGTAGGACAGGGAGTTCCACAAATTATCTGAAAGACATGCATCAGAAAATTAGTACATTGAGTACAGGACAAGTCATTATTATGGGGATTTCAACTATGGGGATATAAACTGGAAGGAAGAAAAATCACAGCAGGAAGGAAATGGAATTTATACACCTACTAAGAGATAATTACTTGAGGCAGCATGTGACGGACAGGGACTAGGGGAGTGAGAGTATTGAACCTGGTCATAGGATCAGAAGAGCAATCCATAACTAAGGTGACCACATGCCTCCAACTGGCAAAAGTAACCATGCAATTTTGACTTGGAGGATTTTAAAATGAGGACTATTCTGTCAAGAAGAAGTATATGAGGAACTACAACACAGGTGATTATGAGCTGTGTTGTATCTTAAATCTGTGCCATTGCATAAACCACTGCAGGGTAAGGATGTTAGTAGTGCATGGTAAATAGTTAAAGGTCATCTAGAAGATGCAATAATAAATTATATATCTAAGATAAAGAGGGTTAATCAGGTAGGAGTTAAATAAATGAGTAATATCATTAAGCATGGGATACAGATGAAGAAAATGCTATTGGGGTATATATGGTGAAAAGTGACCAGCAAACTTATAAAGAGTACAAAGCTCAAGCAAAAAAGGTGACCAGCATAGCAAGGAAGGAAAAATCGGATTACAAGAAAAATTTAGCCGAGCAGGCCAAAGGAAATCCCAAAGAGTTTTTTTCATTATGGCAA
The DNA here is from genome assembly GCF_054136105.1 of Typopeltis vanoorti. Taxonomy (NCBI): domain Eukaryota; kingdom Metazoa; phylum Arthropoda; class Arachnida; order Uropygi; family Thelyphonidae; genus Typopeltis; species Typopeltis vanoorti. The sequence goes on from NC_143565.1 coordinate 38,548,264, forward strand.
GTAAGAAGAAGAATGACTATGGAAGATTAACTGTAATGAATGATGATGGTCACGAGGTGAGAGAAGCAGATAAAATTACTCAGTGACCACTTTGCAAAGGTATATCATCCTAGTGAGGTTACTGCTTTAACATATGTGACAGAGATTAATGTGGGAACAGAGGTGGATGAACTGGAGGTTCTTAGGATATTTCAGAATCTCAATGTAAATACACCTATGGAATTAGATGGGATATCAGCTTGGGTTTTGAGAGAATGTGCAATGGAAATGGTAATGCCTCTGACTAGGCTGTTTAAGTCTCAGGTCTGGTATAGTTCCAATGGAGTGGAAAGAGGGCAAAATAATTTCATTATATAAGGGAGGTTCTAAGACTGTAGTAGCAAATCATAGACCAATCATCCGTATCTGAAGCATGGTGGTGATAAAATTACTGAAAAAATTGGTATAAAAGAGAATTCAAGAATGAGTGAATAAAGATATAATACTGTATGAGGGGCAACATGGGTTTGTGAAGGGTAAATCATGCCTTAGTAATTTACTAACTTTTTATAATAGAGTAACAGCTGAGTTGGATAAAGGAAATGGTTATACGATGATTGTGCTGGATTTCGCAAAGGCATTTGACAGAATATCACATGAACCTCTGTTATACAAAATAGAATAAATGAGGATGGATAAGACACTAGTTATGTGGATAAGAGAGTGGCTGTTGGACAGATATCAAAAAGTGATATATGGAGGGTAAGAATCAAGACAGAGTTCAGTGCTGCAGAGTTCAGTGCTGGGACCACTACTGTTTGATTTGTACATCAATGATATAGGAAATAACCTGAAAGGAAATATTCACTTGTTTGCTGATGATGCAAAATTAGCTAAAGTAATAGTTAATCAAGGTGATGTGGAGAGTTTGTAGGACAATTTAAATAGACCACCACATAACCAGTGTCAATATGGGCAAAAAATAATGAGTATCAGTTTAATGTGGAGAAATGTAAAGTTATGCATTTGGGATAAAAAAATTACAAACTGTGTACTACATTGATGAAACTCCAGGAAAGATATTAAGCTAGAGATTTAGGGGTGGTGGTTATACAGAGAGTTAAAGTTTAGAGGACATGTGACTAAGGTTGCTAAGGTCCATAAGATTACTTTGCTAATGAAGAACACATTAACAAGCAGAGATAAAGAAGTTGTTATTCCTCTTTATAAGATCTTCGTATCTACACCTTGATTACTGTGCTCAGGTTTGGTTTCCTGGGTTTCTTGAGAATGAGGAATCAGTGGAGAAGATTCAGAGGCGAGTGACCAAGATGGTGAGTTATCTGAGAATGTTCCCTATGAGGATAGATTGAGGGTATGTGGATTGCAGAAGTTGGTTTATAGAAGAAAAGTAGGGGATATGATAGAAACCTTTAAGTTGCTTAAAGGGTTTTTATAGGATTGATGCAGGGGAAATGTTTCAACACTTGGCTAGAATGACCAGAACAAAGGGTGATGTTGAAGTTGAATAACTATGTTTAGTAGGAGTGTGAGGACTAGATTTTTTACTAAAGAGTTGTGAATGAGTGGAATGAGTTGCCATAGTCAGTTGCAAGTGCTTTTGTCCTGTTAATGGGCTCAAGGAGAGGAATGATAGATGGTGTGGATAGTTTGGGTCTTCCGCAAAGAGTCTTCAGACTTTGTGGAGGCATCTATACAATAATAATAATAATAATAATAATAATAATAATGTATCTGCATTCACCACAATGTTTGACAATGTATTCCACTCGCTATCACTCTCAATGCAAAGAACTTGTTTTTTATGTCCCTGCTCATACTCTCCATATACAGCTTCTAGGGGTGTCCCTTTCTTCTATCCCCCTTCTCCCATTTATCAAAAACTTATTCTACATTAACCTGGTAACCCTGTAACAACTTAATGTCTCAATCATATCCTCTCTCTTCCTTCTAGTTACAAAGTTTTGCAAATTGCATTTCCCTCAATTTTTCATCATATCCTGCATCCCATAGACCAGATAAGACCATAGCCTTCTCTGGACCCTTTCCCGTACACCCTCATCAAAATGAAAACCAGCAGACCATATCTGAGCACAGTAATCCATACAAGGACTGATCAATACCTTATACAATAGAACCAGAATGTCTTTATTTCTATAAATTAAGGTCCTCTGCTGCAGTTACCAATCTCCCACTTTCATCCATTAACATCATCTTACCATAATCATTCTTCTTTCTACTTGCCACATATTGAAAAAACTCAAAGGGTTTTTCTTCACCTAATTTGCTAATTTCTACTCATACTGCCCTTTTGTTGTCCTTTCCAATTGAGTTACTCTTCTGACCCTGCTCTTTATACTCTTCATGCAACTGATTATTACCATTATTCATCTTGTACTGCCTCCAAAGTGCCATCAGAGTTCATGCTTATGCCCCTCATTCATCCATTTTACACCTACCTTATTCAGCATTTTTACCTCTGGAATACATTCACACATTGATGCTGTTATGTATTTTTTTTGTCAGTTCTCAAGCAGCATTTATTTCTTTATTGCTCAACTCCTCGTTCCATGCTATAGCTTCAAGCTATCTGCTAACTTGTTATAATCACCTACCTTCTATTCCACATAAATTCACATATATTCTGTGGATATATATATGCAGACTTCCACAGAAGTTTGCATATGGCTAGCCACAACCTAGGTGATCACATCATGATTATTCTCCCCAACTGGAGAGAAGTGCAAAACCCTACTCACAATTACATCCTCTGATGAAATGATCAGATCTAAAACTCTCGATCCTCGCATGCCTTCCTTTACGTGCTGCCTGAGATTGTTTCTCATGAACTTGAGAAATTCATTTTCCTTATTCCCAATTGCAATCTCTTCATTGCAATCTATACTGCCATAATTAAAATCATCCCTCCACATTTCCTGAACTATAAGCAACATCCAACTAAATATTGGCTGGCCAGCCAGTTTGGCTTTGTGGTTAGCGTATCTGCTCTCCAGCCAAAAGGCTGTGGGTTCAAATCCTGCTATGGGCATGGATGTTTGTGATTGTCTTTGAAAATATTAGTTGGTGTTTTTGGCAGTAGATGGCATTGGTGTAGATGATGATCATGGTAGTTGTGGTTCTCTGTAGTTGGTGGATTGAGTGGTAGGGACAGAGAGTTGTAGGGTAGGTGCCCTCCCTCGAAGGCTTTGAATTCCTTGGAGGTGTCACATAATAATAATAATATCTCTTCCTGTTAACCTCACTTCACATCACACTACCTCAAACCATTGCCATTATTTTCCTCTTTCATGTCTACCTTATGTGAACATAATTTCGCTGCTATCATCAGCAGTCCCTGCCCCCTTTCCTTTCTTGTGCTTTCTATCCTTGTGAAAAATGCTGTATCCTTTCATGTCTATTCCTGTTAGGATATCATCTTCATTCAACCATGTTTCACTTATTCTAACAATTTTTGGCAAATACAGTCAGTCAGTGAAATAATTTCATCTCCTTTATTTCTGATACTTCTGCATTTGCACAGTAGTTCATTTTTGGGTCTATAACCAGTCTCACTCGAGCCACTTGTTATTTGTGATTTTCCCACCACGTGTGGCCTTTCCCAATCGCTTTTATTATGCTTACCACAACACATATCCCACTCACATCCCAATCTATTCCATTTCTATGCTAATCATCCCCATATATACATTAACTACTCCTTCCAACATCCACTCCCCAAATGCCGTGTCTCCCTCCCTACCTGTGCTTCCTCCATTTCACTGTTCATTCCTGTTCTTCTTCATCTTTCACATTACTACTCTTTTTCTTGCCAAGTACTCCAGTCTCTTTTGTTCCACTCTTCTTATCTTTCAGTTCACTTCTTAGTTCTCATCTCTTGCTTGAATCACACACTGCATTTCCATCTAGTAAACAGTTTCTCCAGTTCACTCACTCCAAAGCCATTAAAAATGCAATCCATCACATCTATATAATTTCATTCTTCTCTTGAATACATGTTATACATCCACACTCTGCAATCTCTTCTTCTAATACACAGCTCTACCAGCATATCACTCATGATTCTAGCTCTACATCAACTCATCATTGTCATACTTCAGCAACACACTGACAACCTTTTCTCACGAATACTATTATTATTATTATTATTCAGGCCTCCATGGAGTCAAAAGACTCATCGTGGGAGGTCCTTCCTAAGAACATAAAGTCTGTCAAGACTCAACGAGGGGAGGTTCCCCCTAAGAAACACAAAGTCTATCATACCACTCCTTAAACTCATTGACCGTTCTCGCTCTCACTCCATCAGGCAATGCATTCCATGGCTCAACCACCCTCCATGCAAAGAAACCACTCCTCACCCTCTTGCTCACAGTTTCCTTTCGTAACTTCCAGGGATGGCCTCTTGTCATCACTGCTTCCCGCTGTTCAACCAAGTGAAAGAACTCCACAGTGTCAACCCTGTAACCACCTCTCAACAGTTTAAAAGTCTCAATCATATCACCTCTCCTTCTTCTATCAGCCAAACTCTGCACTCCACATCCCCTCAGCCGATTCTCATAACTATCCTTGTACAGTCCTGAGACCATCTTTGTCATCCGTCTTTGTATCTTTTCCACAGTTAATTTATCCCCTTCAAATCCTGGGGACCAAATCTGAGAACAATAATCCAAATGTGGTCTGATCAGAGACTTATACAATGGAATGATCACCCTCTTATCTCTGCAGGTCAGTGTCCTTCTCATAATTGCAGCAATCCTCTGTGTTACCTTCACCACCTTTGCAATATGTCCCCTAAATTTCAGGTTTCTATCAATCATCAACCCCAGATCTCTTGACTCCCCAACTTCCTCCAGTATAACTCCTCCCATAGAGTATGCAGCATCCCATCGATGTTTCCCAAACCTCAAGACCTTATATTTTGCTGCATTAAACCGACAGCCCCCATTCATTTGCCCATCTACATAGCTTATTCAAATCCTCTTGCAGGGCTACCACATCTGCACTATTACTAATAATCCTTCCCAGCTTCGCATCATCTGCAAACAACTGAATATCCCCTTGCAATCCACTGGCAATGTCATTGATATAAAGGTTAAACAATATAGGTCCTAGTACTGAGCCCTGTGGGACCCCACTTGTAACCTTCTGTCTCCTTGAAACTGCCCCACCATACACAACTCTCTGATATCTATCAGACAGCCAATCCTGAATCCAGTTGACCAATCTGACATCCAGACCCATGTGTTACAACTTAAATATCAGCTTATCATGTGGAACCATGTCAAATGCCTTTGCTAAGTCTAAGAAAATTACAGTATATGCCTTTCCCCTCATCTAATGTGCTTGTAACTTTATTATAAAAGGCTAGCATATTGCTAAAACAAGAGCACCCCTTCACAAATCCATGTTGACTCTAACAGATAACATTACCCTCATCTGCCCAGTGCTGCATACAGTCCCTCACTACTTTCTCCAAGATCTTAATAACTATTGATGATACACTAACTGGCCTATAATTAGACACTTCCAGTCTGTTACCACCCTTAATGGCACTATCTTACCTTCCTTCCATTCCCTGGGCACCTTTGCCGAAGCCAGACTTTCATTGAAAAGCCAGGTTAAAGGCACTGTCAGTTCCCTAGCACATTCTCTCAAAACTCGTGGTGAAATACCATCCAGTCCCAAAGCTTTACTGACATCCAGAGTACTCAGTATCTGAAACACACTCCCCTCCTGTATCTCTAAACCTCAAACCTGTCCTATCTCTCTAGCATTAAAACTGACTCCTCCAGGAAGAAATACTCCAATAAAGTGGTCATTGAACAATTCCACTATGTCCTCTGTATCAGTCACTCTATTTCCATTTTTATCCCACTCATTCTTCCAATATCATTCTTCCACAGTCATTTCTCCTCCTACTGGCCACATAGCTAAAAAATTCCCTAGGATTTTCTTTGGATCTTACAGCCAATCTCCTCTCATATTCCAGTTTCGTTTTCCTTACCACACTAGTCACTCTTCTGCCCTGTGTCTTATATTCTTCACGCATCCTCTCTTCACCTGTCTCCTTATATCTCTTCCATAGCCTCTCTTTCACATGCAATTCCTGTTTAAAATTGTTTGTCATCCACTTTACTCCAAATTGTGTCCTCTTCTTCACTCATGGTATACAACTTACCATTGCTGCTAACAAATATTCTTTCACAATTTCCCACTCGCTAACGATATCCCGGCCTTCCAATTCCTCCCTCCATGAAACTTCCCGAAGTTGATGTCTAAGACTATTATAATCACCTGCATTATAATTCCACATAAGTTGCTGTCTCTTTGATACTCCTGCATGCCTATTCGTTTTCCAAGTCAAAACCATATGGTCACTCTCTCCAACTGGTGGGAGAGATGTCATCTCAGTTATTATCAACTCTTCTGATGCTATAACCAAATCTAAAACTCTTGCACCTCTTGTTCCCTCTGTTACATGTTGCCTAAGACATTTGTCCCTCAAGAATTCTAGAAATTCTATTCCACTATTGCTACATGTATCTTACTCTCTCCAATTTATACTACTGTAGTTAAAATCTCCCATAACAATCATTCTTCTTGCACTTGCCAAACTTAGGTGTCTAAACATCTCCTGGTCCCCATCCTCCGTGCTCCTTGGTCTGTAGCAACACCCCACTAAATATCCTGTCTTGCCTACCTCTACCTCACACCATATGCTCTCAAAATCATTTGTCTCACTTCCTTCCAAAGTCTCCACTCTTAGAGGACATAGGTCATCACTTATCATAAGCAGTACCCCACCACCACGCTTTCCCCTCCTATCCTGACGAAAAATGCTATACCCAGCGACTTCTATTCCTGTTATTATATCCCCTTCTGTCAACCACATCTCAGTGATCCCAATAATTTTTGGCCAGGCTGATACTATCTGCGCCACCAATTCCTCTCCTTTATTCCGGATACTCCTGGCATTAGTATAAAGCATATAAATGCCACTGTTTCTATACCCAGCATTATCCCTTCTAGACTCCACTGGGCTCAGTGTTACCTGACATCGTCTCCCTTCTCCCAAGTATCCATTCCCACAAGAGGCCACCCCTGCTATCATCCTCCCTGGGACACACTGACTCTTTCAGAACAGCAATCTCTCCAGATGCCTACGTCCTTCCTCATTCAAATGTAAACGGTCTCTCACATACAATTCCTCTCTTTCCTCAAACGCACTCCAAGCATTCACATATACCAGTCTTCTCTTGTCACACATTCTTGCTATTATGCCATTCAATATCACTGCTCTTCTGCTCAGCTCATCATTATCATACCTAGGCAACACACACACTATTTTTCCTCTCTCTGTCTTCTTCCATACAGTCTCAAGCAAAAACCTCATAACTCTCGCTGCCCGACTTACATTACCACTCAAGTCATTCGTTCCTACCATCACAATCATCTCATCCACCCTTTCACCTCTCTTAATTGCCATAGCCACCCTTTCTATTGTTCCTCCTGGCAAACACTCCTCACATATCCTATCTTGAACACCACGGATCATTGAGTCACCATACATTATACCTCTTACCATTCCCTCTCTCCCATTGTTTCCATTCTCTCCTCTTCTTTCATTCCCATAGGTCTCTCTCATTCCCTCTCCTCTACTGCTATTCTCTCTTCTAGCATTCCCATACCTCTCTCTCTCCTACTGTTGCCATTCTCTCCTCTTCTAGCACTCCCATACATCTCTCTCATTCCCTCTCTCCTACTGTTTCCATTTTCTCCACTTCTAGCACTTCCATATCTCTCTCTCATTCTGTCTCTCCTACTGTTTCCATCCTCTCATCTTCTAGCATTCCCATACCTCTCTCTCATGCCATCTCTCCTACCGTTTCCATTCTCTCCTCTTCTAGCACTTCCATATCTCTCTCTCTCATTCTGTCTCTCCTACTACTATTTCCATCCGCTCGTCTTCTAGCATTCCCATACCTCTCTCTCATTCCCTCTCTTCTACTGTTTCCATTCTCTCCTCTTCTAGCACCCCCATACCTCTCACTCATACTCTCTAAATTCTCTCTCTCTCCTACTCTGATTCTCCTTGCATTTATCTCTTCCATTCTCCTAATCTTATCTTTCATACTTCTGCTCTCATTCACAAGACATTCCACCTCCTCTTTCAACTCATCTATCTCCCTCTGTAGGTCAGTCACTCTTAATCTAAATTCACTCTTCCAAACAAAACCATCTCATAAACTTTTACAGTCACTCACACCTTCCACACTATCAACTATTATTTTCTCATTCATATATATCTTTTTTTCATTCTCTCCTATCACACTACTTGTCTTCCTACATTCATTCCCAGTTCCTGGAGCAACAAAGTCGGATATCGATATTTCTAATGCACTTATTTCCTCCAACTGCCTGCATTTTGCACATATACGCTCTCCGCTCTCTTTCACAAGCCACATATCTATCTTTCACTCTCCTCAATAACCTCCTGATATCCACCCTTACATTCTCCTTATATCTATCTAAATCATTTGTTCCTACAACCACCACTACCCTGCTATAAATTTTAACCATTGGAATATTTTAAAATTTAAAAAAAGCTTGTGATTATCTGTACGTTATAGGAAGCAATACAGTAATAAGAATTGAATAAATGGTGGGCATAATATTGATAAATGAAAAAAAATATGGTGATCAATAAACTGGCTAGTTTGCTTTTTTTTTCTATTGAATTTATAAAGGAAAATACAAAAATTTTAATATTAAATATATAATTATCATTATCAATGAAATATTTTTCTTGGTTTATAATGAGCAATCAATCTTCTGACCTTTAGGACTGCCAAGACCACATTGCTTGAAACTAAGTTGCCATCTAAACACACAATTTGGCCTTTCCTCAAAGATGTAACAAATTCCTGCTTTAGATTCTTCTCTTTCATAGACAGAGAAATGCTTTCATAGATTTTGATGTGGCCACAGATAAAGAGATAATGGAACAGTCCCTAAAAAGTTAAATAGGTTTATTTCTCTAAACTAAAGTAAAAATTATTTTTAGAAAATTTGAAAGAAGGAAAGAAGAATTTCATGCAAAATTAACATCTTACTTTTCTGAGATGGAAGCAGGCTTAGGAAAGACATTTATATATTACTATACTTATTATTACTATTAGAGTGCAGGCTTTGGAAGGCAGTGACACTAATGGTTTTGAAAAGCATATGGTGTGAGGTAGAGGTGGGCAAGACAGGATATTTAGTAAGATGTTGCTACAAGCAAAGGAGCACAGAGGGTGGAGGAGCAGGAGATGTTTAGGCAGTTGAGTTTGGCAGGTGGCAGAAGAATGACTGTTATAGGAGATTTTAACTACAGCAGTATAAGTTGGGAAGAGGAAAATGCATGTAGTAATAAGGGGATGGAATTTCTAAAATTCTTGAGGGCCAAATGTCTTAGGCAACATGTAATAGAGGGAACATGTAGGAAGAGTAAAGAGGTTCAAGAGTTTTGGATTTGGCCATAGCATAAGAAGAGCTGATAATAAGTGAGATGACATCTCTCCCACCAGTTGGAGAGAATGACCATGTGGATTTGACTTTTTTGAATTGAACAAGTGCAGCAAAGAATTTTTTGCTGCACTTGTATGTCTTTGAATTTTTTGAATTTTTGTATGAATAGACATACAAGTGCAGCAAAGAAAAGGGAACATATGTGGAATTATAAGGCAGGTGATTATAATAGTCTTAGGTATCAACTAGGGGCAGTTCCATGGAGGTTAGAATTGAAAGGCCAGGATATCATTAGTGCTTGGGAAATTGTGAAGGAATATTTGTTAGCAGCAATGGAAAGTTGTATTCCACGAGTGAAGAAGAGGACAATTTGGTGTAAAATGGATGACAAACAATATCAAACAGGAAATACAGGTGAAAAACAGATTATAAGGTGAGGGGTGGAGAGCAGATGCATGAAGAATATAAGATTCAGGCTAGGAGAGTGACTAATATGGTAAGGAAGGCGAAACTGGAATATGAGAAGAGATTGGCACTAAGATAGAAAGAAAATCCTAGGGAATTTTTTAGCTATGTGGCAAGTAGGAGGAGGAAAAAGTGACTGATGCAGAGGGCATAGTGGAGTTGTTCGATGAACACTTTCTTGGAGTATTTCATCCTGAAGAAGTAAGTTTTAAAACTAGATAGGTTGGGCAGGTTTGAGGTTTAGAGGTGCAAGAGAAGAGTGTGTTCCAAATACTGAGTACCCTGGATGTCAGTAAAGCTGTGGGACTGGATAGTATTTCACCATGGGTTTTCAGAGAATGTGCTAAAGTACTGGCTTTTCAATGAAAGTCTGGTTACGGGGAAAGATACTCAAGGAATGGAAGGAAGGCAAGATAATACCATTGTATAAGGGAGGTAGCAAACTGAAAGTGTCTAATTATAGGCCAGTTTGTGTGCCATCAGTAGTTGTTAAGGTCTTGGAGAAATTGGTGAGGGACTATATACAGTATTGGGCAGATGAGGATAATGTTATCTGTGAGAATCACAGATAACATTATGGATTTTTTAAGGGGTGCTCTTGCTTAAATCATATGACTGCCTTTTATAATAGTGACAAGAGCAGTTGATGAGGAAAAGGCATATTCTGCCTTTTTTTTTTTTTTTTTTTGGATTTTGCAAAGGCATTTGACAGGGTGCCACATGTTAAGCTGATATTTAAGTTGTAGCACATGAGATTAGATGTTGGATTAGTCAACTGAATTCAGGATTGGCTGTCTTATAGGTATCAGAGAGTTGTGTATGGTGGTACAATATCAAGAAAGCAGAAGGTTACAAGTGTGGTTCCACAGAGCTCAGTACTGGGATCTGTATTGTTTAATCTTTATATCAATGACGCTGTCAAGGGATTTCAGGGGGATATTCAGTTGTTTGCAGATGATGTGAAGCTGTGAACAGTTATTAGCAATAACTCTTCACGTTATCTGTGAGAATCAACATTGATTTGTTAAGGGTCACTCCTGCTTTAGTAATATGATTGCCTTTTATAATAACGTGACAAGAGGAGAAAGGCACCATGTCAAATGCATTATGCAAATGCATTTGACAATTGCTAATAACGATGAGTCTTTTGACTCCATGGAGGCCTGAATAATAATAATAAAAAATAATAATAATTAGTAATAGTGCAGATGTGGCAGCTCTGAAAGATTATTTGAATAAACTAGACAGATGGGCAAATGAATTTGTTGTTGGTTTAATGCAGCAAAATATAAAGTCTTGAAGTTTGGGATACATCGATGGGAGATTGCATACTCAATTGGAGGAGCTGTACTGGAGGAAGTAGTGGAGACAAGAGATCTAGGGGTGATGATTGATAGAAACCTAAATTCAGGGAACATATTGCACAGGTGGTGACAGTAACCCAGAGGACCTCTGCAATACTGAGAAGGATGCTGGCCTGCTGACCTGGAAGGATGCTGAGATAAAAGAGTTTTCATTCCATTGCATAAAGCTCTGATCAGACCACACTTGGACTATTGTTCTCAGATTTGGTCCCCAGGGTTGGAAGGGAACAAATTAACTGTGGAAAGGGTACAAAGGCGGATAACAATAATTGTTTCAGGACTGTACAATGTTAGTTAGAGAATCGGCTAAGGGAATGTGGACTGCAGAGTTTGGTAGATAGAAGAAGGAGAAGTGATATGATTGATACTTTTAAACTGTTGAGAGGTAGTTACAGAGTTGACACTGGGGAGTTCTTTCACTTGGTGAACATCAGGAAGGAGTGATGACAAGGGGCCATCCCCGGAAGTTACGAAATGAAGCTGTGAGCAAGAATGTGAGGAGTGGTTCCTTTGCATGGAGGGTGGTTGAACTGTAGAATGCATCACCTGATAGAGTGGTGAGAATAAGAACAGTAAGTGCGTTCAAGGAGTGGTATGATAGACTTTGGGTTTTCTAGGTAGGACCTCCCACGGTCAGTCTTTTGACTCCATGGAGGCCTGAATAATAATAATCATTATTATTATTGCAATTGCTGCTACTATTTGACGTCAAAGAAATAAGTCACCTGAGATATCATGAGTGGTCTGCTATTGGTGTAACTCCTATAACTTTACTTAGTCACTAATTATATATATCATCATCAAATGACTGATATGTACACTCAGTGGGTGTACAGAATATTAAGACAGTAATACATGAAAAAGTTACATCATTACTAACTTTCAATCAACAATTTTCCTCCAAATTAATCTGTTGTCTGTCAAGACTCCAATGTTATCAGATCTTATATTTCTCTCTCTTAAGGCACTTTTTACTGTATCAATCCATCTACATCTTGGTCTTCTTCTGGGTCTTTTTCCTGTCAACCTGGCAAAGAACACTTGTTTTTGTGATCTTGATTCTCCCATTAAGTTTAAGTGACCATAACATCTGAGATTAGCTCTGCTAACACATTCCTGAATGCTAATAATGTCAAGTTCTTTCCAATAAACTCATTTATAACATGATACTACCAGTGATGACATCTGTTCAGTCCCCTAATCTTTCTCAGGACTCTCATATCTATGGTCTCCACTCTTTGATCAAGAGTTTCATTTCTAATTCAGTTCTCAGACTATAAGTTAAAACTGGTTGAAACACTTTTGTATACAGCTAATTTAGTGTTTTGACTCATTTGGCTGAATAGCCAAACCCATAAATGAGATACCATAAATCAGGAAAGGTACCCAAATTGTAGATCAGTTTGTGTTTCATCGGTAGTTGTCAGATGTGGGTAATGTTATCTGTGAGAATCAACATTGATTTGTTAAGGGGCACTCCTGCTTTAGTAATATGATTTCCTTTTATAATAACGTGACAAGAGGGGAAAGGCACCCTGTCAAATGCATTTGACAGGGCGCCACACGATAAGCTGATATTTAAGTTGCAGCACATGGGAGGTGTACCATGTGCTGCAACTTAAATATACTGTATGGTATATTTAAGTTCAGGATTGGCTATCTGATAGGCATCAGAGAGTTGTGTATGGGTGGGGAAATATCAAGGAAGCAGAAGGTTACAAGTGGGATCCCACACGGGCTCAGTACTAGGAGCTGTATTGTTTAACCTTTATATCAATGACATTGTCAGTGGATTGCAGAGTGGGGGGGATATTAAATTTTTAACACATGATGTGAAGTTGGGAAGGGTTATTAGTAATAGTGCAGATGTGGCAGACCTGCAAGAGGATTTGAATAAACTAGACAGATGGGCAAATGAATGAGGATTTCAGTTTAATACAGCAAAATGTAAAGTCTTGAAGTTTGGGATACATCGATGGGAGGCAACATACTCTGTTGAAGGAGATGTACTGGAGAAAGTAAGGAAGACAAGAGATCTGGGAGTGATGATTGATTTATCCCCTTCAAATCCTGAGACCACACTTGGACTACTGATCTCAAATTTAGTCCTCAGGATTTGAAGGGGATAAATTAACTGTGAAAAGAGTACAGAGGCGGATAGCAAAGATAGTTTCAGGACTGTACAATGTTAATTATAAGGATCGGCTGAGGGACTGTGGATTGCAGAGTTTGGTAGATAGAAGAAGGAGAAGTGATATGATTGAGACTTTTAAACTGTTGAGAGGTAGTTACAGGGTTGACACTGGGGAGTTCTTCCACTTGGCTGAACAGGGGGGAAGGAGCGAGGACAAGGGGTCATCCCTGGAAGTTAGGAAATGAAACTGTGAGCAAGAGGGTGGAGTGGTTTCTTTGCATGGAGAGTGGAGAGAGAGCATGAACAGTCAATGAATTCAAGCAGTGATATGACAGACTTTGAGCTTTCTAGGAAGGACCTCTTGTGATGAGTCTTTTGATTCCATGGAGGCCTGACTCATATAATAATAATAATAATACTAATTTGAAATTAATTACATTAGAGAAAATTTAAATTAAATTACATCAACAGAAATATGACTTCTACTACTAATTTAGCTTTCAGTATCTCGAAAGGTCTTGCTCTGATGAAACTTCAATAAAGGCTGAAACCAGTCCTCAGAATTCATGGCAACATATTATTATTATTATTGTTACTGTTTTTATTATTAAGAGAGATTTCCAGGGAGTCAGGGACTCATCAAGGGAGGTCACACAATATACGCACCATACTTATTCTTAAATGAATTCACACTGATTGCACACACACACACAACACCCAATGGCAATCCATTCCAATCAAGCACCATTCTATAAGAGAAAAATCTAGCTCTCACCCCCATTCTTAGCAGAATTCATTCTCAGCTTCCAAGGATGCCCTCTTGTCCTTTCCCCACCCTCCATAAATTGAAATATTCCATCAACTGAAATCCTGTATAACCCTTTCAGAAGTTTGTAAGTCTCAATCATAATCACCTCTCTTTTTTCCGGTTTGTTAGTGTCTGCAGTCTACAAATTCTCAATCTGTTTTCATAATAAGTATTTCACAATCCTGATATCATTTTTAACACACTCTTTTGCACTCTGTCCGTTATATCAGAATCACAATGGAAACAGGAGACCAGACCTGCGCACAATAGTTCAAGTGAGGTCTTATCAAGGCCTTGTAAAGAGACAAAATGACATCATTATCTTTCCATGTGAACATTCATTTCAGCATTGCAATTATCTTTTGAGTTGTATTTGCAATTTTTGATACATGGTTCCTGAACTTCAACTTCCTATCTACTAACACACCAACATCCCTAACCTCATCAGTTTCTTCTAGCATAATCCCTCCAATATAATACATCATTGGATATCTAATCACACCGAAATAAATGACTACATTTACTGACATTGAACTGATATCTCTTTTCCCATGCCCACAATTCCAGCCTATTCAAATCATTCTGCAAGTACTGTATATCAGCAGCATCCCTGATTAACCTACTATCTTTGAATCATCAGCAAATAGCTATATGTCGCTTGTCAAATCCTTTCCAATATCATTAATGTACAGATTGAATAACAATGAACCGAGCACACTGATCCTTGTGGTTCACCACTGGTTATCTTGCAGACTCACATTCCCATATGCCACTTTTTGATATCTGTCAGCCAACCACCTTCTTATCCATGTTAATATCTGTAATCCAAACCCATATTCTCCAATTTATGCAACAGTATACCATGCTGTATTCTGTCAAAAGCCTTAGCAAAATCAAAAAGTATCATGGCATATCTATTCCCCTTGTGTAGTTCAATGTCACATTATTATAGAATGTGAGCAAGTTTCTAATACATGACCTTTGCTTAGTAAACACATGATGTTCATTGCAAAATATTACATACAAAAGGTAGTTATATGCATGTGTGTGTGTGTGTGTGTGTGTGTGTATATATATATGTGTGTGTGTGAAAAGTTTTTTACCTTGGGTATAATATATCTTAAAGATACCAAGTAATTTTATAACATTGGTTTTAATCCTTTTTCCCAAGTAAGCAAACAGACAAGTCTGTTTGCTTAAACAGACTTGAACCACGTTCAGGCTTGCACCTGAACGTGGTTCAAGACTTATGATGGTGGTGCAACACCAAGGCAACTGTTGGTGGTCTAAATCAAGGCAACTTGTGGTAAAGATGGATTAAGTTCTGATCACTTTCCTTAGTATTTCCCATAAATGTAAAACACATCTCCTAGGAGGTGTATGATGTTATACATTATGGGTGAGGGTCACTACCCAGACCGGTTTCAACCTTTATTGAGGTCTCATCAGTGAGTAGGCAGACCCTGAAATGCCAAGGTTTAAGTAATACAGAGCTTATCAATTTTACCTATGCAAGTTGCCACAAGGTGCTTTGACCTTATTGATTAAGAATCTTTGGATGAGAGAAAGATGTGAAAAGTTTTTTACCTTGGATATAATATATGTTAAAGATACCAAGTAATTTTTATAACCTTGGTTTTAATCCTTTTTCCCAAGTAAGCAAACAGACAAGTAAGTCAAGTTTGTGCCTGAACGTAGTTCAAGACTTATGGTGGTGGTGAAACACTAAGGCCACTCGTGGTAAAGATGGATTAAGGTCTGATCACTTTCCTTAGTATTTCCCATAAATGTAAAACACCACCAAAAGTCGCCTTGGTGTTCAACACATGTGTTTTTGTGTCCCTAAATTTACAAATATGAGTGCTGATCACCATGTAACCTTAAAAGAAAGAATTTAACATATATATATATATATATATATACACACACACACACACACACACACATATATATATTGGTCAAACAGATAAATCTATTGAATTACATATAGAGGAGCATAAGAGAGACATCTCCTACAAAAGAACATGTGCCAGTGCCTTGTCTAGTCATGTTCTCTTCTCGAACAATCCTGATGATGAACACCAGGGTCATTCAGTCTGCTGGGATAGATCCAAAAACATCTTTCGTTGCCATGATGAGTTTGAAAGAAAAATTGTGGAGTTCAGAGAAATCATCCTTAATCATGAACAATTTCAGCTACAACCTCCCAGATAGCCATTCTGCTGTTGTTCAGTACTGGCATTCACGAGAGACTGCAAGCACGCACTCAGCAAATAATGCCATGATTGAAAGAACAACTTAAATGTAACTACAATGTTTTTTGATGTTAATTATGTACTGCAATTTATTCCTGTGTTTCTCAGTTTTTTTAAACTTCAGTGTTTCTATTGTTGTTTCCTAATTTTAAAAGACACCTGAAGATGGCTGTCAAAAGCTGAAACTAGTAGTGTGTTATACCATTAAAACCTTATAATTATTTTTGGTTTCAGTCATTAAATTCTCTTTATACAAACGTATCAAAACAACCGAGTCGATGTTCCTCAACACACACACACACACACACGTGTGTGTGTGTGTGTGTGTGTGTGTGTGTGTGTGTGTGTGTGTGTGTGTGTTCTGATGTCATTAGTCTCATTATAAAAATAACATAGCTGTAAAGTAACTTCGAGTGCAAACTTTTGTATGCAAATACAAAATTTTGTTTGCATACAAATGCAAACTTATGTATGCAAATATTTCAATGAAAACAAATATATTGTTTTCAATGAAAAAAAATAATTGTCTTCATTGAAGAAGACAAAAATTGCTGAAAATACAATAAGCATTTTCTTTGTTTCCCTGTTCCTTCAAAAACCAAAGTTTTTAACTGCCACAGATTCTTACCAAGATCTGCAATTTTCATTTTCTTAGTCAATTCCGATAGTTTAATAATAATTTTTTTTTAAAAAATATCTACAACATATAAAGATAAATTATGTTATTTATTTATAGTCAGAACAAAGTAATCAAATTGGATAAACAACCATTTTAAAAAAATAATATGTATTAACTTTTTAACACCAGCTCTTCTATCAGAATTAATCTTGAGATCATGTATACACTTATGTTTTCACGAATCCTAGCCATCAAAGGTTGTAAACCTATCACTCCACAAGCATGGTTCTAGGACAGAAGTCGCAAACTACAGACCAGTCTGTATAACTGAAGTTGCATTCAAGGTGTTGGAGAGACTGGTAAAGAATAGAATACAGGATTGGATTGATGGATATAGCATTCTTTATGATGGTCTGCAGGGATTTGTAAAGGGTAGGTCCTGTTTTAGCAACTTACTTGCATTTTATGATAAGGTAACAAGTGTGTGAGATAAGGAAGAATTGTATACAGTGATATTCTTGGACTTTGCAAAAGTGTTTGATAGATTACCACATGGTAAGTTGGTGTACAAGTGGCAGAGGATGGGAATAGCAGTGGCAGAGCTGGGGTCCACCCCAGGTGGCACTTTTCACGTGAGACGCAATTTTATTTTCGACGATTCTTTTATTTATGTTAACTTAGTAATTTTTGTTACTTAATAATTAGTTTTTGACAATTATACTTACAACTAAAATAAACATAGTATATTTTCATTTATTTCCCTATACATCGTTTTGACTTTTTGTAGTATTTTTGGAGTGTATTGAGAAGGGCGGTAAACTCAGGAACCACCCCGGGTGACAAAAGCTCTAGCTATGCCACTGGGGAATAGACAGTATGTTATATGGATCAGAGATTGGCTCTCTGAATGATACCAGATGGTAACTAGTGGCATGCCCCAGGGTTCTGTTCTTGGGCACCTGCTGTTTAACTTGTTTGTAAACGATATATCATGTCAACTGACTGGGGATCTTCAGCCGTTTGCTGATGATGAATAGTTAGGAAGAATTATAAGTAGCACTGCCGATGTTAATTCCATTCAGGAAGATTTGAATAGACTTCTTACTTGGACAAAGGAGTGAGATTGTAGTTTTAATAAGTGCAAGGTGTTGCATTTTGGAGTGCAGAAATAAGTGCCATACTGCAGGAAGTGGATGAGATTAGAGATTTGGGAGTGATTGTTGACATTAGACTGAAGTTTAGAGGGCATACTGCTAGTGCTGCACATTGTATATTGCTGCTATGATAAGAAGTACTCTAACATGTAGGGATAAGGAAGTGGTTGTGCCACTGTATAAAGCACTGGTCAGACCACACTTGGACTATTGTGCTCAAATTTGGTCACCTGGTTTTCAATGTGACGTGAAGACATCACATTGAAAAGTGACTAAGTGACTTGGGTAAGTGAATTGGGTAAGTGACTAAGATAATGTCAGGACTTTGAAATGATAGGTATGAATAAAGGTTGAAGAGATGTGGATTACAGAGTTTGGTGGATAGGAGAAAAAGAGGTGATATGATAGAGACATTTAAGTTATTGAGAGGATTTTATCACATTAATTCAGAGGGGGTTAAAAAAAAAAAGAGCAGAAGATGAGAGGGGAAGAACCAGAAACCATCTGTGGAAGTTATGTAAGGGTGTGGTAAAAAGGGGTGTGAGGAGTAGACTTTTTACATGGAGAACTGTCAGTGAATGGAATGCATTACCAGAATGTGTGTTAATGCAAGCAGTGTTAAGGATTTTAAGATTCTATATGATAAATATGTTGTCAGTTGAACGAACCTCCAACAATGAGTCTGCCAACTCCATGGAGGGTATAATAATAATAATATGTACTATAATGTTAGTACCAAGGATAAGGGTTAGATACTGTGGAAATTCTGTTTATAGATTATGATTATATAAATCTTATGCAGCATCTTATTATGATGCATAAGAAGGGCAATCGCCACAAACCAGGTATTGAAATTTATCTACTACCTAAAGACATTCACAAAAGATTGAACATAGCAAACTTTTAGGACAAATTACCTAACCACTTGGCCAACCAAGCTGACTGCATGTACTTTAACAATACAAGAAATAACAAGTAAGCTAACAGAAGTCGTATTACTAATTACTGCAACACACCACCTGACATCTGATGGAGAAAAAATAAATACTGAATCATCTTCTCTGTGACTGATTAGACTGATAAGGTATCAGATGCCGATATTTCAACATGTGACTGCTTGGATCATGAGCTGAATACTAAGTTGCTAATGGGTGGCATATACTATGTCATTTAAATTTTTTATGCATATGGACACATATAATATATATATTAATAATGGAAATAATTAAAATTAAGGGTACACATGTAGTTTTGTGACAATGTCTCTGATACCATGAAGCTGGAATGCCAGAAAAATTACATATAAGTTCAGTTCTAATAACTGACTGCAGGAATTTTTTTAGGCCTTTTATTTTTTTCATCTTGTTCCTGTTTTAGCTGATCTCTACAAGGCAAGTAGGGTTTTTCACCCAGAAACTCGGGTTTTTGTATGTAAACTTAATAGTGATGGCTAAGGGCTGAGACCCAGCTGCTCACTGATTAAAAGTTATGGCTAAAACAGACTACTCCCTTTGAGGAATATACAGGCAATATAGATAGGCAATTTATCTTCACATATACAAAAGGACCCCAAACAAATAACTGGAGTCTTATTAAATTACAATTATTACATGATCATTTCCATGGAGTTTGAGGCTCATTGCAGAAAGCCCGCATTAACCATTATTCACATAATGCTTATCATACACCTCTCCTTAAACTCATTAAAAATGACCAACTGCCTTTATAAATTCTTCTGTTCATTCACCACTTTCTAAGCAAAAAAAAATAATATAATTCTCATGCACTTACTAATGACACTCTTACTCAAATTAGAAGTAATCCCTTGTTCACTTGCCTATTGTCATGTATTGAAAAATTTCTTCTGCCTTAATATTAAAAAAGTCTTGAGTAACTTAAGTATCTGATCTAACTTACAGGTATTCTTCAGTAGTATTTTATTTGTTGTTATAATTTTCTTTTCTTGTGTTCTTTCTTCTTGTTTGTGTTCTAAATGCTTTCTGCTTTATGAAAATGGCATCTGTAAGGAAGCACACATTGCAGTAAGGAAAGGAAAGTTTCAGCATGAAGATCGAGCTTTGCTCTGGATTTATCTAAGTGGAAGCATTGCAAGTATTGTTTTATGTATGCATCGAAAAATGGAAGGTTTGCAGATTCCTATGGTGAATGAAAAGAAGAAAAGTATTAATGTATATGAAAAGTTCAATGATAGGTTGGAGCATTTCAAAATGGGAGCTAGCATCACAAGTAGTTAACGGAAATGGGATGGCAGTTAGTAGTGATAACAAAGAGAATGGAGTGGAAAAGCTTAGGCAAGATTTGATGAAAACGAAGAGTGAAATGAAGCAAATATTAGATGAGATTAAACATCTAAAGAAGAGGATGGTTGATGTGAATAAGGAAGAAGTTGGTATTACGAAGAAAGAGTCAAAGGATAATCGTATAGCACTGCATGGCGACTCAATCATTACAGGTGTAATGAATAATAAAGTAACAAAGCATGCTTTCCTGAAAAAAAGTAATAGGCCTGTTTGTATTTCTTCTCTAGTTGTTAAGATTTTGGCAAAATTGGTAATAACTCATATACAGAATTGGGCAGATGAGGGTAATATTATTTATGCAGGCCAGCAATGGATTTGTTAAAGGACACTCTTGTTTTGATTATCTTTTACAACAGAGTAACAAGAGCAGTGAATCAAGGTAAGGCATATACTGTCTTTTTTTGGGGGGGATTTTTTCCAAGACATTTGACAGGGTGCCACATGGCAAGTTGATTTTTAAGTTGCATCATATGGGTGTGGATATCGCGTTAGTGAATTGGATTCGTGATTGGCTCTCATAAATGAGTGATTAGATATCAGAGAGTTGTATATGGGGGAGCAGTAGTATCAGGGAGTAGGAAGATTACAAGTGGAATTATTATTATTATCCAAGACCCCATGGAGTTCCAGAGTTTATTCCTGGGACCATTGCTGTTCAATCTTTGTCAATGATAGGTCACAGGACTACAGGGCAATATTCAGTTGTGTGCAGATGATGTGAAGCTTGAGAGGGTTATTAGTAATAGTGCTGGTGTTTTGTCTCTTCAAGAGGATTTTCGTAAGCTGGAAGGGTAAGCAAAGGCATGGGATGTCAGTTTAACGCAACTAAATGTGAAGTTTTAAAATTTGGGATTCATAGAAAGGTGCTTCATACTGGAAGAAGTGGTAGAAGTAAGGGATCTTGGGGTGATTGAGGATAGAGATTTGAAATTCAGAGGATATATTGCAAAGGTTGTAAAGACATCTCAGAGAAGTGCAGGCCAAGAAGATGATGAACATGATAAGGAAAAAAAGGTGCAGTATGAAAGAAGACTGACTAGTTAGACCAAGGATAATTCAAGGGAATTCTTCCACTATATCACAAGCTAGATGAAGAATAATGGAATTATTTAATGACCACTTCATCAATGTATATCATAATGGTGTAAATTATGCTGTGCAATATGTAGAAGGGAGGCAATTATTAGGAAAATTAGAAGTAAAAAAATCAGAGGTGTATCAGGAGGTTAGATGTTAATAAGGCTGTGGGAATGGATGACATATCAGTAAACTCCATGGTGTCAGTAAAGCCATCATGGGAGGTCTCTTAATTAGCAACATGCTGCCATCTAGAATCTTGAAATAATTTACCCTCCCAACATTCAAAATGCATTGTGGTAATGACTTCCACTCATCCACCACTCTCCATCTATTCCTTACACCCTTCTTCACCACAACTTTACATAACTTCCAGAGATGATCTCTCATTTCCCCTCTCTCACCTTCTAATCTTTTTATAATCTCTTCTGTATTAATCTGGTAAAATCTCTTCACTGACACAAAATTCTCTGTCATATCACCTTTTTCCCTTCTGTCCACAAATTTCTGCAACTACATTCCCTCAACTACTCTGCATAACCAATATTCCAGGGTCCTGATATTACTTTAGTTATTTATCTCTAAATCTTCTCTAGTGTTTCACATCACAATGAAAACTAGCTGACAAATATGAGCACATAAAACAAGATCCATGTGTGGTCTGATCAATGCCTTATACAGAGGCACCATCACTCTTTCTTATCCCTACAATGCAGCAATATGATGTGCAGTTTTCACAGCATTTGTAATGCACCCTCAAAACTTTAGTCTATTGTCAGCTATCAACTCAAGTTCCCTAATAGCATCTACTTCCTTGAGCATAGTT
This sequence comes from Typopeltis vanoorti, assembly GCF_054136105.1. NCBI lineage: Eukaryota > Metazoa > Arthropoda > Arachnida > Uropygi > Thelyphonidae > Typopeltis > Typopeltis vanoorti. Next base: position 38,570,815 of record NC_143565.1, read on the forward strand.
CTGCCAGTATAGTTCACAGCCTTATATTTGAAAATCCCAAATGTGCAGTACCCTGTATTTATTAATATTAAAACTACAATCCCACTCATTTCTTCAAACAAAAAAGATCTATTCAAATATTCTGACAGAGAATTAATATCAGCAGTACTGATAATTCTACCTAACTTTGCATTGTCAGCAAACGTTTGAAGATCCCCAGTCAATCTACATGAGATATCAGTAACAAAGAAGTTAAACAGCAGGGCATGGCCCCCACAAGGGTATGGCTGACGGGGCTCTAGCCTGGAGCCCCCGTCTTCTTGGGTCGGCCAGTTAAGTGAGACTAACAAAAGACAAAAAGAAACTTTATAAAATAAGAATGAATATGTGCTGAGAGGGACTACTAGATTTTGCAATCGTTTCCAACCAAATATCCATCTTTTCAGACTTATAGTTACACTTCTGAACTTCCCATTTGAAAGGATTTACTTTATGTTTTTCGTTCGCCCGTCTCGCTTTCTATGCATGGTGTCGTTTCAATGCCAATGCTGCCCCGGTGGTACCAGCACACTACCCTACCAGTGCATATGCTACGGTTGTTGAAAGAATTTTATTTTATTCATAAAAGAGAAAGCTTTATTTGATAGTTTTAGTTGGCTAAGTTGATCTCAAGAAACTGAAAATTTTCTACAAAATTCTTTATTTGAGAAGAATTTGTCTTATTTGAATTAAAATTTTCTAATTAGTAAGTAAAAGAAAATATAAAGCTTTTTTAGTTATGATTTTTTTGTATGAAACAAACAATATTTTTTTCCAGATCATACAAATTTGAGATATTAAAAATATTTAAATAAATTGCTCTCAAGCAAGCAAAGACATTCTAGTTAAAATAAATAAAATCCCAAAGTCTGATTCAAAGTACAAACATAAGTCTGGGGCTCAGAAGACGAAACTTAAATCCGAGAGAGAGAGAATCGAAAGCATCACGAGGTCGTCAATTCATAACCAATTTTTTAAAATCTGAAAATGAAAAGGACATAGTTCCCAATACTGATCATAGTGAAAGTGGTGATAATATTTGTGACATTGAAATCCAAACAGAATATCAGTGTCAAATCGAAACTCATAAAGCAGTCGAAAGTCAAGCGACTGTTACATGTGAACCTCTTGCAATGGAAGAAAAGGCCGCAAGTGAAAAACCTGCAGGAGTGACTATGGAAGAATATGATACAGTTGATGCTTCAGTTGCAGACCTTTTTGAAAAATCTGATATAAAATATGATGACCCTAGTATTTGGCTTAAAGTAAGCTCAAACAACATGCAGCAAGAGACAGCACAAACTATCAGCTTTCAAGAATTCCAAAAGATTTATAAGGAATTGCCAAGAGATCTTAATGGTATGAAATTTCAAGATTTTTTGCTCTATACAAAAACGAAAGATGAAAGAACAAGGGAACATTTTCCAAGAGAATGGTTAACGTGGGGTGTATCGAAAGAAAATCTTTATTGTCTACCATGTCGTATTTTCTGCAACTCTAATAACAAAAACTTAGGCAGTTTAGCCCAAGAAGGATTTTCGCCTAGAAATAAGCATTGGAAAAAATTAAATGGTATGTTGCCTCTTCACGAAAATAATGCTGAGCGCAGAAAAAAATATCTGGCTTGGAAATCCCTTTTGCAGTCATTGAAAGGACATGGAATTGATAAAGACTTACAACTACAAATTCAAAATGAAACAAATAAGTGGAGAGCACTTCTGCAATGGATTGTAGATGTAACGTTATTTTTATCATCCAGACGTTTAGCATTTCAAGGAGAAAACACAAAGATTGGAGATGTTCATAATGGGAATTTCTTAGGTATAATAGATATAGCCAAGAACGACTTAATCCCCTAGCAATTTTGTGCATCGAAAATGATTTTGCTAAGCTTTTGTGTTATAATTTAAACTAATTGATTCTAAACGCTGTAGAGCAATGTGTTGTCCTTAACCTGAGCGACAGGTAGGGGGGCCCTGCTTCAGGATGTGGGGGCCCTGCAGCAAGAACAAAACCCTGTGACACACCACTGGTCACTTTCCATTTCTGAGAACTGCTCCATCACACATAACCTGCTAGTATCATACAGAAAGCTAATCTAACCAATCTGTTATTATTATTACATGACACCTCCAAGGAGTCCAAAGACTAATCAAGGGAGGGAAACTACTCTACAACTCTGAATCTCCACCACTACTCCATCCATCAACTACAGCGAACCACTACTACCATCATCACTAACACCATCTACTGCCCACCACCACTAGTATTTTTGTCTGTAAATTGCATGTGTTCTCAAGTCTGATTTGTCTGTAGGCAGGATGAAAAACCCTGCTACCTATGTAGGAGATCAGCTAACTCACCTTCAATTGAAAAAAACCATATAAAGATTCCTCTCATCATGACAAGGATCGAACTTAGGTCTTTTCCAGTTGAAGAGTGCAATGCACTGTTGTTCTTCCAATTGCACTAAGGAAGTGCTTATGCAATCCTACTTTCTGCAGCTTATACACAAACTTGTTATGTGGTAATTTATCAAATGCATTTGCAAAGTCCAAGGATATTGCTGTATATGAACCTTTCCATATCCAATATATTTGTCATCTTATAAAATGCAGGCAGATTACTAAGACAAGACCTGTCTTTCACAAACTCCATACTGACCATCATAGAGAATCCTATGCCCAAACTACTCATGTATTCTGTTCCTAACCAGTTTCTCCAATTCCCACCCCAACAACATCTGCAACTACACAGACTGGTCTAAAACTAAAAATTTCTGTCCTAGAACCAAGCTGTAAAAAGGTACTATTTTTCCTTCCTTCCTTCTCCTTAGAAACCTTTTCCGCTACTTTCATTAAATAAGGAGGTCAAGCTAACTCTTTTGCACATTTTTAATCCATTCCTACTGCCTTATTAACATCTGACTTCTACAGCCTTTGATATATCTCTGATTTCTCTAATATTGTCCTCTCTTCTGCATAATATACACTGATAAAGTGCTTTAAATAACTCCACAGCATTCTTTGCTATGGTTATTTGTTACCATAGCAAAGAATGTAGTGAAGTTATTTAATGAGCATGTCACTAAATATACTGTCCTATCTACCTCTACCTCACAGCATATACATATACTCTCAAAAGTTAGCATCATTTCCCCCTCTGATTCTCTACTCTCAGAGGGCATAATTCATCTCTTACACAAGGCCATGTAACCTTCAATCCTTGTACTCTAGTGCCCTGTCCCAGCACTCAATTGGCCCAGAAAACAAACTCTCCAAATGCCTGCACCCTTGCATGTTCAAAGACAATCCATCTTTTGCATACAGTTCTCTTTTAGCCTCAAATGCTCTCCAAGCACCCATGTATTCCAGAACTCTCTGCCTACACATTCTCACTGTCATCTCATTCATTATCACTGGTCTTTTCTCCACTCTACATTATATTACTGAGGCAATGTAATCACTATCTTTCCTCTCACATGTCTGCTGCACAATCCGTAACAACCATCAATCTGTTACTATGCAGTTCACAATACCTCAAAGGTCATTTGTACTGACTATCACTATTAACTCTCCTGTGTGTTCATCTTGCTTCACTACCATCTCTGCAATCTGTTATTCTTCCAGGTAAGCATTCCTCTTGTACTTTACACATCTTGAATCTGCATACATGGCATTCCTCACAGCTTCCTTCATTCTTCTCTCGCTGGCATCCATGACCCTTCCACTCTCTCTCCTTCCCTCTTTCCACTAATCTCTCTCTATCTGTTGCTTGCGCACTCTCTTGACTTTCTCCAATTTCTTCTCTTTCCCTGTCTCCCAGTCTCTTACATTCTCTCCCTTGCTCTCTCCCTCATACCATTCTTCTTGCACTAATTAACCTCTCATCTCTTAATCTCTTCATTCATCCTCAACAACTTAGTCTTCATGCCTTCAACTTCCTTTCTAAGCAGTTCTATTTCTCTCTCTCTCTCTCTCTCTCCACACATCCTGCTCCCATCTAGAATTCACTTACAAAATCATACTATTCACACAAAGTTGTAAAAGTTGCTCAGAGAACTACTGTCATAATTCAAAGAAGAGTGACAGTTTTCTTTTCTTTTCTTTTTTTCTATTAAGCAGCACATTATGAGGGTTTGCAAAAACTTAACATCACAATGCTATGAGTTGGAAACAGCAGGAACCAACTGACGTGTTTTTCATACAGTCTGAGGATGTAGTCTTTATGAAAAAACATTCTCAAGCTTCTTCTAAAGAATTACACAGGAGAAATGAAGGAGGATATTGATTGACAGTTCTTATTCTTAAACACTTAAAGGCAAGTGTGTAAGATATGAATATGAGTGAGAATGTTAGAAAAGAAAATGGTAAGGTTGAAGAATGAACCGAGGCATGTGCAGAGTGAGGTAGGATATATGGAGAAGAGATTAGTAGTTGGAGGTGAAAGAAGAAAGATGCTAGTAGTAAATGAGTTAAGATAAATGAATGCAACAGAATGGTAAAAAGTAGTGTATGGGGTCTCTATGGTGAAAGATATAAAAACACAACAAAGGAAGAATGACATGATGCTATGGAGAGGAGAGGAAATGAAGAGGAGTTGTATGAACAAATGATTTGCGAGAGAGAACAAATGAGAGAGCAAAGGATTTATGAGTGTTGCTAGAGATGGTGAGACAGAAGAGTATGAGAGAGTGGATTGTGAGTGTGTTGCAAAGTATGAAAGCAGGGAGTTGAGGAGAAGAACAATGATTACAAATGGCATGATAGCTAGAATACACCAAAAGAGAGGACTTGAATTTGTGGATGTATGGGATAAATCTGTAGGTAAGAAAAAAAGGCTTGCTGCAGATGGCTTGCATTTGCTTGTGGATGAGAGGAGAGTATGTAGCCACCAGGAAAACAAAAACTAGATGGTGGAACTGTGAATGTTAGATACCAAAATTTGTGTGAGATAAGAGTGCTAGACTTGATTATAGTGTTATATGGGTTTCAGCTAAAGATGAGATTGTACTGCCTCCAGTATATGTTAATGATGATGCTGTACTGACCTGGAGACATTCTATTCAAAAAATATTATGATGAACTATAGACGAACAGGCAATTATGATCAACTGAGGAGAATGCTACATTAGATCAAATGGCATCTTGCTAGATGATAAGGATATCGGCAGCACTTAGGAGAATTTTTAAAAATACATTAATGGTGCAATATTGGAATATGTCACTAAAGTTCAAAGAATAAATAGGGTGGGAGTGAAATGAATGCACAGTCTTATTAAATAGTAAGAATTTCTTAAGAAAAAAGAAAAGAATGAAAAGAAAATGGCTCTGCAAGCTAATGACAACCCCAAAAATTTTTTATTGTTATGTTGCAAGTAAAAGAAAGAATAACTGCCATCAATGAAAATGATATGCTGGTAGCAGATGCAGAAGAGATTGTTCAACTAATGAGTGCCCATTTTGCAAAAAATCTATCAAGCTGGTGTATGCAACACACAGCTCAATGCTACCTGGATAGATGCAGAACAGGTGTATGATGACGTGATAGAGCTGTTCCATACACTAAATAAGAATTCAGTTATGGGGGGGGGTTACGATTTCAACATGGAGGCTAAAGGGTTTGTTCAGATGAACTGGCTGCACAATTTGAGTCTCATCATAGAGAAGATTCTACATAAATGGAAAGACATAAGTGGAAAAATGTATAATACTCCAATTGCAGAGAGATGGTGGAGAGATTGGTGTATCTAATTATTGACTTATCAGCATCTCTGGAGTAATGCTGAAGAGCTTGCATACAGAAATGGGTTGACATAAAATCTATACTTTGTAAATGAAAAGCATGAGCACGAGTTCACGAAGGAAAAGCCACATTTGAGTAACTTGCTCACAAGGGAAATGAATACGTCATTATACTTTTGGACTTTGCTAATTCTTTTGATGGGATATAGCTTGGAATGCCATTGCATAAATTGGAGAATATGGGATTGGATTATAAAGTATTAGTGTAAATAATGTCCATATATATTAAGGATTAATGTAATGTAACTTTTCATGTGTGAGCTATATGCTAAATAAATAATAAATAAGTGTAAATAAGAGGATCACTGAATTACAGAAAGTATCAAAAAGTAGTATACAGGGGATGTGAGTCTGCAAGATTTAAGGTAACCAGTGGTGTACCACAAGAATCAGTACTTGGTCCACTGTTATTCAATCTTTACAAAAACGTCATTGGTAAGGATTTTACAGGTGATATATATAGCTTTTGCTGATGATGCAAGATAGACAGGATAATCAGGAATATGATTTACATGCAGCACTTGCAGAATAATTTGAATCAGAAATTATGAAAATGGCTATCAGTTCAATATTAGTAAATGTAAAATTATGCAATCTGGTGTAATGAGATGTTCAATGGTGTATATTACATGGGCAAGATTATTATTATTATCCAGGCCTCCATGGAGTCAAAAGACTCATCGTGATAGGTTGTTTTTAGGAAACACAAAGTCTATTATACCATACCTTGAACCCACTGACCATTCCTGCTCTAACCACTCTCTCAGGCAATGCATTCCATCGTTCAACCACCCTCCATGCAAAGAAACCGCTCCTCACCCTCTTGCTCACAGCCTCCTTTCTTAATGTCCAGGGATAGCCCCTTGTCATCACTCCTTCCATCTGTTCGACCAAGTGAAAGAATTCCCCAATGTCTACCCTGTAACTGCCTCTTAACAGTTTAGAAGTCTCAATCATATCACCTCTCCTTCCACATTCCCTCAGTCGATCCTCATAAGTGACATTGTACAGTCCTGAAACCATCTTTGTTATCTGCCTCTGCCTTTGTTATCATCTGCAAACAACTGAATATCCCCTTCCAATCCAATGACATTGATATAAAGGTTGAACAATACAGGTCCCGATACTGAGCCATGTGGAACACCACTTGCAATCTTCTGCCTCCTTGATATTGCCCCAACATACACAATTCTCTGATACCTATCAGACAGCCAATCCTGAATCCAATTGACTAACCCGACATCTAAACTCATGTGCTGCAACTTAAATAATAGCTTATCATTTGGCACCCTGTCAAACGCCTCTGCAAAATCTAAAAAAATGGCAGTATATGCTTTTTCCTCATGAACTGCTGTTGTCACTTTATTATAAAAGGTAATCATATTACTAAAGCAAGAGCGCCTCTTAACAAATCCATGTTGATTCTCACAAATAACATTACCCTCATCTGCCTAATGCTGTACAGTCATCCCTCGACTTACGTCTGTTCGAGTTACGTCCGTGATCCCATAAGGGGAATAAATAATTCAAAATTAAGTGGATATTGAATACCACATTATTTCTTAGCCGAATAAGAAACTCAAAGATAGGAAATCTAATCTATGAGTTACATGCTGAATATAGAAAACTATAAAGTTTGGCGAGTCCACGCGTAAGCCAGCACCTTGTAGTGCAATTTCACCAAAGTGAAGCCTGTTGGCTCTTATTTCAGTAATTGGAATAAATAATGTTTTCAGCTATACTTTTGAACAAGATGCAAGCGAGAGTAAAGTAAAGCATGCACAGTGGCGATAACGCTTTCAGCGGCAACCTCCCTGGGTAGTCGGCACGTGTCTTCAACAGTTCCTCAGTAGATTTTATGTTTGAGAAATGGATTATTTGTGTATTTATCGTTAAATATTTCGCGATGTTTTGTGCAACATGTCCCCTACATGCACAATCAAAAAATCTAGTGAAGTATCACAAAAAAAGAGGCGGGCAATTGATCTTGAAACGAAATTGCAAGTTATAAAGCAACATGAAGCTAGTAAGCCTATCAATGTGATCGCACATGACTTTGGATGGTCTCATTCTACAGTGATGACCTGCGAAAGGATCTGCTCCATTAAATCGACGATAGTGATGAAGCAACAACAAGGTCCTATTGCTGATATGGAAAAGCTACTTGCATCATAGATAGAGGACCCTAACCAAAAGCAAATACCCCTTAGCACTGTGACCATAACTGCTAAGGCACTAAGTCTCTTCTATATGTTGAAGGAGAAAGCAGAACCCGATTATGACTACGAATTCAACGCTTTTTCCGGTTGGTTCATATGATTCAAGCAGCGTTTTGCACTGCATAATGGGAAAATGTATGGCGAACTGTAAGTTCCAATGAGAAGGCTACCAAGGAGTTTGTGGAAAAATTGGATAAAATTATTACAGAGGAAAATTTGCCACGGCAAATATTTAATATGGATGAGGAAAATTTGGGTGATCATTCTCCTGTTTTATAGTGGCAGAAAGACACAGTATAGTTTTATAATAAGGTTTAAAAATTAAAATGACAGTATACTTATTACGGTTAAGTCCCTAACCCCTAGAACTCTGTTGATTTAATGTATCGACTTACTTCCTGCTGGATGGAACGGAACCCGGACAAGGGATGACTGTATATAGTCCCTCACTAATTTCTCCAAGACCCTAACAACTACTGATGACACACAAACTGGCCTATAATTAGACACTTCCAGTCTGCAGCCACCTTTGTGCAGCATCACTATCTTACCTTCCTTCCATTCCTTGGGTACCTTACCCACAGCCAGAATTTTATTGAAGAGCCAGGTCAACTGAGTTGTCAGTTCTCCAGCACTTTTCCTCAAAACCTGTTGTGAAATACCATCCAGTCCCACAGCTTCACTAGTATCCAGATTACTCAGTATTTGGAACACACTCTCCTCCTGCTCCTCTAAACCCTGAACCTACCCTATCCCTCCAGGAATAAAACTATCTTCTCCAGGATGAAATACTCTAATAAAGTGCTCATTGAACAACTCCACTATGTCCTCTGCATCAGTCACTTAATTCCCATTTTTATTCCGCAATGTCATTCTTCCACAATCATTTCTCCTCCTATTCTTTTTTTTATTTATGTTGTGTCTTCTATTTCTATACTACTTATGAATTAGCAGCCACACAAGGTGGGAATACTGTATAGCTCTCGGGAATCACAGCCGCTGTAAACGCAAGGCGAACAAAGTAGTACTCTTGCAGATTGAGCGATACTTCGTTTGTCTGAGCCGGGCTAGAGGAGATCACGAGTATCATGTATTGGCGATCACTGCAGATGTTCAGTCATAGGTCGTATGCAATGTAGTGTGCATTCTCAAATCGTTTACTCACCCCTCCTTAGATTAAATATCTTGAGTGCTCAGCCCCCTCCAAAATTAAATCCTGAGTGTGCTACTGGGCCACGTAGCTAAAAAATTCCCTAAGATTTTCTTTGGATCTTGGTGCCAATCTCTTCTCATAATCCAGTTTTGCCTTCCTCACTATACTGGTCACTCTCCTGGCCTGCGTCTTATAATCTTCGTGTATCTGCCCTCCACCCTCTCTCTCCTTAGATCTCTTTCATAATTTCTTTTTCAGCTGCAGGTCCTATTTGATATTGTTTGTCATCCACTTTACACCAAATTCTGTCTGCTTCTTCACTTTTGGAATACAGCTTACTATTGCTGCTAACAAATATCCTTTCACAATTTCCAAATAATTAAGGATATCCTGGTCATTAAATTTTGTCCTCATTTGATGCCTAAGACTATTATATCACCTGCCTTATAATTCCACATATGTTCCCTTTTCTTTGATACACCTACATGTCTATTCATCTTCCAAGTCAAAACCACATGTTCACTTTCTCCAACTGGTGGGAGAGATGTCATCTTGGTTATTATCAGCTCCTATGATGCTATGACCAAATCCAAAACTCTTGAACCTCTTTTTCCCTCTATTACATCTTGCCTAAGACATTTGTCCCTCAAGAATTCCAGAAATTCCATCCCCTTATTAATACATGCATTTCCTCCTCCCAGCTTACACTGCTGTAGTTAAAATCTTCCATAACAATCATTCTTCTTGCACTTGCCAAGCGCAACTGCCAAAACATCTCCTGCTCTCCACCCTATGTGCTCCCTGGTTTATAGCAACACACCACTAAATATCCTGTCTGGCCACTTCTACCTCACACCACATGCTTTCAAAACCATTAGTGTCGCTGCCTTCCAAAGCCTCCACTCTTAAAGGGCATAAGTCATCACTTACTACAGATACTGCTGGACCTGGCTAAGGCCTTTGACAGGATACCACATGGAATACTAATTTGTAAACTACAACATATGGGAATGGATATAGGGTTGGTGAGATGGATAGGTGGTTGGTTGATGGAGAGATATCAGAGAGTGGTTTATTCAGGAGTAGAGTCCAAAAGACGGCCTGTGACCAGTGGTGTGCCACAAGGATCTGTTCTTGGACCACTGCTGTTTAATTTGTTCATTAATGATACAGGAAAGGATCTGAGAGGAACAGTTCATTTGTTCATGGATGATGCAAAGTTGGGTAGGGCAATAGTGAATGCAGATGATGTCAGAATTTTGCAGGATGATTTGGATAGATTGGAGGTCTGGGCTAAGGAGAATGGATGTCAATTTAATGTTGCAAAATGTAAGGTTATACATTTTGGGGTGAAAAGATTAGTAGCAGTTTACTACATTGGTGGAACTGTACTCCATGAAATTGATGAGGAAAGAGATTTAGGAGTGTTGGTGGATAAGGAGTTGAAGTTTAGGGGGCACATTGCAAAAGTGGCCAAATCAGCTCATCAAATCACTTGGTTGCTGAAGAATACGTTGACGAGCAGAGACAAGCATGTTATTGTTCCTCTGTATCGAGCCTTGATAAGACCCCATCTCGACTACTGTGCCCAGATTTGGTCACCTAGGTTTCTTCTTGATGGGGAGGAGGTTGAGAGGATCCAGACGCAAGTGACCAAGATGATAGCAGGTCTGTGGAATGAACCTTATGAGAACAGGTTGAGGATTTATGGGTTGCAGAAATTGGTTGATAGGCGGAGGAGGGGTGTTCCACTCATTTACCACTTTTAGAGTGGTAAATGAGTGGAATGGGCTGCCAGAGTCTGTGGTGGGTGCTGTGACAGTGAATGAGTTTAAGGCGAGGTATGATAGATACTGTGTGAATGTCAAATAGTTGTGATGAACATGATTTGGGGCCTCCCTCGATGAGTCTAAGGACTCCCTGGATTTGCCTGTAATAATAATATATATACAGTGGAACCTCAGTTGTCGAACGCCTCTGTTCTTGAACAATTCGGTTCCCGAACATATTTTCGGAACAAAAAATGCCCCGGTTTCCGAACAGACAAACGGCAACCACGTGCCACGCGTGCTGAGCTGTAAGGCGGGAAAGCGTAAGTTACGCGGCAGGCACTTGCTCGAATTTGCAGTGGGTTTTCTTGATTTTCTTTGTTTTTTTTTCATAAATTATTATTAATTAAGTCACCATGGGACCGCAGAAGACCACTGATAGGAGCAAAGTGAAACGTTGTTAGAATCATGATAGAGATGGGGAAAAAAATCATATCCAAACATGAAAATGGTGTTCGTGTCTCGAATATTGCTATGCAGTTTGGTATGGCGAAATCAACGATATGTACAATACTCAAAAATAAATAAACAAAAAAATTACAAAAATGTTGTTATGGAAGGCGACTCCCCTTACTCACCTCCTTGCACTTACGCCATCCTCCAACTTTCCTCCGTATGTATAGTTAAAGTGAAGTTAAATTTTCATTTTTATTTTATCTATTTATTGTGCTTATTATTTTTATGTAAGAGTTTATGCATTTTCATTATGGTTGTATATGATCTTATGCATGAAGTACTGTTGGAAAGGTTTAAATAAACAATCATCTGGGTTTAGGGAACGGATTAATCTATTTTACATAAATTCTTATGGGAAAATGGTTTCAGTTTTCGAACAATTCGGTATTCAAACAGCCTTCAGGAACGAATTAAGTTCGACAACCGAGGTTGCACTGTATATATATATATAAACGCTATATTCTAACTATACTAGATAGCGAAAACCTATCTTCTCTTCCACTGCAAATGCTGCCGATTGTGATCTGCTAGAAGAAACTGACTGAGCTAGGGATTTTGGAGATTTATCATATAAGAAGTTGAAGTTCAGGGGCCATATTACAAAGATTATGAATACAACTCAAAAGATAATTATAACGCTTAAACTAACATTGACATATAAGGCTAAGGAAATCTTTTTGGAAATCATCTGGACTACTATGCACAGATCTTGTCTTCTAGTTTCCAAAATGGTGCAAAAACAGTGGAGAGAGAGCAAAGGAGTGTGTTAAAAATTATATTAGAACTGTGGAATATAGATTATGAGGGGAGACTGAGAATTTGTGGACTGCAGATGCTAGCAAACAGGAGAAAGAGGAGTGAAATGATGGAGACCTACAAACTTCTGAAAGAGTCATGAGGATACCAGTATATGGATTTTTCATTTTATGGAGGGTGGGGCGAGGACAAGAAAGTATCTATCAATGAATGCAGTTAAGAAATACATGAGAGCTAGATTTTTCTTTCATAGGTTGGTGAGTGATTAGAATGGCTTGCCTTTCCATGTTGTAAGTGTGGATAGTAGATAGTGTGAATAAATTCAAGGGTCAGTATGCAAGGTGGTGTGAGTGATATGCAACCTACCTCAATAAATCTCTGACTTCCTAGAGGTTGCTTACAATAATAAGAAGCAGAAGACAAGACTGTCTTATTGTAGCATTAAAAATATCAAAGAAAGAATTCAGCTTTAGAAATTGGATATGGAAGAGCGTAAAGTTTAGAATGTTTGATCAATGCAAGGTTTGATATAGGAAGCAGAGGGATGAATAAACTTATCATTTAATAAAATTATGAACAGGATATTAAATCAGTGATAAAAGGTTATTTATGTCTATAAAAAGGAAAGAATGGATAAAATTGCCAAGCTCTTGAGTGTTCCAACATTGGCAGAAAAATCCCAAAGACAGCAATGTATCTATTATGCTATTGTGATAATAGCAAATAAACAGGAAGAAAACTAACACTCCATTAGGTTAGAGGATATACAATTACACAGTAGTTTACAAAGCATCTATGCTAGACCCAATTAAATGCCAGTGAAATTTGAAATTTCAAAAGCAACTCTGCAAGTTTCTTCAATCCTTTCCATGGCTTGTCCATAGGTTGAGAGTGAAGCTGATTTTTGTTGCAAGCCAATTTTTTTATATTCATTTTATCCACTAAATGTTATAAACCTATAGCACGTGTTTAATAAAGCAGGGAGGCAAGCAGAGTTAATCCAGAAACTTTCCTTTAGAGATACTTTTCTATGCCTTCAATAAGCAAGGTTGTCATCTGTGGACAATAAAACTGATTTACCACTTAAAGACATTCACAGATATCCCATTCTTGAGTGGGGAGATGTTGAAAGTTTTTTCACTGGCTTATGCTAGAAATTAAAGATGCCAAGAAATTATATTCTTGGTTTGATCTTTTGCAAAGTTTAGGCATGAAATAACTTCACAACTGGCCTACTTGTATATAGAGGCCAATGACTTCACATCAATTGCCTTAGTATCCTACAATACAAAGAACATATCTTTACAGATATGTATAATGCTATGTATTAGGGAAGGGTCACTACCCAGGCTGATTTCGATCTTTATTGAGATCAGTGGGTCCGGTTCCCAGTTGTGAAGTATCCATTAACTCAACTTTGTTTGCTTACACTTGGATAAAGGATGAAACCAAGAACATAATTTCTTGGCATCTTTAATTTATAGTATAACCAAGCGAAAAACTTTCAATTCTATCTCTAATCCAGAGTATTTTAGTAATAAGGTGTGACACCTTTCGACTACTTGTATATGAGAAATATATGACTTCTGCATTATTTCAACCTTGGTGTATCTTCTGGGTCTGGTTCCCAATGATAACATTTATTAATGCTTGGCTTTGGGTTTGCTTACCTCCCCAGGAGTAGAGAGGGATTTGCTCGGTGGCAGGTTTTTGCCTGTCAGTGGGTGGAACCACTGCTGGGTTTCCTGTCCTGGAAAGATTCAGGTCAGGAGTAACAAGTTTGGTAGCAATCCTTTGCGACATTCAGTGAAATATGGAGTAATCATTTAGATCACTCAGAGTTTTTGGAGAGTATCCCTGCACTTAAACACCTCAATAAAGTTTAAAGTCTGGGTAGTGGCCCTTCTCATAATGCATAGTATTATACTTGTATGTAAGAATATGTGCTTTGTATCATGGGATACTAAGGAAACTGATGTGAAGTCATTGGCCTCTATATATAAGTAGCCCTGCTACAAAGTTACTTCATGCTCAAACTTTATTTGCTTACACTTGGATAAAGGAAGAAACCAAGAATATAACTTCTTGGCATCTTTAATTTATAGAGGAGGGTATATTATTATTATATTATTATTATCATTATTATTATTCAGGCCTCCATGGAGTCAAAAGACTCATCGTGGGAGGTCCTTTCCTAAGAACATAAAGTCTGTCAAGACTCATCAAGGAGAGCCCCGCCCCCCCCAAGAAACACAAAGTCTATCATACCACTCCTTAAACTCATTGACCGTTCTCGCTCTCACTCCATCAGGCAATGCATTCCACGGTTCAACCACCCTCCATGCAAAGAAACCGCTCCTCACCCTCTTGCTCACAGTTTCCTTTCATAACTTCCAGGTATGGCCTCTTGTCATCACTCCTTCCCGCTGTTCAACCAAGCAAAAGAACTCCCAAGTATCAACCCTGTAACCACCTCTCAACAGTTTAAAAGTCTCAATCATATCACCTCTCCTTCTTCTATCCACCAAACTCGGCAGTCCACATTCCCTCAGCCGATCCTCATAACTAAATTGTACAGTCCTGAAACCATGTTTGTCATCCGTCTTTGTATCCTTTCCACAGTTAATTTATCCCCTTCAAATCCTAGGGACCAAATCTGAGAACAATAGTCCAAGTGTGGTCTGATCAGAGACTTATACAACGGAATGATCACCCTCTTATCTCTGCAGGTCAGTGTCCTTCTCATTATTGCAGCAATCTTCTGTGTTACCTTCACCACCTTTGTAATATGTCATCTAAATTTCAGGTTTCTATCAATCATCAATCCCAGATCTCTTGTCTACCCTACTTCCTCCAGTATAACTCCTCCCATATAGTATGCAGTGTCCCATCGATGTTTCCCAAACCTCAAGACCTTACATTTTGCTGCATTAAACCGACACCTACCCCCATTCATTTGCCCATCTATCTAGCTTATTCAAATCCTCTTGCAGGGCTGCCACATCTGCACTATTACTAATAATCCTTCCCAGCTTTGCATCATCTGAAAACAACTGAATATCCCCTTGCAATCCACTGGAAATGTCATTGATATAAAGGTTAAACAATATAGGTCCTAGTACTAAGCCCTGTGGGACCCCACTTGTAACCCTCTGCCTCCTTGAAACTGCTCCACCATACACAACTCTCCGATACCTATCAGACAGCCAATCCTGAATCCAGTTGACCA
Source organism: Typopeltis vanoorti (assembly GCF_054136105.1). NCBI lineage: Eukaryota > Metazoa > Arthropoda > Arachnida > Uropygi > Thelyphonidae > Typopeltis > Typopeltis vanoorti. The sequence goes on from NC_143565.1 coordinate 38,586,279, forward strand.
ATCTGACATCAAGACTCATGTGCTGCAACTTAAATATCAGCTTATCATGTGGCACCCTATCAAATGCCTTCGCTAAGTCTAAGAAAACTGCAGTATATGCCTTTCCCTCATCTAATGTTCTTGTAACTTTATTATAAAAGGCTCGCATATTGCTAAAACAAGAGCGCCCTTTCACAAATCATGTTGACTCTCACAGATAACATTACCCTCATCTGCCCAATGCTGTATACAGTCTCTCACTACTTTCTCCAAGATCTTAATAACTATTGATGATACACTAACTGGCCTATAATTAGACACTTCCAGTCTGTTACCACCCTTAATGGCACTATCTTACCTTCCTTCCATTCCCTGGGCACCTTTGCCGAAGCCAGACTTTCATTGAAAAGCCAGGTTAAAGGCACTGTCAGTTCCCTAGCACATTCTCTCAAAACTCGTGGTGAAATACCATCCAGTCCCAAAGCTTTACTGACATCCAGAGTACTCAGTATCTGAAACACACTCCCCTCCTGTACCTCTAAACCTCAAACCTGCCCTATCTCTCTAGCATTAAAACTGACTCCTCTAGGATGAAATACTCCAATAAAGTGTTCATTGAACAATTCCACTATGTACTCTGCATCAGTCACTCTATTCCCATTTTTATCCCACAATATCATTCTTCCACTGTCATTTCTCCTCTTACTGGCCATATAGCTAAAAATTCCCTAGGATTGTCTTTGGATCTTAGGGCCAATCTCCTCTCATATTCCAAGTTTGCTTTCCTTACCACACTAGTCACTCTTCTGGCCTGTGTCTTATATTCTTCATGCATCTTCTCTTCACCTGTCTCTTTATATCTCTTCCATAGCCTCTTTTTCGTATGCAATTCCTGTTTAATATTGTTTGTCATCCTCTTTGCTCCAAATTGTGTCCTCTTCCTCACTCGTGGTATACAACTTACCATTGCTGCTAACAAATATTCTTTCACAATTTCCCACGCACTAACGATATCCCGCCCTTCCAATTCCTCCCTCCATGAAACTTCCCGAAGTTGACGTCTAAGACTAATATAATCACCTGCATTATAATTCCACATAAGTTCCTGTCTCTTTGATACTCCTGCATGCCTATTCGTTTTCCAAGTCAAAACCATATGGTCACTCTCTCCAACTGGCAGGAGAGATGTCATCTCAGTTATTATCAACTCTTCTGATGCTATAACCAAATCCAAAACTCTTGAACCTCTTGTTCCCTCTGTTACATGTTGCCTAAGACATTTCTCCCTCGAGAATTCTAGAAATTCCATTCCCCTATTGCTACATGCATCTTCCTCTCTCCAATTTATACTACTGTAGTTAAAATCTCTCATAACAATCATTCTTCTTGCACTTGCCAAACTTAACTGTCTGAACATCTCCTGGTCCCCATCCTCTGTGCTCCTGGGTCTGTAGCAACACCCCACTAAATATCCTGTCTTGCCCACCTTTACCTCACACCATATGCTCTCAAAATCATGTCTCACAGCCTTCCAAAGCCTTCACTCTCAGAGGACATAAGTTGTCACTTATCATTAGCAGTACCCGACCACCACGCTTTCCCCTCTTATCCTGCCAAAAAATGCTGTACCCAGTGACTTCTATTCCTGTTATTATATCCTCTTCTGTCAACCACATCTCAGTGATCCCAATAATTTTTGCAATCCAATAATATGCAATCCAATAACCTGATATAAAAAACCTACAGCAAGATGGTGGGAGCAGTGATGCAATTCTCTTTACGTATTTTATTTTTCTCAAAATTATATTTGATATACAGTTCCCAAAATTATTAATGAAAAGATTTTCTATCAGTAAACAATACCTGAATAGCTGGATGAAGTCTTCCTTGAACAAAAGCAGATTCTTCTAAGCGCTTTCCAAATCGAAGCCTGCAAAGAACAGTATTGAAAAGAATTAGGCATTTAAAAGCTGTGCGAGTGTATATGAAGAGGTATACAACATAGTACAACATTTGCAGACCAGATATTTCTGCATCAATTGTTTAGAGGTAGTTATAGGGTTGACACTGGGGAGTTCTTTCAATTGATGGAACAGCAGGAAGGAGAGATGACAAGGGGCCATCCCTGGAAGTTACAAAAGGAAGCTGTGAAAAAGAGGGTGAGGAGTGATTTCTTTGCATGGAGGGTGATTGAACCGTGGAATGTAGGGCCTGATAGAGTGGTAAGAACAAGAACAGTCAATGAGTTTAAGGAGTGGTATGATAGACTGTGTTTCCTAGGAAGGACCTCCCATGATGAGTCTTTTGACTCCACTGAGGTCTGAATAATAATAACAATAATAATGCAAATATACCATGCTGGTCTACTTTAGTCCCTCCACTTCTGTGGTTAAGATTTTGGAGAAATTGGTAAGAACTCATACAGAATTGGGCAGATGAGGGAAATATTATTTATGCAGGCCAGCATGGATTTGTTCAGTAGGACACTCCCATTTTAGTAATCTGTTACCTTCATTTAACTACAGAGTAACAGCAGTGGATGAGGGAAAGGATATGCCTTTTTTTTTTTTAAAAAAAAAATTTTGAAAAGGTGTTTGACAGGATGTCACACAGCAGGTTAGTTATTTAAGTTACAATATATAGGTTTCGATATCAGGTTAGTGAATTGCATTAGTAACTGACTTTCTGATAGCTATCAGATTTGTATATGGGGGGAGTAGTGTTAGGGAATAAGATTAGAGCTCCACATGGTTCAATAATGGGAGTTACCATTATTATTTTTTTATTATTTGTCACCTGTAGGGAGTCCAAAGACTCATCGAGGGAGGGCATCTACTCTACAACTCTGCTTCCACCACTCAAAATCTACCAACTGACCACAACTACATCAACGCCATCTACCGCCGATCACCACCACCACTAGTATTTCCACAGACAATCACAAACATCCATGCCTATGGCAGGATCTGAACCCACAGCCTCTTGACTGGAGAGCGGACATGCTAACCTCTTCAATCTTTATGTCAATGATATTGTAATTGACAATATCACTGACATAATACTACAGGGAGATATTCAGCTGTTTGCAGATATGAAACTTGGAGGATTATTTGTAATAGTGCTGATGTTTTGGGTCTTTCAGAGAATTTGAATAAGCTGAAAATGTTAGCAAATGAATTGAAATATCAGTTTAATGCAGCTAAATGTAAGGTTTTGAAATTTGGGATTCACAGATGGGATGCTTCATACTCATTTCATGGAGTTATACTGGAAGAAGTGAGGGAAGCAAAGAATCTTGGGTGATTGTGGATAGAGATTTGAAGATCAGAGGATATATTGCAAAAGTTATGAAGACATCTCAGAGAATTGTGGCAATGTTGAAAATGACACTGACCATGAATTCCACGTTGGGCGAAGAGAATTTTTTGCTTGCCTGGTTGGCCAAGTGGTATTTGCTCTCCAGCTAAAAGTCTGTGGGTTCAAATCCCGCCACAGGCATGGATGTTTGTGATTGTCTGTGAAAATACTAGTGGTGGTGGGCAGCAGATGCCATTGGTGTAGATAATGATGGTAGTTGCAACTTGCTGTAGTTGATGGATTGAGTGGTGGAGATGGAGAGTTGTACAGTAGGTGCCCTCCCTTGACGAGTCTTTGGACTCCTTGGAGGTGTCACATAATAATAATAATAATTAATAATAATTAAACTTTGATCAGAACACATCTAGATATCTGTGATCAGATATGGCCACTGGGTATGTGCATTAGAGTGGATGCAGAGACAGGCTAACAAAAATGATATCAGGACTTTACAATGTTTATAATAGATGGCCTGCAAACAGAGAGTTTGGTGGATAGAAGATGAAGAGGGGATATGAGTGACATTTAAGCTATTGAAAGGTTATTATCATATTGATACTGAAGAAATGTTTCATATGGTAGAATGATGGGAAGGAACAAAGAAAAGAGGTCATCCTGGAAGTTACAAAAGGAAATAATGAATAAGAGGATAAGAAGTAAGTTTTTTAATGGAAAGTGGTAGGAGCATAGAATGCATTTCCTGAGAGGGTGATAAAAATGCAAACAGTGGATGAGTTTAAGGAGTGATAAGATAGACTTGGTATTTTATAGTGCTGACCTTAAGAGTCATAACTCCATGGAGGTCAGAAAAATAATAATACAGCATAGGTTCAAGTGCCACTGGAGGCATGGATGTTTATCATATCTTTAAGTGTGAGATGAAATCCATGTCGGATCACCATTCCACTTACTGGAGGTATGAAGTGTCTTGTTCTATTTAGTTTCTAGAACAAAGTTTCTACAATATGTAATATCCTTAGCACACCCATGATATCGATGCTAACAATTTATGACTTTTCATTGGTGAGATTCACTTACAAAAAAGCCTGTCAATTTATGCATTCAATAAATTCATTCAATAAAGAATGTTTCTGATCTTATCCTTCATGGTTACACAGTGATCAGAATTCATTATAAAAAGTATGGAAACAACTACCATGTTAGAGTAAAACTTCAGTTTAATACAAACCAAAATAATCACTTGACGTTTCAACCTTCACATTAAGGTCATCTGGAGTATACTCATGTATACAAAGAAACAAGCTGCACTACAATCTACATGGTATGCTAAAGTTACATTATTAGACGACACCTCCAGGGAGTCCTAAGACTCATCGAGGGAGGGCACCTATTCTACATCTTTCCGTCTCCGTCATCATCTACTATCTATCTCCATCATTGTCTACACCAGTGACATCTACTGCCTACCACCACAACCACCACCAGTATTTTCATAGACAATCACAAACATCCATGCTCATGGTGGGATTTGAACCCACAGCCTTTGGCTGCAGAGCAGATATGCTAACCACTCAGCCAACCAACTCAAAAAAGTCAACCAACTCAACCCTCGATGAGCCTGTCGACTCCTTGGAGTTGCCGGTAATAATAATAATAACATCTCTTCATCCTTTTGAAAACCAGGTAATCAAATCTGTGCAAGTAGTTCATGTGTGGCCTAATCAAGCCCTTATACAAGGGAAGAACAAGAATCTCCTTACAAGTCAGTGTCTTCTGCATCATTGCCAGAATTTGTGTTGTTCTCAAAATTTTGGCAATATGAACTCTAAATTTTCGATCGTTATCCACCATCACTCCAAAATCTCTTATTTGCTCCGCCTCCAAAAATATATCCCCAGCAACCCAGCAAGAGTAAATTCTACATCCCATCTTCATTTTCCAAATTTTAAAATCCTACATTTAGCAACATTGAACTGCCATCTCCACTCCTGTACCTATTTACTCAGCATATTCAAGTCTTTTTGCAAGGCCATAACCTCTGTACTACTCCTCATAGTTCATCCCAACTTTGCATCGTCTGCAAACAACTGAATATTCCAATTCAAGTCCTCCACAATATCATTAACATACAGGTTAAACAGCAATTGCCCTGAAATAGATACCACCAATTTTCAAACAGTAACACGACTTTCCTCTTCCAGAATATTGCTCCATCATACACAACTTGCTATGCCTCTCAGATAGCCAATCTCCACAGCTGTATTTCTCCTAGAATTCATAAACTAACAGTATTTTATTATAGGAACGTTTTTTTTTTCACTTAGTTACAAATTAAATTAAAGTTGCATTTATATTATATCACATTCTTGTTAATCCTTTATCCTAAAGTTTGCACTTGAGGTATCTCAATGACTAGGCTACTTGTATATAGAGGGCGATGACTTCACATCAATTGCCTTAGTTTCCCTTAACCACGTCGCTGTCGATATGGATAAAATACACCACTCCTCTACACTTCGTATCCATCATATATTTCAATGTAATATCAATGGTATTACAATTTTAATATGCACTTTGCATCCATGGTAACTTGGACATATATATGTGTCTCGGCCGGTTGGGTGGTTAACACAAAGCACATTTCCTTTAGGAAGTATATAAGGGTATGTATTATGGGAAGGACCACTATACAGACAGGTTTTAATCTTTATTCATTGTCTCATCAGTGGGAGCCAGACCCAGAAGAGATCCCAAGGTTAACACCTGATTCCAGTATCCACTCTTCTCATACTGTGGCTCCATGTCCACTCTGACTTTTGCTTCCCTGTCCATCTTCCATATTTCTCTCTCATTTTCCTCTCTCATACCCTCCACTCTCTTGTTTTTCAAGATCACGTTTTACTTTCTCTGGTTAATGTTAGAGGTGTCTCTGACATTAACCTCCCTTCCAGTAACAGAACTACTATGCACAGTAGTTCTATTTCTGGTCAAGTGGATTCTAAGGAGATGAAGAAGTGGTGGAGAGAATCCAAAGGCAAGTGATAATGATTGTGGTGGATCTATGAAACACTTCCTACGAGAATAGATTAAAGATGTCTGTGGGCTTCAAAAAATAGCTGATAGGTGAAGAAGAGGACATGTAATAGAAACATATAATAAATTATTAAAGAGATTTTATAGGATTGATACTGAAGACTTTTTTTTTTTTCAGTACCTAGTAGATGGGAGAGAAGGAGGGGTCACTCATGAAAATTGTGTAAGTGTGTGTGGTTAGCAAAGGTTAACCACTAGCTTTTTTGCATTGTGTAAGTGTGTGTGTGGTTAGCAAAGGTTAACCACTAGCTTTTTTGCTTAGAGGGTAGTGAATGAACAGAATGGGTTGCCACTAAGTGCTTCATCAGTGTATGAGTTTAAGGAGAAGTATGATAGGTATGTGTGAATAATAGATCTCTCACATGAGTCTTCTGATTCCATGAAGATACTTATATAATAATAATAATAATGTTATTGTTATTTTTATTATTATTACAATATTGCTTGCTTTGTATAATTATCTTCATTTAAAAAAGCAATACTGAATAATTTTTATTTACTAAAATTTCAAAATGATTGTTATTTTTTATCTGAAATAATTATATTTCAGATTAAAAATGAAGAGAAGTTTTGCAAGGTGGGTACAAAAAAAAAAAAAAAAAAGATAAAAAGAAAGAAAAGAATAAGAAGTTAATATAGGATCGTTTATCTAGTTTATCCCAAAACAGTAACACAAATGAGTGATGAACTTAAAAGTTGTTTATTTAGCAATAAAAGTTGCAGTTTTTTTTTTTTTTTACAAAAATGAATGAAAATAATTATTGTATTACCAGTTTAATGAAGACCATTACTATTACCAACTGCAGAAATCTCTCTCTCTCTTTTTTTTCTTTTTTGTAGCAATTAATGAAAACGTATGTATTGTACTACACTTCTTGGAAAAAATTCAACAGATGCTCCCATGGGTAAGGTGCACTTGCCATGTAACGAGTCACGTATTTATAGCCAGGATAAATTGCAGGAACATGATGCTCCCAAGTCAGTGCAACTGTGTCCTCTCTCCAAAATACTGAGAGAAGGGAACTGATGTTGTTATAAAAAGACATTGTGATAGGATAACATATAATATGTAAAAATTCGTTGGCCCACACATTGAATATGGAGGTCTGCGCATCTACTAGAACACAAATCTGAACAAAAAAAAAAAAAAATTCAAATCTGAGGCTCACAACATGGGATTTTCATGGTAGGACCCCAATATGCAAGCCCCGTTGTTACCCGAACCGACGTGCAGAGTTCAATCGTGTAAACAGTATGTACAGTAGGATGTGGAGGGTTGGAAAGTTGCATTATGGAGCAAAAAATCACACTACATCCTCTACTGAGCAGATGGATAGGTGTGGTGGAAGCCCAGTGACAGTCTCTTACCAGAGTGCGTAGCCCCAACTGTGAAAGTCGAAGGTGGCAGTGCGATAGTATGGTATTGTTTTTCCTGGTTTGGCCTTGGACCTCTGTTTGTAGTGCCAAGAACAATGAACTCTGAGAGGTATCTGAACATTCTGGATAATATAATGCTTCCTACCTAGTGGCATTTCTATGGAATTGACCATTATCTCTTTCAGCAAGGCTGTAAACTGTATGTTATTACTTGCTATTTATAAGCCACCATTATTATTAATTTTATATTTAATCCTTTCATTTTCTCACAATTCCATCTAACTACTGCGTACTTAATTTATCTACCTTTCGCACTACGAGTTTTAAGCCTATGGATACTAGAAATTTATTTGATAAGACTGCGCCACCAGTATCCTTTTATTGGCATAAAACCCGGTAATGCGGCCGGTTGATTTCTCTCTCTCTTTCTCTAACACAAATTCCTTAAGTAAAAATTTACACAAACAGTTGTGGTCTATTTGCACTTAACTATACACTTCGGCTATCTTACTTGGTTCCCACTCTTAAGTTCGCTTTTATTTAGGAACAGTGCATTGTAAAATAAACAATCAGGCGGCATTTATTGACATATAATTAAAACATATTTATTTACAATAAAAACAAAGTACATTAAATAAGTGATAGGGAGGTTACTGTCTCTTTATCTATCCTTATACTTTTGGTATAAAGAAACAAACTTTCCCTTTTCAATATTAAATGACTATACAATATAATTACTCTGTTACTTCTCTGCTTAAGAAAATCAAATTGCCAAGACTAATTTACTCATAAAGAGATTAGCTAGCTATGGCAAGTTATCTTACAATTTATATTCCAGTTAACAACAAATCAGAGGACTCTTATAGATATTTCTTGTTACTATTTCTTATCAGTCCATCTATGACATATCTCCTAGATTACAAAAGAATGCACATTCAAGGATGTAATACACTTACAGAGGCTCTTTGTCATGACACCTTCCAAAGGTCCTGCATCAAAGTCGCTGTGGTTTTTCTTTCATCTCAGGCCTTAGGTTTCCGTCTGGAGAGTCTTGTTTCAGGGGATGTTTCGTCGGAATATTTGCGGGTCTTGGACTGCATTCTTCCAGGTACTCAAGAGTTCAGGCAAGAAGTTTTAGCATACAGGCTTGAAGATCACTCTGCAGCTTTTAGCTTTGGTCGACTTCCCACAGCACTAGGACATCCGACTGGCACTTGGCTTCAGCTGTTCTCCCAATTTTTCCTCTGGCGTGGGTTTGCCATATAGTCTGGTCCTCTGGGCCAGACTGCTTCAGGTTCAACACCGACAGCCTCTGGCTCTCTTTGGTAACAGAGTTTTGCCTCTCCTGCTTCGGTAACTGGACCTTGCCTCTGCTCTCTTGGCAAATGAATCTCGCCTCTTCTCTCTCTCAGCAACTGGACCTGGACACCTCTCACGATGTTCGGCTCTGTCCCCTTTTATTTTTGCCTTCAAGGGACCTTGCACCAAGGGTTGTAAACCGCGAGAGCCTGTGTAGCTCAGCGGATGTAGCGTTTGCACACCGCCGCACGAAGGAAGACTTGGTTTCGAGTCTAGTCGGCGACTAGAGGAAATTTTTCTAAGCCTTTTTTCGACCGGTTCCCGAGTTAGTCGATCTCTGGCACGGGCAAGCAGGTTTTTCCTCCCGGAAACTCGGGTTTTTCATCCTGTAAACTCAAGAAAATCGACCGTAGAACCCACATTATTTCAGACATTAAATATATTGTGTTAGGGTTAGGGACCACGAGATGGCGGCACATTTGAGCCGTCTCTCTTCACTGCGTACCGCTTAATTAGTGATAGCCTTGGGCCATCTGTCTCTGATTGGGTACCAGTGGAGAATGAACTGCCCACTCAGTCTCCAAAAAGTTAGATAGGGCTAAATGGCCTCGCCTACTCCCGTATACGGGAATAAAAAGGCGTTAGCTGATTTTTTTTTTTTTTGAGAACTTTTCTAACATCTCAATGCATTTTAAAAAATTGCCATTGTTACAATCATAAAGTTTATTACTTTTACCAAGAAGAGCTAGATTTTGTGTCCCTAAAAACTGTACTACAAAAATTATCCTTTTTATAACTTCATACCAACATTTCCTTTCATTATCTAAAACTGTTTGTTGCAAATTTTAAGGATGTAATTAATTCTGTCCATTTTTTGTAATTGTTCAAATGATTTAAATTTTTCTCATGACGATTCAGGTACATTTCAAGATGTTGCCTATATTCTGCTGATAACAGCAGAATATAGAATAAAGTTTAAACTGCAGCAGATTTTCTTATATATGTTTAAAGCAAATGCGAGTTTGAACAAGATTAAACAAATTCAAATTCGCATCATCCTGCAAACAGTAAACTCACGCAAGTTCAAGTTTTTACTTGTTTACGTTAAACTACTTGTTAGAACTAGGATCAGAATAAAATAAGATCTTCAAAAAAAAAAAAAAAAAAATCAGCTAACGTCTATTTGTTCCCGTATATGGAGTAGGCGGGGCCGTTTACCCTATCTAACGAACAGCCTGTGTAGCTCAGTAAATAAGATCTTAAGGAATAATAACAAATAAGTGATTATAAATAATTTGTTTAAGAGAAATCTATAAAATATAATTAAAATTTAAACAAAAATGTAATTTATTTTGATATAATTAATGAAGAATGTTTTTTTTTAAGTATTTCCTACTCGCTTGAAATCTTTGGCGCCTTTACTATCCTGGCGCCTGTGTGCGTTGCACATATTTTTGGCGCGCCCCTGGTTTGATTATGTTTTGCTGTTATAATCAAAAATCTGTCTTCATGCTCCATGGTGGAGCGAGAATGGCCTCTTAGAAAACATCTGGAACACATTCCATCAGTTTGAAATGCTGTGCACAGTCTGGATACAATGCTATGTGAGATTCCAAACTCTCTGGCCACATCAGTAATTCTGAGGCCTTCAGGCTTTCCAATTCTTTCCTGCGTGAAATCTTCTGAATGATGCCTTTGAGACATTACAAGACATCCAAGTTTGCAACTTTATTCCTTCATGAAAAGCACTTCCTTCAAACACAATTCGTTGAGCGCAGCATTCTGGTGTTTATCCTCGTAGCACATAACCCCTTTGGGCGCGATTTGAAAATTTCAATGTGATTTCTACTCGAAATCATCAGTTATAAAAATTGCCACCAGCCGATTCGTCTACATTTGAGGTCTACCTCTTCAGAAATAGTGATAGTCCTTAGGTTATGGACGCCAGTTTAGAACAAAAAAAGATAATAGTAAATTTGTCGGTATGTTTGAAACTGAATTGTGAATGAAGTCGACTTCAAGCTGAGTTTGAATTTCACCACTAGAAACTGACGTTTTTACAAACATATGAAAAAACAGAACTGTGGAAAGTATTTCATAAATCAGAGCCGGTGAAAATTTTTATACAAAAGGCATTTGCAGAAACAAGGCCAATGAGAAAGTGATTGGAATGAGTCATTCAAAGAGGGTGTCCATAAAATCGACATGTCCATAAAATTTTGGTGCATTACTCCAAAATTTTGTTGTTCTGAGAACAATATTGTAAGGTAAAGTGGATATGACTTGTACAGTAATGGTTGCAAGGTGAGGGTAGTCTTGAATTGAAAAAGACACCAAGTTGTTTTCAAGCTATGGATTTGTAATGTGAATAATTTGTAATACCAAGAAACACCAGAAGTTACAAGCCAATCTAAAAAAAAAAAAGATAAATCTCATCTTGTATGGGGGGGGGTCTAGATCTTACAAACATAAGAGAATGTGAAAAGAAGAGATGGGAATCTACAAAGAATGTCCACAGATTTAAGACCTAAGAAGATAAATCTGTCCTTGTGTGGAGATCTGGGAATCATAAACGTTAGGGAATATGAGTTCAGATCTTTCTTGTAAGAAATAAGATGGAGCTGTATTTTGGCAACACTCAAGTTGGCAAGTTTGATCTCAAATCTCTAAAGAATGTCAAGATCAGGATTTAAGATATCAGATTTAAAAGATTTTGAAGCATCTCAAATGAAAAAGAATGAAGGGAACTGTCATCAGCAAGACTAAAATATAAGATCTAAGATTTTATGATGTTATTAATATATCGAAAGAGAAGTGTAAACATGGCTTTGCTGAAGAAATCTGAAGAGAGGAAACTATTCATCGTGACACATTATGAATGATAAGAAAGAACCATGCCAATCGAGTTGCAAAGTTGAAAGGCAGAGTATAAAAAAGTGATTATTTTTTTCGTAGGATGATACAACGGCCATGCTTCAGAACAACTTGAATAAGATGGCTATGTAAGCAAAATGGTCGGAATACTAGTTAAATATGAATATAAAGTTTTGCACGTTGGAACCATTAGTGACATTTCATACTGCACCAAATAACTGTGTTGCACTGGAGAAGACACAAGAACGTCGATAATGATGTTTATGGGACTTATGTTCGAAAGTTATATTGCGAAAGCAGTATAGCCTCTGTACGCGAATTAGATCGCCTGGATTTCAAGGTTGCTATGAGATAAATTAAAAGGACAATTTGCAGAGTTAAGCAAACAGGAGGAGGGTTGATACGAATGAGAAAACATTGAGAGAGTATCAAATAAATATCTGAAATATTTTTAGTGGGCTTCAAAAGGGGAGGAAAGGGTATAAAAAGAAAAAGGAAACCCGTGGAAACTATAAGGGAAAGCAAGAGAGTGAGAATGCTTTTTTCCCTAGAATGTTGGGCGAGTGAATTACATGGCGAATGCGGATAAGATGGTAAGAGAGCATGCGTGACTAAATTTAAGACAAGATATGACTGATATTATGCCTGACAGATTACTTCCTTTTGTAGTTATCTCACCGTGATGAATCGGTTTCCAGGAGAACATGTAATGTATAATATAATAGTTAACAAGAAATTGTTAACTATTATAACACGGACCAATGCATTTCAACAAAAGAACAACACTCATATGCAAAATTTGTGTCGCAACTATTTTCACTAATCCAGTATACAACTTCAGCAGTCACTGATTTCATTCATCTAATACAGATGTCAAGAAAGAGTAATACACAAATACTATAATTCACAGGAACAAATAAACTGAAGGATAATATCTTCGTCAGATTGTAGAATCTATAATTAATATTTTCGACCATATTAGAATGCTGCTCTCTCATGACAAGAATGCTTGATTTTCATTTTCCTCTACGCTGCGAGGTTACTTCGTCAGCTAATGAATTTATCGTGTTTTCTTTCCACCTCCTAGTTTTGATATTGATTTGATGGTGTTTCGTTTATTGTTATAAAACGTTTTGCATTTGTAAGTAAAAACATCGAGAAAATTCTTCTGTACAAAAGAACCAAATGAATTTTTTTTTTTTTTCGTTACAGAAGAATTATAGCCAAAGTAACTAAGGTTAGTATACAGTAGGTTTCCAGCAGTTTCCTTATTTTGTGGGAATATAAGAAAAGTTTCCCTGAGGATAACTCAGTCATCGCCACACGAGTTCGGCTAACTCATCTTCATTTTCAAATCCCTTTGAAGTCTTATAAAATAGAACAGGAGCTAGTCCTTTGAACTAAATACAGTATTTACTGTACAAAATACTGTATTTAGTTCAAAGGACTATCCTGATTGATAGCTATTTGTCTAAGGTACTGCCTTTTCTATTACTATAAAAATAGCTGAAAGGGTGAGAGTTACAAGAATAAACAGGCGATAGATAAACTGAGATTCGTGTAATGGAAAAGGCAGTACCTTAGACAAATAGCTATCAATCAACAGGAAACATTAAATAATATTTATAAAGGCATTATATAATTGTGTATGACAGGATTAATCGATGAGATCACCAGAAAATACTTCCTTTACTTCATGAAAAAGTACTATTCACAGGGGTGTAGTCCTAAAAGAAATAGTGCCAGGGCTCCACTTGGAAACAAAAATCCAGAGCACGAAGTGCGGCATTATTATTATTGCGATATGCGAACGGCCACATGGCAAAAAGACTGCCTTGTTTACTGAAAGGAAAATGACAAGAGCGGCAAGCTGCTATTTGTTTGACCGAAAGCTGGAAATGCATTATAAGTCTTTTTATTATTATTCTTATAATTTTTAATTTTTATAATGATTTTTAAATTTTGATAGTTTTAAAAAAGTCCCAGGGCGTCGCCCTGGCCCGACTACACCCCTGACTACCACAAATACCAGACACCAGAAACAAAAGAAACAAACAAAAGAGAGGTGCCAGTTAGATGGCAGGTGATTTTTAAGTTAGCTAGGTGGCATAACTCAGTATAAGCATATGTGAAGCAGTAACAGGCGTCTGTCTAATTTGATCACTATTCTTTATATCATCTTCTAAACATGTTTATGTCTCCCGCCCACTAAAACTTGTAGCGCATCAGTACTGTGGTAAGAAAAATAAAGGGTAAGAAAAATGTTTTTTTTTTTTATATAATTTTATTAATTACTTATTTTTCGTACAGTAAGAAAACCTTGCTCTAGAGACTAAATATTGAACTTTTTCAAGCCACTTCAGGCATCAAAAAAAAAGTGAGGAGGTGTCTTACACCAGCAATGAAATTCATCTCCCACTTAAACACAATCGCAAGCATCCATGCCCATGAAAGGATTCGAATTCGCGGCCTGTTGGCTGGAGAGCGAGTATATTAGCTACTCGACCAGACCAGCATTTATTTTAAATGTAATATCCAAACTAACTCTACAGATAAAAACAGATTTGCAGTTAGAGCATTAAAAGGAAAATAAATGTTACTCATACTCTTTCGGCTTACAGCCCCACGAACTTCGGAAACAGTTGTGATTCAATTAAAAAAAAAAGTATATTTGTTGATTTTGACCCAAGAAAAGTTGGAAAACTATAGGCACATTACTACTGTTGGTGGATTGTCAGATAATCCGGAAATCGGCCTTTTAGGAACAAATGGTACTTTTTCAAGTCAATTCAGAACCAATAAGCAAGGTCTCATACCGGATAATAAAAATTTATTAACCACCTAAAGGCACAAACACCCAATGCTGCAATGGGATAAAACCAAAGCAACAGCATGTTAGTTAGAGAGCCTCATAAATCACAAAATAAACTTGTGATATAAATATTATAAAAAAATGGGATAAAATATATTAAAAAAACAAGAAATGTTAAAATCTTAAGAAATATATTTTTTTCATTATTATTCTCCACAATCGTCTCTCCTAAAACCAAATTCTGATTCCACCGTTCATATAGTAGGAGCAAAGCAGATCACAGCTAAAATCTGCTGTATTTCAATCGTAAAAGATTTCATTCGGGGTATTTTTTGTCCATTTACTGATTCATAATATTATATAATATTATGAATTAAAGTAATCGTAAAAAAAATGGATATTTTTTTATTCTGAATTATATTGATCAAATTATCGTCACACGGTGACCAGAATGAGCGGAAAAAGGAGTATTTACTGGCCACTCGAAATCTAAGTAATCACAAACGAGGCCGTTTTAGCCGTATCTAACTTTTGGAGACTGAGGAGGGCAGTTCAATTCCACCAGTAGCCAATCAAAGATAGCTGGCTCAAGATCATCACTAATTATACATGGCATCCGGTGAAGAGAGGCCACTGACAAGTGCCAGGACAGCATTTATTTCAAATGTAATATCCAAATTAACTCTACAGATAAAAATAACAGATCATTAAAAGGAAAATAAATGTTAAGCACACTCTTTTGGCTTACATCACCCACGAACTTGGGAATGTTTCCTAATCCTGTGGCTTCCTCTCTTTGAAAGGGTTGCAGCTGATTACTAGGGAGATAATGACGCAAGGTGGTTTCCCGCTGCTTTTGGTGACGTAAGTATTTATGACTGTAGCCGTGTGTGTTCACGGGGCCGGTTTGCCTGTTCTGGAGAACGAAAAAAAACCCTACCTCCATATGAGATGGAGCTAACTCACCTTTTGTCGAAAGATACCAGATAATGATTCCTCACGTCACTGACGAGAATCGAACCCAGGTCTTTCCGACCAAAGCGATTCGTCTATACCAGTGGTCGCCAAAGGGGTCGATATGACATTGTTAGGGGTCAATTCGGGCTCAGGGGTCGACAGAAAAATATAAGACATCATTGTATGGGTAATATTTAATTCGGTTAACTTGGATTACCTCCATGACAAAAGACATGGAGGTAATGACAACGCAATTAAGAGTGAATCGTGGGATCAGTACCTCCATCTTACAGGTCCATGAACAGGAACTGTAAGATGGAGTAAGGTCATGAAAATAGTTACTGAGGCCAATCAAGTAGTCCAAAATGACGTATTTACCAATAAACGGATGTTGGTGGTTCCTGCCGGCTGGCGCAGTGGGAGCGAGATTGCAACACGTGCGTGGTTCTTATTTATTGATACTTACAAGTATTCGATCCCAGTCTCATTTTTGCGCATCGACATACAAGTGAGCGTTAATGTTCTAAAATTCAAACATACATATTATAATTCAATCGTTATTCATTCACGAACTAAACTTCTCTATGTTGAAGAGTTGAGCAGCGCTGGTAGTAATACCAGTAGTTTATTAATATCACTAGTAATACCAGTGATATTACTAGTGATAGTAATAGTAGTAGTAATAGTAATATAATAATATATACTATATTATACATACAATAAACACTGTAACTATTAAAAAAACAATCTAAAAACTCACATAAGCGAGTATTTTTTGCTTGTCCTATTATAATTACGTAATAGTAAAATATAGGGGGTCGATAAGAAGTCAAGAAACGCTTGAAGGGGTCGACGGCCAAATAACTTTGGCGACCCCTGATCTATACTGACTGAGTTACAGAGGCTCTGGAAATATTTACTGTCTGAAAATAATGTGGGTTCTACGGTCAATTTTCTTAAGTTCACGGGACGAAAAACCCGAGTCAGCTAAAAATTAGCTAACGCTTTTTTTTATTCCCGTACAGGGAGTAGGCGAGGCCGTTAGTCCTATCTAACTTTTGGAAACTGAGTACGCAGTTCAATCTCCACTGGCAGCCAATCAGAAATTGCTGGCCAAAGGCTGTCACTAATCAAGCGGCAAGCAGTGAAGAGAGACGGCTCAACAAGTGCCGCCATCTCGTTGTCCCTAACACAATTATTGAAATATATCATGAAATATATGTCCCTAACATATATTTCATGTCTGAAATAATATGGGTTCTACGGTCGATTTTCTTGAGTTTAGGATGAAAACCCGAGTTTCCGGGAGAAAAAACCCGCTTGCCAATGTCAGAGATCAACTATCTCGGGAACCGGTCGAAAAGGCTTAGATAAATTTCCTCTAGTCGACGACTAAATTCGAAACAAATTCTTCCTTCGTGCGGTCAAGCGACGTGGTGTGCAAACGCCACATCAACCGAGCTACACAGGCTCTTAAAAGAAAAACCCAAATCTCCAGGAGAAAAAAGCTTGCTCATGCCAGAGATCGACTAACTCGGAAACAGGCTTCGTAAAAGTTCTCTAGTCAGCGACTAGAATCGAATTTACGACGCTCTCTTTTCGGGCGATTTAACGCCGTGCCACGTGACTGAGCTACAGTTCATATATTTTTCAACTCTATTGCAATTGAAATGACAAATTAAAGAATAAGTATTATTAAAACTTATTTATAAAAAAAAAAAAAAAAAAAAAAAAAAAAAAAAAAAAAAAAATCAGCTAACGCCTTTTTATTCCCGTATATACGGGAGTAGGCGAGGCCATTTAGCCCTATCTAACTTTTGGAGACTGAGTGGGCAGTTCAATCTCCACTGGTACCCAATCAGAGACATATGGCCCAAGGCTATCACTAATTAAGCGGTACGCAGTGAAGTGAGACGGCTCAAATGTGCCGCCATCTCGTGGTCTCTAACCCTAACACAATATATTTAATGTCTGAAATAATGTGGGTTCTACGGTCGATTTTCTTGAGTTTACAGGACGAAAAACCCGAGTTTCCGGGAGGAAAAACCTGCTTGCCCGTGCCAGAGATCGACTAACTCGGGAACCGGTCGAAAAAAGGCTTAGAAAAATTTCCTCTAGTCGCCGACTAGACTCGAAACCAAGACTTCCTTCGTGCGGCCTAGCGCGATGGTGTGCAAACGCCACATCCACTGAGCTACACAGGCTCTAAAAACTTATTTATACGAAAACAATAACAAGTACATAGTATTATGGCCGATATCCTAAACAAATACTGAAATATAAGGCAATTGGAAAGAGAAGTCCAATATCCTTCTCTTTCCAAAAAAAGGATATTGGAACAGATCAATATGGTCTGTACCCGTAATTAGCGTTATGGTGATGATAGTATGAATAAAAAATATTTCCTCATCCTATAAAAGTGTAAGAAATTAATGAGTCTGATGCATATTTGATTATAATTATTATAATAATCATTATTATTTATACAGGTATTCATGGAGTCAAAAGACTCATTGAGGGAGACCCCATACTTTCCATTAACACAATACCTATCATACATACATCTCCTTAAGCTTATTCACTGTTGAAGAGCTCACAACCATCTCTGGCAATCCATTCTACTCATTCGCGACTTCTGAATCAAGAACTTAATCGGCCAAGCCTTACTAACCACACTCTTAGACAATCTCCAAGTGTGATCCCTTGTTTTCCCACACAAATTTTTCATGTATTGAAAAATTTCTTTTGTGTTATAGAATCCCTTTAGTAACTTATAAGTTTCTATCGTATCCCCTCTGCTCTGCCTCTCAGCTAAACTCTTTAACCCACACACCTTCAATCTATTTTCATAGGGAACATTCTACAAACCTGTTGCGAGCTTGGTTACTCGTCTCTGAATCCTATTCGACTAACGTTTTCCAAATTTGGAGATCGTGGTATAGACACAGTGTAACCAATTTTATTCGTCATTCCAATTTAAACAAACTGCTGTTGTAATGGACATGTTCTCTGAGTATGGTTGCGGCTACATGTGGGTTCATGCCTGCTTGGTTTTGAGAGTGGAGATGGAATTCTAAGCCATGGGTTCGAATCCCACTGTGGCATGGCCGTCTGTGAATGTTTTAGGTGGTAGAGTTTCATCGCCCTACACGAGACCATGCTGCTTACTGGACCAGAAGTGGCTTGAAACTGCCCATGTTCGGTCTCTTACAATGGGATTCTCGGCTTACCTAACCCTTAGCCTACCCAGGATAATAAATGTATACCATAGGTTACAGATCTTTTGCTGGTAGGAAGTACAAAAAAATATGTAACATACGATTTGAACCTAGCAGCAAGTAACAAATGACATGCTTTTTTTGTCAGGAGTTTCCCGATTTGCGTTCCAAAGGGAAACCCTTTGCCTTAAAGACATTTTCACTGTTCAGCGGCCCCTTTTCACACCGCGGTCATCCCAGAAGCTTGCAACCTCTAGCTCGCATTTCCTCCACAACTCTCCTCTCCGTGTAAATCGAGGCCGTTCTTTCTTCCGTCTTCTTGGTGATGGTAGCCAATTTAACACTCTCTATCTTGTGGGATCCGTTGAACATGCCACAAGACGGGTAATCATGATCAATACGAGGGGTATAAAGATCGATATTTTAAGTGAGCTATCATATTTTCTTGCAAATTCAATATGGTCCCATTACGAGATTGGTTGACACCACCATCTACATCTTTCTCACATGTTCCCGACTTACGAATAATTGCCTGAAATTATCTTTTGCCTTGACTTCAGCCATTAGGAGATTTAAGCCTTTCGACCAATCATAAAATTTTTATCAATGTTGATAAAATTAACTTTTAGACCTCCAATTTTGTAAACATCAGCTGGTTTCCTCATCATAAACTCAATGTGATCCTGATCTTAAGCAATTATTACTTGATATGGTCATCAAATAGTGAATGAATGCCACTGTTTGCAATTTTAATTCCCATAGAACTACATGTATCATTCCAAGGTCAGCACTTGATCAAGGTACATCTTAGAGGTTGGTGACATCCCCCTGATCCCTATCTCAGTTGCGTTTCACAAACTCAGCTTATACCAGTTCAAGACTGAAGAGCTGCCCTTCGCCTTCTACATATTCTCTTAATCAAAACTGATAACTGACTCGCTCGCATTCATCTTCCTCGCCGATCCCCTAGGGTCTGCTAATGGAAATTGAATTATAGGCCTTTTCTAGATCTACAAAAATTAAACGGCTTCCTGTCCCATATGTTACAGGTTGTGAAGTCATCAAATGTTCAACAACCCAACAAGAAAAAATAACGGCATAACTTATCAGACTAATTTCGCGTTTATCGTTCGATGTTTGTATCCTTTCGCTTCGAATGTTTTAAGCAATTTTAGATGCATTTCGCAAAATGCTAGAATACGTGTTGTATCTAATTTTGCCATTAAGTGGTCCATTTATAACAAAAAAAAAGAGGAAAATTTCCGTTTCTGTTGGAAAAAAACGGGAACTTTTCCGTTTTTTCAACAGAAACCAGAATTATAAAGAAATACTCTTTCGTTGAAGAACCTTGAACCAAGAATAGATAAAGAACGAAAATTACTGCACTGTAGGGTCACCATTTTTTGATCACGTCCATATCAGATGCTTAATGTCTCTTGTCTTCTCATTAGAATGCGAATCTTCTTCTAGCTAACTAGTAGATCTCATCGTTTACTACATATATATTATCTTCCAAATTTTTTCTAAGGCTAAACCTCTAAGGCTCTCTGCTGCAAAATACCACTCCTACTCTTTTAAGCTCTTCCGGTCCAATCAAGAATTCCGATGTCAGCCAAATTTTTTGAATGCCGGCGACGCTGGAATGATAACAGGCCTAATACTGATCGCTTGTTTAACCATTCTGCATTCGCTTATTTTCAAGCCATCTCATTTTACAAGATCTGATTTCGTCACTTAGTAGAGGTATCTAGAGCATTCGTATAGTTCTTAATTATGACTTCTTCATTCGCCTGTTATCTTTTACAGGTGTAAAGATATCTAAGGATTTTATTTTTAAAGATCTTCAAGGCTTTTGGGTAAATCTTGGTCTGCTTTGCTCTACATAAAACAAGAGACGCAATGACTGTCATGTATATTTTTTTTTTAACTCTGGGAGAAAAAATTTGGAAGATAATATATATGTAGTAAATGATGAGATCTACTAAATGCATGCACTCCAGTTTTAATTCTGTATTAATTTTAGTATCTCAAGTAATTTCCTTCAAGATATTTGAAGGAAATCGCAATTTTTAATTTGTGATTATCAACAGTAAACCATTTTTCCTTTGAGTGTTGAAACAGCACTCAGAGGAAAAATGAATGTTGTTTCAACACCCTGTCAAACAATTGCTTTATGCTATTGCTTTGTAATTCTAGTTTTTCAGCAGCAGTTGCCAGTTTTTCTGAACGTTATTCTAATATCTTCTACATTTTTTTACGTAGGTAAATACTATTATTACAGCCTCCATAGTGTTACAGACTCATCGTGGGAGGTTGATTCAACTGAGAACATATTTATCATACTAAATTTTAAAATTCTTAACACTCGTATTCCGGTAATACGTTCCATTTACTCGCAATTCTCCATGTAAAAAATCTATTCCTCATACCCCTTTACACCACACTTACGTAATTTCCAGGGATGGCCTCCGATTCTTTCTCGCCTTCTCATTTTATAATGCCCTGTGGATTAATTCGAAAAAAAAATCCTCTAACTTAATGTATCTATCACATCATCTCTTTGCCTCTTATCCACCAAACTGCAATCCATATTCCTTTAATCCTTCTGCACAGCCCGATACTGTCTTAGTCACTTGTAGAATGTTTCCACATGATAATGAAAGAGGTGACCAAATATGAGTACACTAGTAAAGTGTGGTCTGACCAGTGCTTTATACAGTGGAACAACCACCCCCTTATTCCATGTTAGAAATCACAGTGGAACTATGATGTGCAGTTATTCCAATACTTGCAATATGCCCCCGAAACTTCAGTCTGCTGTCAGTCATCCCAGATCTCGACTCTCATCCACTTTCTGCAATAAAACGCCATCAATATAGTGCACTGTCTTATATTTCTGCACTCCAAAATGCAACACGTAGCACTGATGACGTTAATTCCTTTCAGGAAAATCTGGATATATTTCTGGCTTGAACAAAGGAGCGGAATTGTAGTCTTGATATTAATAACTGCAAGATATTGCATTTTGAAGTGCAGAAATCCTAATAATAATGAAAGATTCGGATTGATTCCATTAAAGCAATATCATGCTTCGGCTATCGTTACTTAAGTATTCACATGTGACGTCAGTGGACGCTCCAATACCTCATACAGTTATTGGAGTGACGAATTCTGTTAGAAGTGAAAGGATCACAGATTTCCTTTTCGCACACAGCTAGGACAATCACAAACATCCAAGCTCCTGGTGGGATTCGAACCAGCAGCTCTTGACCGGAAAGCGAATACGTTAACCACTCGGCCAACCAGACCAGCCTTCGCCTATCAGTGGTATAAATTTTCATTAAATTTATTAACTTAAGAGATATTTCGAGTTCATTTCATGCTACTGAAAGGCCGTTTTTCTCTGAATGCTATGAATGATGCCCTTTTAAATTTATAAACGGGATATGGGTAATTGATTATATTCCCATTTTTAATTGTAAAATGTGTAAAAAGTAAGTCTGGTCAACTTGGACCTATTTCTTGGGAATCCTGCTTGATATTCGCTTATGTTTTCTTCAGCAGATGGTATATTCTTTTTAGTATAAAATTAGATAAATGTTTATGCTGTGGCAAGAAGCAATGTCCGTCTGTAATTTTCGCATTCATTTTATATATATATAAAAATTTTGTGAGTTCAACGTATCTCATCACTGGCCTGTGGAGTAAGATAGGCAGAGATTCAGCAGATAGTAGTAGAGGAAATAATGATAGAGTGCATAGTAGTAGAGTAGATAAAAAAAGGCCTCAGCTGACCTGTTTTAGCTGTTGACCCCCCCCCCCCCAGGGGTGATTCTAAAACGGTCGTTGATTTTTCACTTTTAAAAAGGAAAAATCCTGAAAAAGAAAAAAAAGGAGAGACTAAGCAAATTTAACAAGTGTAAATATATCTAAAGACTATGTGGAAGACAATTCGATAGAGGAATGAGTTTGCCGAGCAAACCCAGAACAGTAATACCAGGGAAAAAAAGAGGAAGATGACCTGACCCGGAAGACCCCGCCCTGAAAAGGGCTTGGGACCACATCGATTTGGCCTTCGCAGTCCGGGTTTGTTCAGGTCAACCCCAACCTGGGGACAGAAAAACTTTCAACTGCGAAAAGACTAGACATACCTGTGGGTTAAACGCTGATCAGGAAGGAAGATCGAGATATCGCCAACACCTACAACTTGAAGGTGTTATAGGTGCAGACACAACCGGAATCCCCCCTGTATGATCTGGCAGATGGTTGGTGGTTTATATAAACGATATATATATATATAAACGATATATATATAAAAACGATATATATATATATATATATAAACGATATATATATATATATAAAAACGATATATACAGTATATATAAAAACGATATATATAGTATATATATATATATAAAAACGATATATACAGTATATATAAAAACGATATATATAGTATATATAAAAACGATATATATATATATATATATATATAAGAACGATATATATATATATATATATATATATATATAACAACGATATATATATATATATATATATATATATATATATATAACAACGATATATATATATAAAAACGATATATATATATATATATATATATATATATATATATATATATATATATATATATATATATATATATAACAACGATATATATATATAAAAACGATATATATATATATATATATATATATATATATATATATATATCGTTTTTATATATATATATATATAAACGATATATATATATATAAAAACGATATATATATATATATATATATAAACGATATATATATATATATATATATATATATATATATATATATATATATATATAAACGATATATATATATATATATATATAAACGATATATATATATATATATAAAAACGATATATATATATATATAAAAACGATATATATATATATATAAAAACGATATATATATATATATATATATATAAACGATATATATACAGGGTGTTCGGGATAAATTTGACATATTTATAATTAATTATATTTTTCCGTAAGTTACATGTATTAACACACACTTCTCTTCATTTAAAAGTTTGGACCCTTCTTCATTCATATACAAGATGTCAGAAAGGATGGATAGCTGGAACCCACCTGAATCATGGAAGAGAATAACTTGTATCATGATGATTCGTGCCCGCCATCAAAATAAGGATATTACGACTGCTGCCCAATGCTCCCTGAATACAGTAAAAACAATCAGGCATGAACTAGAGACTTGCAATGGTGACTACGAGGATGTAGCAAGAAGAAAGATCCCTAGCAGACGATCTGATTGCGTTCGTACAGCAGAATTCCTCGCAAATCTGCAGGAACAGGTGTTGAAGAACCCTGGCATTGGAATTCGGGCTTTGTTCGTGGAGTTGCTAACTGTAGTCAAGCCCTGGATAACAAGGGTAGCCAATGGTAGGCCGTATGTATGGCAGCAGGATTCGGCCCCTTGCCACACCTCTGGGAAAAGTCAAAAATGGTTGTCTGAAAATTTCTACGACTTCACCAGTCCAAATGTTTGGCCTCCAAACTCCCCAGACCTTAACCCCATGGATTATTTTGTATGGGGCGCAGTTGAAAAAGACACCAATCGCACTTCCAGTAATACAAAAGCCCAGTTAATGGATAAAATTAAAACAGTTTTTGCGGCCCTTCCCAGGGAGACTGTAGCATCAGCTTGTTCGAGGTTCCGAAGCAGAATTGAAGCTGTGATCGATGCTAATGGTGGTTATTTTGAGTAAATCTTGTTGATAGTATTGTAATTAACTCTGCCTGTAATGTTTTTTTGTCAATTCATTAAATTTAATAGATACAAAGAAGATTTTCTTTTTCCTTACGAAACTGTCAAATTTATCCCGAACACCCTGTATATATATATATATATATATAAACGATATATATATATATATATATAAAAACGATATATATATATATATATATAAAAACGATATATACTGTATATATATATATAAACGATATATATATATATATATATATATATATATATATATATATAAAAACGATATATATATATATAGATATATAAAAACGATATATACTGTGTATATATATATATATAAAAACGATATATACTGTGTATATATATATATATATATATATATATACACACACACACACACACACACAGGTATGATTTGCGATTCTTATATATATATATTATATATAAGAATCGCTATTAGCGAAAAAAAAAAAAAATATATATATATATATATATATAAACGATATATATATGTAGAAAGTATTTTACCTTGGGTATAATAAATGTTAAAGATACCAAGCTATTTTAAACCAGATTTTACTCCATTTCCAAGGGGCTTGGTATCTTTAACATTTATTATACCCAAGGTAAAATACTTTCTACGTTTATATCTCCTCCTGAGATTTTTATTTAATAAGGTTAAAACACCGTATGGTAACTTGCTCTGGTAAAATATTTATAAGCTCTGTATTACTAAAATCTTGGTATTTCTAGCCTGGCTCCCACTGATGAGACCTCAATAAAGGTCGAAACCGGTCTGGGTAGTGGCTCTTGCCTTTAATACAAAGCATCAAAGCATCATTAACCCATAATGCAAAGCACATCTCCTCCAGGAGATGTGCTTTGCATTATGGGTAAATATTAAGATTAGTGATCACAGATTATTCTACTTTTACCATGAGTTATCTTGGTCTTGCACTACCTGCAGGGTCAGCTAGACTTGCATTACGTGCAGGCGCAAACTTGACTTATTTGTCTGTTTGCTTACTTGGGAAATGGAGTAAAACCATAAAATAGCTTGGTATCTTTAACATATATATACAGTATATACACATACTGGTATGATTGGCGATTCTTTCCTTTCTAAGGAACGCAAAACTGTCTAGAGTACATTATTAAAAAAAAAAAAAAAAAAGGATAGCCGTATCATAAACGCGTAACACACGTTTCGACACACAATCAAAAATTCAACTCTGAAGGGCTCGATGTCGTTGTGTTCATGCTGTCTGGTGAGTGAATTCAGGACAGTGAATTCACCTGATAAATCTGTTGGGTTCAGGGAAAATTCTTTTTTTTTTTTTTAATAAGGGAAAATTCTTTTTTTTTTTTTTTTTTTGCTATTACTTATTTTTATCGGGCAAACGATTCAGCATGATAATTTTACACTAGCTTGAGAAAATTTAATAATATTTGATATTTTGAATCACTATTAAAATTAGTCGAGTCCTTTCAAATTTAATCATCTGAATGTCAACTTCCAATTAAACAAATCAAAATTATTTGTACAGTATATTTATTTGTACAGTATATATGCTAAAAGGGCTCCACGAGAATGAGATTTCGAAACGCAATATAAAGAAGTGAAGAAATTATTGATTATCGACAAACATAAATGATTATCATTGCCATTTCCCTTATTATATAATTATATATATTTAATTGCCATTTCCCTTAGTTCTTGACTATTTATATATTCCAGATCCAGGCGGCTCGTGCATAGGCACTGCAAAACTGCAACACTCCCAATTTTTCTCGATATATAAATATATTTATTAATTTATATTTGCTTGTAATATTTAATTTTGTCAACAACAATCCTATACAATTCTCTTATTTTGTGTAAAAAAATAATAACAATCCATCTTGTAGCAGTTAGGAGGGCGAAGGACGCTAGCAGCACTGCGTTTACCACAGTGTCATATTGCTACGTTCGCAAGCATATGCACGTTATAGTGAGATGCCAGCTATTAGCGAAATGTGGAACTGGCCCCCAGTTCCACTGTTGTTTATATGCAGTTTGCATCAGTAGTAGAGTGTTCGTAGTGCTTATCGTGTTTACTCCGTCTCTTTAAATATTTGGACATTACAATTAAAGGATTTAATTGTAATTTCCAAAAATTGTAAATCCATTCCTTTAATTACAATTAAAGGAATGGATTTTATTTTAAAGTAATTTTGAATTATATTAAACTGTATAATTTTTTCGATAATGAACAATATTTTTTCATGTTTAATTTTTTTTAAATTTTTACCAGAATTTTGATATTTTATCCAAACACGTATACACTGTACTTAGTATGTATGTATATTTCGAAAGTTGCAGCACCCGCACGATTATAAGCCACAAGTCGCCACAGATCTATTCGTTTGCCTAATTCTGCCAGTATAAAAGAACCAATTCAACTGAAATCAAACCTGAAATTAAGTTAATTTAAATTTTTGGGGCATTATATATAGTTTGGTTAGAGGCTATTCCTTGTAAGAAGTTATGTAATTCAAAGCTCCTACAGGAGCTTTGAATTACAAAATAAAATAGGTGATTTGTAAAATAGGAGATTTTTTTATTTATTGAGTATTTTTAGATTAGCTAGTGTATTTTGCTATATTATTGTATTCAGTAGATTTGCTAATACCGCGCTGTTAGCCTAGTGGCTCTGCGCTTTGCAACCATATGCCTGGGGAAGGAGTGTCCTAGGTTCGATTCCCATCAACGACGTGAGGAGCTCAAGGATCTTCCTCAGCCATAGCCAAGTTAGCCCGTCTTGTGCGTGGACAGCAGGGTTTTTTCCGCCAGTTTATCTGGTGTTTTTCATCCCACAAGCAAGCAAACCTTTAAATAAATATAATACATTTATTATATTTATTTATAATAAATTTAGTTTAATCCTTTATCCAAGTATGAGCAAACAAAGTTTGCGCCTGAAAGTATCTTCAGGACTGGGGTAAGGTGGTACAACACCAGGGCACTCATTGCAAAGGTGGAGCAAGCTACCAATACCTTTGCAAGGAGTGCCCTGGTGTTGTACCACCTTACCCCAGTCCTGAAGATACTTTCAGGCGCAAACTTTGTTTGCTCATACTTGGATAAAGGATTAAACTAAATTTTTTATACTCTAACCAAGTGAAAAATAAACTTTTAAAATAAATAAATAGATAAATCAGCGAAAGCCTATTCCCTTATAGTGATTAGGCAAGGCTTTTTTAAAACCCTATCTAGCTTTTGGGGACTGAGTGGGCAGTTCAATCTCCACTGGTAGCCAGAGATAGCTAGCCCAAGACTACCATGACTTCATCGGTTGCCGCTAATTATAAGCGGCAACCGACGAAGAGATGGGAAAATAATTGCTGCCATCTCACAGTTCCTACCCTAACAAGATATGTTCTTGTCTGAAGTAGTATGAGTTCTACGATTGATTTTCGTGAGTTTACGAGAAGAAAAACCCAAGTTTCCAGGTGAAAAAAACCCGCTTGCCCTTGCCAGAGATAGACTAACTCAGGAACCGGTCGAAGAAAGGCTTAGAAAAAGTAGGCGACTACATTTGAACTTAAGTCTATCTGTGGACGTTTTAACGTGGAGGATGCAAGCGCCGTTTCCAATGTGCTACACAGGCGTTAAAAAAATAAAACAATTAAAAAAAAAAACAGAAGAACAAGAGAGTAGTCGGAAACTGAGGAGCGATGGTGGAGAAAAATTAACATATGAAAATTCAAGATTAAAAGCAATAATCTGAAAAAAGACCAGGTAGTTGGAGAAAGCAGAAACGTTTACAGGAACTAAGACAAGAAAAGAAAACGAGGAGAAAAATAACAGGAAGGAAAACGCGGTAAGTCGTAATTTATCAATGAGTAATAATGATGATAATGTTATTGATAATAATAAAAATAACATGAGTCATTTAAAATCTAAGGGGGAAAATGTCATAAGGCTACAATAATCTCATAATTAAATTTAAGCTCACGAAGGAGTCACAATATCGAGCTTGCTGAGAGCTAAAATAAAGGATGCAACAAAGGCAACATTAAAACCGAAAAGAAAAGAGATGGTACTGCAAGTCGGAACTAATGATTTAAGGAATGATAAATATAGTATGAGAGAGGATACAAAAGACTTGATATAAGCCAGAAAGAAAGGACAAAAAGTAAAAATGATTAGTTTATTACTGTGATAAGATAGTGATTAAGGAGGACAATGATAGCAAATGATTCAATGTGCAGGCTGTAGAAGAAACGCGTGCGAGTTTTTGGATGTGTGCAGTAAGTTTCATTATAGAAAATATTTGCTTAAGTGGCCTGCATATGAATGATTTGGCAGAGAAATTATTCGTTGGAATGAGACATAATGAGGGAGTCAAGGCAATTAAATCATCTTGGAGGAACGTCGAGGATGTGTAGGCATAATAGTGATACAAATCTCAATAAGATGAATGTACTGTGCGTTGACTGCAATTTGGGTTCGGCATTTTGAGTGTGCATGGGGAGGGAAAACTAAGTTGCACAAATGGGCCAAGCAAACTGTAGCTGTAAGTATAAGAAAAAGTGAGGAGGTAAATTGTTATGCCTATACACAAATATCGGGAGCATTAGAAACAAAATGGTTGAGTTTGTTTCTTTGGTAAATACGGGTACATTGTAGCTTAAAATTGTTCGTATTAGTGAAACTTGGCTCTCGAAGGCAGATGTCACAACTGGAATTGATTGCAAAGGAATAGTAATTTTAAGAATGGCAGAAGAGATAGGAGAGAATACTACTAATGATATCATGGGAAGTAGCCAACTACATGGATATTCCAATCAGGACAGGTTATATATATTGAACTATAAATCTGGAAATTATGACAAATTCAGGAGAATGCTGTCTTTGGTTTCATGGTATCAGTTGTTGAATTGGGAAGGTTATCAGCAGTGCATGGGAAACTTTAAAAACATGCTTGAATAATGCGGTATCTGAATGCGTCCCTAGAGTTCGAAGAACAAATAGAATGGGAGTGAAATAGATGGACAACCTCATCAAACAAGAGACCCATAAAAAAGAAAATGTGGAAGGAATATCGTGAGAATTAGAGCAAGAAGAGTTATGAAATACATAAAGCTCAGGCCAGAAGAGTTGCCAGTATTGTATGAAAAGAAACAGGCTAAAGGTCAACCCCAAAAAAAGTATTATTATGCGGCAAATAAAAGAAAGAATGGATGGGAAAGAATAGCTTTACACAATGCAGACGCTACTTAGTATCAGAAGAAGAAGATGAGGGAGTTCAACTAATGAGTGCTTACTTCACCAATATCTATCAATCTGGTGTATGTAACATAATGCACAGTAGTGCTATCACTACATTGGACGACGACATAAGGGCACATTAGAAGAAGGTTCTAGAGCTGTTGCATAAGAATTCAGCAATTAGGACAATTCAGAAATTAGGACAGATGGAATATTACATATGTGTATTAAAGGAATGTTTGGCCGAACTGACCATGTCCTTGACATGTTTGCATAATTTGAGTCTTAGCTCATGAAAGATCCCAAAAATAATTCCATTACACAGGGAGTGCAAAGACTAAAGACTGATATGTTAACTATCGATCTATCATTATGCCTGGAGTAACTGTAAAGATTTTAGAGAAATTGGGAACTCGCATAGAGAAATTGGTGGGCAATGCAAGAAAGAGCATGGATTTACTAAAAGGAGATCATATCTGAACAATTTTGCTTATTTTATAATAATCTTACGGCTGAGTTGAATAAAAGAGATAGATACACGATGATACCGTTGGAATTTGCTAAGGGATTTGACAGGATACCACATGAAAGGCTCTTGCATAAATTAGAGAATGTGGGAT
The DNA here is from genome assembly GCF_054136105.1 of Typopeltis vanoorti. NCBI lineage: Eukaryota > Metazoa > Arthropoda > Arachnida > Uropygi > Thelyphonidae > Typopeltis > Typopeltis vanoorti. The sequence continues at coordinate 38,616,872 of NC_143565.1, forward strand.
TGGAATATAAACTCTTGGTTTGAATAAATGGGGTGACAGACAGATATAAGAAAGAAATATATGGAGGATGCGAAGCTGTCAGATTTAAGGTGACCAGTGGTGTGCCGCAGGGATGTGTTGAACAATTGTTGTTAATCTATACATTAATGATACTTCATAGAGGATGAGAGCAGACATTCGCTTGTTTGCTGATGATACAAAGATAGGAAGGACAATCAGAGATGTTACTGATATACAACATTTACAGACTGATTTGAAAAGGCTGGGAATGTGAGCAAACAATAATGGCGTAAATCCAATGTTATTAAATGTAAATTTATGAACTTTGGCGTGATGCGATATTCAACAGCATATTATATTGGTGGAATTAGTCTTTAAGTAGTTGACGAAGCTAGAGATCTTGGAGTTATGGCGGACAGAAAGTTGAAGTTCGATGGTCACATAGCAAAAATTGCAAATACAACTCAGAGGGCCCTGCCCCAAAAGAAAAAGAAAACACTATAAAATTTTCCAAAAATCTTTTCCTAATTAAAATTCATTTTTTAAAAAATTTATCCTGTGTCGTGTCTTCTATTTCTATACTACTTATGAATTGGCGATCATTGCAGGCTATGTAGAAGAAACGGGGTGAGTTTTTGGATGTGTGCAGTAAGTCTCATAATAGAAAATATTTGCTTAAGAGGGGTGGCCTGCACATGAATGGATCTGGCAGAGAAATTATTCGTTGGAATGAGACATAATGAGAGTCAAGGCAACTAAATCATCTTGAGAGGAACGTCGAGATGGCGTACCGCCCTATCCACCCGTCATCATTAATAACACGAATAGACGTAATAGTGATACAAATGTCAATGAGCATGATTATGAATGTACTGTGCGTGGACTACACTTTGGGCTGTCATAGATCGTATGCGATGCATAGTGTATATTCTTAAATCGTCTACTCAACTTCCTCCCCCCCCCCCAAGATCAAATCCTAAGTGCGCTACTGATTCAGAGGATAAATGCAATAGTGAGAACAACACTAACATGTAAGCATGTAAAATGTGGAAGTCATTTTGCCTCTCTACAAGTACTTGATACGATATCTAGACTACCTTGGTAGTCTAGATATCGTATCTAGACTACCAAGGGAATGGACAACGTCCCAACATGCTGCGGTGAAAGATCACTTCATCAGATGGAAGAAAGACAGCTATTTAACAAATTCACGTTTAAATTGGAGGGGGGGGGGGATATTTCTGAAACGGCATACAAGTTCTACAGAATCCAGCTATAACTGTAACTAAACAGACGATGTGATCTTGAATAGATTTTGGCGTACCACCCTATCTACCCGTCATCATTAATAAAACGAATCACCACAAAGACCGTTACTGTTACCCTCCATACGTGACTGTTCTTGTTATTCAAATCATTTTGTTGTGTTTTCACTGACTGTTTAAGTGCCTCTGATAATGCTAGCAAAACGTTAGCTTGTAAATAATTAATTTTGTCAATAAATTATTTATGTGCATTCTAGTATCTACGTACTTTTCTGTCCCAGAAACTTTGACATGAATCAATGTTACTATAAATGATCCCACTCAAACAAAACTTGGCTGTCTGAATCATTTTAGCTGATTTTTCTTTGTTAAAAACTGGTTTTGTTGGGTATATTTTCATTAACTGCAAATAACATTAAAAAAAAAAAATCTAATTCGGGTTTCATATATCTGTGAAACCTAAATACATAACTGAATAAACAAATTAAGAGATTAGAAGATTGAAAACGCTCCCATAAAGGAAATAAACGCGGTCCCAATCCATTTATATTATATGAACAATGAAGGCACATTTCACGAGTTTCCTTATAAAAACGTTCAATAAGAAATCTGCTCTTATTTCACAGGAATGTGTTTAGTAGAGATGGCATCTTCAGCAAGGCCGGATTGTTTCAGGCTAAAAATGCTTGATGTGAGATTATTCACGACAGCAAAGGCATATCTTTCAGATTGTTCATAATAAGACCAGTCACAAAACCAAGACATCTGGTAGGTTATTAAAAAAAAAAAAAAAATGCATTGTATTTATTTATGTGCGTAAGAACACTTCCACAAACGAAGCCTACAGAGAAAATCTAACAGAAAATCGACATACGGAAAGCAAACACTTCGCAACTAAACACCTTTCGGTCAGAACTCTGAGAGTATGTTATGAAACTGGAGTAATACGCACACACAAACAAAAAATGTTCCAGAGAGTATGAAAATAAAGCAACATATTTCCTAAATATGTCGCTGTATATTTCTTAAAATTTCTGTAATTCTCTTCACCACTGCTTGTTGCGTTCTTCCTCATCAGAAGCCTTAAAAATAGAAAACAAGCCAACACTGGTAACAATCCCCCTTTCTTTTAGGTGTAATGTAACGGTTGTTCCTTATATGACCAATACCCACTTAATGCACAACACTCACTTTGTTTGCCAATTGAGTACTGTGTTAAAAGACAAAAGTGAAATAATGATCATTTCACCGGGTTGATTAAAATGCTTTAAAATTTACGAATCTTGTGGAAGTAACCAACAGAGAGATAAAAAAATAACTAAATCAGCTAACGCCTTTTATTCCCTTAGAGGGAGCAGGCGAGGCCTTTATACCCATCTAGCTTTTGGAGACTGAGTGAGCAGCTCAATCTCCACTGGTAGCCAATGAAAGATAGCTAACCCATGTATATCACTAATTATAGGCAGCCACCGAAGAAGAGGCTGGCAAACAAGTGCTGCCATTTCTTGGTACCTAACCCTAACAGGATATGTTACTGTCTGAAATAATGTGGGTACTACGGTCGATTTTCTTGAATTTACGGGACGAAAAACCCGCTTGCCAGTGCCAGATCGACTAACTCGGGGAACCGGTCAAAAAAAAGGCTTAAGAAAAAGTTCCTCCAGTTGACTTGAACCTAAGTCTAATTTCGAGCGACCAAGCACAGAGGACGTAAGCTCCAGCTCCACTTCCACTGAGCTACACAGACCTTGTTCAACAGAGATATATAAATCAGAAATTTTCATCTTTACAGTAACGTCTGGAACACGTTATCCACAGTTTTATCAGAGTAGATTTTTCAGAGCTAGAACTGATAATGATGAACCAACGTTGGATCTCGTGAAATCAGGATCCAGGACTTGTTCTTTCGTGTATACACTGTTTCAAGCACAATTATAAAAATAGCCAGAAGCAAGTGACTTCTGTGTTCACACAGTTTCCAGTCAAATTCAATTCTATTGCAACAACTTGCAAAATTAGTTTATTTCTTGTATACTACTTCAGTGGAAATATATCCTAAAAACGCACGTCACTTTTCTAAATTAGAATTATTCCTTTGCAGTCAGCATTAACAAATAGTCCCCCCCCCCCAACAAATGATTCCAAACATCTGTCATGCTTATATACTTAGAGAATTGGTTCAGGAAGACTTCGGAATTCAGAAGGACAAATTATTTAGAAGGGATAAAACCTGCGATACGACAAAATTAATTATTACATTTGGGAGGTACGCAAATCCAAATGTTGCTAGTATGCGTATATATCGGAAACAAACACAACGAAGCAAAATACACAAGCTATGGGGAAGGTAAAAACTTACAATAATAATACTTTTGCTACATAATATCCTGAAAAATCAGAACTTACGTCTTTTTTTTGGGGGGGGGGGGGATGTATTACTTTCGCTTTGAGTCCATTCATAGTCGACAGGCTGACATATTAGAAGGCAATAATGTTAAACATTTCTAATTTATTTGTTAGCACAAATCTGTAAAGTGGTTAATATAATTTAAAAGATAGGTGATCCATAAATTATGATTATGCGGCAATCAGTTTGGCAAAATTTAATAAATTGATCGACCTCATTAATGCGGCTGATTATTTAAGACGTACTAATACACACACACACAGAGAGAGAGAGAGAGAGACAGAACGAGAGAGATTTTGGTAAACTGCGTTTTTCATTTATTATTATTGTTTTGTTTTTTTTTACACACACACACACACAACCTTTGTGAAGATGTTGCAATAGAATTGAATTTGACTGGAAACTGTGTGAACACAGAAGTCACTTGCTTCTGGCTATTTTTATAATTGTGGAAAGAACAAGTCCTGGATCCTGACAAACACAAACTTGTCCATGCGAATCGGATCAGTTACAGTTTAACCTTGAAATATTGCACACGTAATTCTGTGCAAGTGAAATATATTCCCATTATAACCAGGAGCTTCTGTGAATAACTGAAGATAGAAAGTAATAAACAAATTCTGTAATAAATGTTTTCAAGAAACAGTACAATGTATACATACCTAGGCATTAAGTCATCTTCTTTTAATTTCCTAAAAAAGTGTTTCTTGCGAAATAACCTTGACATCATTCAAGTTTTTAATCTTATGCACTGTTAGAAGTCGACCAGGGTAAAACTTCGGGCTATAGGAACTGTATATATTTTAATAATACGGCGAGATTTATTTTTCAGTGAATAAATAAAATTAATTGGGCATTCGATTTTAAACTGCTTCATGTAATTCAGAAGGTGATATTATGATAGACATTTCTAATTGATCTGTAAGTACAAACCTGACAACTGTTTAATTTAATCTAAATAATAGTTACTTCGTAATTTTGCAAAAACTAATCACCTCATAATTTAATAAATCGATCGTCCCCGTTCGAAAGCAAAATTATACTTTCAGGTGCACGGTACAACACCTGCTACACGCTGCGATGAACGTGAAATAAACAACAAAACTTAAATATTACAATGCCTCCCCGTGGAACAAATATTATTTACAAATAGGATATAATTATTTTAGAACAAAAAAAAGTATATTTATGAATCTTAATGAACAAAATAACCAATACAATTCAAATCATTGTTTTCATTAGTCTGATGAATTACCACTTTTATTTTAATTAAAGCTTTTCTACTTATTTACTCTTATTACTGTTATATGCAAATTTTATAATAGACGCGCTATTGATAGCCCAGGTTAAATTAATGTGCATCAATTTGCGGTTGTCTAGATGTAATTATGAAAAGAAAACCAGAGAATCTATTTCTGTTTTCCAAAATAAAATTTAAAAAAAGAACGACGTCAATAGAAATTTTAAATACGCGAATTTCACGTTATTTATTTTATTTAGTTATCCAGAGTTTCGAAGAATGACGTTTTCGATGTCATTTACAAGAGAGAAAAAATCAGAAATAACTAGCTTACATACTTATTCAGCAAAAATAGCGATTACATTGCTTTTCTGAAAATAAGGTATAACATATTAGAAATGAATCAGTAAACTTAAAATACAATACTTCATGGTCATACTGAGACGAATTACTTAAATTACAGTTGTGCTTAATTGGATTTAAAATTGGGAAAGGGGACCCAGATGGGCAAAATTGGTGTCATTCACTCTGATCACGAATTATATTATCAGTTTCATTAATATTTTGATTATTAATATTATTGACAGCCTGTGTAGTTCAGTGGAAGGGTCACTGGTGTTCTCTGTGCTAGGCCCACCCAAAGATAGACTTAAGTTCAAATCTAGTCGCTGATTGATGGAACTATTTCTAAGCTTTTCTCTGACCAGTTTTAGAGTTAGTCACTGGCACTGGCATACGGTCGGTTTTTTTCCCCATAAACTCAAGAAAATCGAATGTAGAACTTACACTATTTCAGACAAGAACATATCCTGTTACGGTTCGGTCCCAAAAGATTGTAGCACTTGTTTGTCAGTCTCTTAATGTCTCTTTATCGGTTGCCGCTTATAATTAGTAATAATCTTGGGCTAGCTACCTCTGATTGGCTACCAGTGGAGATTGAACTGCCTACTCAGTCTCCAAAAGCTAGATAGTGTTTTAATAAAGGCCTACTCCCTATAAGAAAATAAAATGCATTAGCTAATTTTTTTAATATTATGAATATACTGGAACATACAAAGAATTAGAAACATGAAGGAGGAAGATGTTCTAATCAAACAATGCCTAAGTACATATCATGGGCAAAAAAATGCCCAGGGGAAAAAAGTAGACAGCCTTATAAATAAATTCGTGCCCCCCCCTAACAAAAGTGAACTGGCTGATAATGATATCACTGGGTCCTGATAATTTGCATCGGTCTTCTCTTGCTTTCTTGTAGGCCCTGATCATACCTCTCCTTGAGAACTTCACCAAAGAGACAGTCATAAAATGACTGTCAGTCATCACACCGTTAAAAGTATCTGGATCTTACATGCTCAATGACCACACTCTTACTGAGCTTCCAGGGATGATCCAAGTTCCTCTTCAACTTATCATGAACTAAAAACTTTCACCTATATCTATATGCTAAGATCATTGCTAGCTTATATATTCTATCATATCTCCTCTCCTTTTATTTCTCAAACATTGATGCCCATAACCGTTTGGCCTTTCCTCCTAACAAAAGTTCTACAAAGTAGATATTATCTTAGTTACCCAGTACAGAATCTATTTGACAGTTTCCTTACACTTATTGTACCCAAGCAACCAAATCCGATCACTGTAATTCAGATGTGGTGTTATCAAAGCTTGTAAAATTATTATTATTATTATTTTAACGGTGTCTCCATGGAGTCAAAATAGGAGAATAACTTCTTTATTTCTACAAGTTCATATTCTTCTCCACATTATAGTTATCAGATGTGATGTCTTAACCTTTTTAACAATGTGGTTTCTAAACTTTATCACGCCTACTGTCTTCTTTGTCTAACTACTATCATGCATAGGTTTAGCTTTTTCAATGAATTGCATCAAATTCCATTAATATATAACGATCGATCTGCAATATCTTCAGACTAAAATGCATATCCTTGCATGTAGCTATAAGAAACTAGCAATCATTAATAAATACACATAGAATGCCTGTTCAAGTCAGCCTGTAAGGATTCTGTATCACACATGGACCATATATCACCAGACCCAACTGTACAACATTAGTGTATAATTGAATGTTTCCCTACTTTCCATTTAGGAAGAAATTATGTGTTGTAGGTTAGTTTTGTGATTCGGAAGAATTGGTTTGTATTTTTTAATCTATTTGCTTACATTACATGAGTACATGAAGGGAGAGATCCACTTTCTCAATAATACTGTACTTAAGGTAAGGTGGAAAGTTATATATTGTTAAAACTAAAGAAAAATCCATTTTTTGTTTCAAAGTCTGCTATGGGATAGTTTAAGAATAACAATACGCATCTAATAATGGATTTCGTATCCTGTATGAAATAGTGTTCAATAGCGCAAAACCGCCGGACGAAAGAGCGTTCTAACTTCGATTCTAGTCACTATCTAAAGGAACTTTTTCTAAACCTTTCTTGGACCAGTTCCCGAGTTACTCAATCTCTGGCAGGACAAATAAGGTCTTCCTTCAGGACATTTCAAGTTTTTAATCACGAAGTTCAAGCATATCTACGGTAGAATCTACAATATTTCAGACAATAAAATAATATTAAGTTTGAATTAGGACCCACAAGATGGCGGCAGTTATCTGCCATATACTCGTCACCGGATGCCGAATAAAATCAATAATAGTTTAGGCAAGGTAGTTCAGACTGGCTAGGAGTGAAGATTGCTGTTGTTCCTCGGTCTCCAAAAGCCAGATAATACTAAAACGGCCTCGCCCTACTCCCTTTCAGGAATTAAAGCTGTCCCTTGATTTTTTACGCATCTAATGGACAATCAAGATCACCACTTCAAATCTGAACCTGACTGAAACATTTGTAGGATGAAGTAGAAAACTATGACGAATATTCCCTGAATATCAATATTACAAGCAGAACTCAACATCCTATATGAGAATAAGATGAGTTTAATATGAAACATGCCAAAAGTAGACGAAACATTTCTACTCAGACGAATTGCTGCTATACCAGGCAAAAACGAGCTTACACGCAAATTAATTAAAGTATGTAATATTTAGACCTTCATCTGTATTTCTTGAATGTCAATATATTTTTGTATACATAGCATATTATTATTATTATTATTATTATTATAAGTACCTTGGCAGACCTATGTATCATCAGAATTCATTGGTGAACACCACTCCGTCCATCCAAGAAATGTATTCTTTTTAGATAGCTAGGTATGTTCTCTAACCAATCTGTCTGTTTTTTCAGGAGGAAAAAAATCGATATGTGAAGGAAGAAAGGACAGCGTTAGACACCCACAAAACACCTCCACCTCAACGTTCATACATTGGAGTCCAAAAGCTAAAGACGAACTACATTTTACCTGTATATGAAAAAATTTTCAAGAGTACAGCCAAATGTACATATATTTATTGCTAGCATACTAATAAGATATTACATAAAAAATGTGTTATAAATTTCGTACAAATTAAATTGCAATACGTTTTTGGCAAAAGTTACAAATTTCCTGAGGACGTAGTTAAGGAATTTACGGACAGTACTTACAGCAAAGTATGCTGAGAGGCATATCAATATGGAATATGGACACTCTGAGCTGTGATGAAGCTCTCAACATCATACCATGATTAGTACCAAGTGATTCAAGAGTTCTTGAGGCAAACAGCTCCACTCGTTTAAAGCAAAGAGGCCTTGTTTGTTTGTTGAATTTGGGTTCAAGGTTATATTGTGAGTGGCTGCTGTAATTTGGCGCTGGAGTAAAATTGGTGATTTTTATATTCTTTATTATGTTATTCATTTGCAAATTAGTCGTGTTTTTGGAGTATTTAGTGTCCTTATAACATATTTTATGGTGATATTGTAATATTAAATACAGCTGTACAATGGCGCCAAAAAGGCAGAAGAAACGAACGTTAACAAGAGCAGCGAAATAATGAACAACAAGGTTTTCTCCAGTACAGACAATATTGAGGAGGATATTGAAAATAATTCAACCTCTGAAATTGTTAAGTTAGAGCAGATTATTGGACAGACGCCAATTAAATTACAGAAAGTAGAGCGGCGTTTAGAGGAACATAGGAAGAATAATAAAATTCATCAGCAAAAAGAACAATGCATGGGATCAAGTAAGTTAGTGCATAATAAAAAAAAAATCTGGCCAGTAAAGTTGATTGTAAAAGAAGGATGCAAATTGGTATGACAAGTCTATCATAAAACATGTCGTTGATGAGCAGGTTATAACATCAAGTTTTCCCGGAGAAAAATCAAAAGTATAACGCATGAAAAACGGAACAGAAAAGCAACAGAAGTCGTAATTCTGGTAGGTGCCAATGACTTAACTAGCGATAAATTCAGTATCATAGAGGATATGAAAGGTTGTTGGAAGAAATGAGAATGCAGAGTGAGAAAGTAAAAATCGTTAGTATATTACTTAGATATGATAGAAATGTATTACAAAGAAGGGCCAATGGCAAACGAATCAATTCGTAATCTGTATGGAAGGAATAGATGCGAGTTTTTGAATGTGTGGAGTGAGTTTGAGGGAAGACTGGATTTGTATAAGAGGGACAGACTTGAATACGTTTGGCATTAGGAGTCTTGAAAAATTATTAATTAATATGAGACCTAACACAGAGAGTCAGGAAAACTAAATTCTGATTGGAGCAATCGTGAGAATTTGTGTATAAGGGCGACATTGTTAAGTAATTATGTTAAAGATGGGAATAGTTATTATGGAAATGATTACGAAGAGAGAAGTATTCTGTGTTCGTCGAGTTCCGACCTATCAAGCATGTGTAAAGATGCCTGCATGAGTAAGGAAATAAATAAGAACACAGATTTTCACGTTGTCAAACTCTCATGCAGAAAACAGACAAAAGTATACAAAAGAACATGCAGATAACTTATGTCTGTACACGAATGCTAGGAGTATCAGAAACAAAGGAGTAGAGTCTGTTGCATTGCTTTGTAGCTGTTGAGAGATAATTTCCTCAAGCATGTGACAGAAGGAAATCGTGATCAAAGAGTGTTAGACCTGATAATACTGTTAAAAGGGGTTTCAGTTAAAGTCTTAACTATTCTGCCTCCGGTGGGTGACAATGATCATGCGGTACACACTTGGGATGTGACTATGTTTATGAATATTACATTCAGAAAAGGTTGCATGCTGAACTACAAAGTATATTGTAAGGATTAATGAGACCTGGCTATCAGAAGAAAACATACTTACTGGTATCGAGGCAAAGGGTGCAGTATTTTTAGGAAGAATAGACATGAGAGGAGAGGAGGTGCTTCTAATGATATCAGATGACCTGAATCCAGTTAGAGTTGATTCCATGATGAACGTTATACTAGTAGCATTTTTTCATGTGGCAATGAGTTTGAAGCTATCTTGTGTGAAATAGAATCTAACAAAATAAACTTCATTCTGGGATGTTGTTGCATAATTGGTGGAAATGCATCACAAATAAATGCGATCTGTGCGAAAAGGACTTTAATTATCCGAATATTGACTGGGTAGCTATGAAATCGAATGAAAGAATGAAACTGAATTTACTGAGCTGTTGCGAGATAACTTCCTCAAGTAACATGTGGCAGAAGGAAAACGTGCTCAAAGAGTGCTACACCTGATAATAGTGTCAGAGGGGTTTCAGTTAAAGTCTTAACTATTCTGCCTCCGGTGGATGACAGTAATCATGCGGTACGCACTTAGGAAGTGACTACGTTTATGAATTCAGAAAAAGGTTACATGCTGATCTACAAAGCAGAAAATTTTGACCACCTGAGGAATACGCTGGGTTCTACGCCATAGTATCAGATGTTGGATAAGAAGAATATCGAAAGTGTGAGGTAAGTGTTTAAAAAATACTTAAATGATGCTATATCAGAATGGGTCCCTAGAGCTCGAAGAACCTAGGGTTATTTTGGTGATTTTCTTAAGATCATGATCATTAATACATGACCATCCACGTATCGTAGCCACAGTTTATGTTCTAAAGTTACGCTTGAAATAGCTCTTTCTTCAAAATCTTCTAGAAATATATTGACTAACACCGGAGACAACGGGCTGCCCATAGCTAGGCCGCTTGTTTATTTATGTATTTTACTTTCAAACGAGAAAGTAAAATATACTTATAAAGTGATAAAGCGATATATTTTACTGATAAAGTAAAATATACCTATTACTGCATTACATGAACTCCGGCTGTTTCTCATTTGAAAGTAAAATATATTTTCCAGGAGTTTACAAAATCATCTGCAGCTGCGGTAAACCTTAATATGGACAAACCGATAAGTCTGTCTCACTACGTCTTGAGGAGCATCAACGTGACATCTCTTACAGGAGAACCCGTGCAAGCGCCCTCTCCAGTCATGTTCTTTTCTCCGCTAACTCCAATCTAGAAGAGCGCCAACACCAGATAGACTGGAACCTTACGATCCATAAATGCGATGACGAACTAGAGAGGCGTATCTTAGAATCTAAAGGAATAGTTCTGGACCCAACACACATGAACAATAATTTAAGCTACAGCTTACCTGACTCTCACAGAGCAGTGATTCAATGCTGGCGCTCTCGAGTCAGTAGCCACTCACGTATGCCTCACGCTAGACCTGCCACGCGGACACCAGTTCAAATTTGGCTGTTGCTATTCCTAATTTGTTTTATATGAGAAGTCCATGTTTTTTAACTGGTTATTTTTTCCAGTTCTTTTGTAGAAGTTGGCGTTCCGACGAAACTAGTCGTGTTTTATTAAATTTTTATCATATCTTACTTGGTATTCCTAGTCAGTATAATTATTATTTTTTAAATATATATATTTAAAGAATAAATTTCAAATGACTTTAAACCGAGATAAAATATTAAATTTTAATGATAATGATACAACTGGTTTCAGCCTTTTACATCCTTCTTCAGGTTTCCACTAAAGGTAGAACATAGTAATAAAAAATTGAAGTTACATAAAACTGAGAATTACAGGCAAAAAATGCAATATATAATTGACACAAAAACGTTGTATTTTTCAAGTCGTTCTATCTAACGTGCTATTGTATTTTCGTTCTATTGTCATTCTATCTAACGAGCTCCTCAAACTGCGTATTGAGGAGCATGAAAGAGACATCCTTTCTTTTAGGCTTGCACGGTGATCCGAATGCATTTTTGGAAATTATGGAGACAACTACCGTGTTTGAATAAAAACTTTAGTTTAATATTACTAAAATTTTACAATTCGACGTTTCGACCTTTATGTCAAGGTCATCTTCTGGAGCGTACAAATATACACAAGAAACAAGCTATACTACAATCATACTGGTTCGTTAAAGACACTGACTAACCGCTACCACAATTGTTGGCCTGACCTCTGGTGGGAAAAAAAAAATTACATCAACGCTAGAGTCCTATTATTTGTGTTGTCTACTATATACATATATTAACATAATTCCAGCCAGTTGGAGTGGAATGGTTTATAATACTAGCGGATTGGCTAGAGTCCTGACTTATGTTGAATCTTTCATATTAGGTTGGCTGAATGTGTGCCATCCAGATCCTCGGAATTTTCATACCATCTTTATTGTTGATATTTGGGTGGTTTATCAGGATTCCGCAGGATTCTTTAAATTTTCTTTCGTACCAGGTTTTTGTGCGGTGTAAGGAGCAGGTGCTTTTCCAGTTGATTTGGTGTAAGGTGTTAAGTGCATGGTCTGAGAGGCCTGCTTCACCATAATGGTTATATTTAATGTGTCTAATGTGTTCTTTCTTGCGTATAGGGATTGTCCGTTTTGTTTCACCAATGTATGGTAAGTTACAGGTGCAGCGGATGCAATAGACTCCAGGATGTGCTAATGGGAGGAGAGGATCCTTAGAGGAGCTGAATATGGTTTTAAGTTTAGGGGGTGGTTTAAAGGTGGCATTGAGGTTATAATGTTGTAGGATTCTGTTGATTTTTTCTGATAACCCTTTAATGTATGGGATGGCTATGGTTTTACTGTAATCTAGATTGGTTTTTGTTGTGGTTTTATAGAGTATTTTATTGACAGTATTTTTGTTATAGTCATTGTTTATGAATGTGTCAGTAATGATTTTTAGTTCTTGTTTCAGGGGTTGCTGGTTAGAGCAAATAGTTGTGGCTCTGTTTTTAAGGGTGTTTATGACTCCATATTTTTGTGCTGGGTGGTGGTATGAATTCGCATGTATGTATTGGCTCGTGTGTGTCGGTTTTCGGTAGACCGTGAAGGATAGACTGCCTGAAGGAAGACGTGTAACTAGTGTGTCTAGGAATGGGAGCGAATTTTGGTTTTCGATTTCGATGGTAAATTGTATGCGTTCGTGTTATTTGTTTAGGTGGCTGAGGAATGTGTTTAGCGTTTGTCGCCCTGCGGCCAGATCGCGAACACGTCGTCAACGTATCTGAGCCAGATTGTCGGTCGAAGCATGGCGGAATCAAGAGCCCTTTGCTCAAAGGTCTCCATGTAGAAGTTCGCGATTGGGGGGGAATAATGGTGAGCCCATGGCTGTACCTTCCTTTTGTAGGTAGAATTTGTTTTGCCACACGAAGTAACCGGACTTTAGTACGTGGGCAAAGAGGGCCGTAATGTCTGGCGGAAATTTGTTCTGTAGTAGGAGAATTGTGTCTAAACTGACTAATAAGTCGTCTTTGTCGAGTGTTATGTTTTTGATTTTGTTTATAAAATGTTGTGTGTTTTTTATGTAGGAGGGGGAATGACTACCAACTCCTTGAGTGTTGCCGCTAATTTCTTGGCTAGGTGGTAATTGGGACTGTCTATTCCATCCACTATTGGTCGAAGGGGCACATTTTGTTTGTGTATTTTCGGAACCCCATATATTCCGGGGGGGCGGGCGTAGTGGGGTTTGAGTTTTTTAACTGTGTCTGGTGGCCAAGAAGTGACGGACTTTAGTAGTTTTTCTGTTTTGTCCTTTATCCTTTTTGTTGGGTTATAATTTACCATTTTATATGTGTTGTTATCGGCTACTAGTTGGTTCATTTGCAGTATGTATGTTGTCCTGTCAAGGACAACAGTGGCACTGCCTTTATCAGCTTTCGTTATTATTATGTTTTGTTTGGCTTTTAATGATTTAATTGCTGCTAATTAATAGAAACCATTCCACTCCAACTGGCTGGAATAATGTTAATATAGTAGACAACACAAATAATAGGACTCTAGCGTTGATGGAAATTTTTTTTTTCCACCAGAGGTCAGGCCAACAATTGTGGTAGCAGTTAGTCAGTGTCTTTAACGAACCAGTATGATTGTAGTATAGCTTGTTTCTTGTGTATATTTGTACGCTCCAGAAGATGACCTTGACATAAAGGTCGAAACGTCGAATTGTAAAATTTTAGTAATATTAAACTAAAGTTTTTATTCAAACACGGTAGTTGTCTCCATAATTTCCAAAAATGCATAAGAGAGACATCTCCTATAAAAGATCACATGCATCTGCGCTATCCAGTCATGTTCTTTTCTCTAATAACCCTCATGACGATCTACAGAGTCACTCAGTTTGCTGGGATAAATCCGAAAACATTTTTCGTTGTAGTGATGAGTTTGAAAGGAAAATCGTGGAGTCCAGAGAAATCCTCCTTAATCCTGAACATTTGAACAGCAATTTGAGTTATAACATCCCTGATAGCCATACTGCAGTTGTTCAATACTGGCGCTCACGAGAACGTGCAAGCACGCATGCAACAAACAATAGCACGTTAGATAGAACGACTTGAAAAATACAACGTTTTTGTGTCAATTATGTATTGCATTTTTTGCTTAATTCTCAGTTTTTTGTAACTTCAATTTTTTATTACCGTGTGCTATCTTTAGTGGAAACCTGAAGAAGGCTGTAAAAGGCTGAAATTAGTTGTATCATTATCATTAAAATTTAATATTTTATCTCGGTTTTAAATTTATTCTTTGTAATGTATCATTACAACCGAGTAGAAGATCAAGAATGCATATATATATATATATATACTCCAAATCAAAGTATTATAATGATTAACTTAGAGACATCTTTCTACATGGATCGAAGATTGTAACCAAAAAAAAAACAGATCCTGTTAAACGCTGACCTTATTAAATCGAAAGCATGAAGTCTCTCTGCAACCTTGAAAAAAAAAGGGCTATTAATGATGAAAAAGAAGAATCCCAAGCTAGTGTTGAGTGGTTTGAGCGTTTTCAAAAAGAGAAATAGCTTATATAATGTTCTAATCAGCGAAGCTGCAAGGGCAGATAAGGAGGTGGCCAGAAATTATCCAGAGATTTTGAAGAAAATTGTGGAAGAAAGGAGCTATTGTGACAACAAATATTTAATATCGATGAAACCGGCCTTTTCTGGAAACGAATGCCTTCCAATACTTTTTTGGCCAAATCAGAGAAATCTCAGCCTGGTTATAAAGTCGCAAAGTCGAATGAAATTACTACTAGCAATTTGCGAGCTGTTTGGAAGCACACATTCTTCCACATTGTGCAAATGATTTTAGAGGCTTTCTTTTCAAATGAATCTAAGTTAATTAAATCTCATTCTGAGAAATTGAGTGATTCTGACCTGTTAAATTTAGATGCACAGAGGGAAGATCCTGATGAATATGAAAAAAAAAATAAAAAATTAATCACTGACCAGCCCAAAGAGATTTCACAGAAATAATTTGAAAATATTTTTCGTACAATCGAAGTTTTTAACAACAATGCTTAGAGGTTAACCTTGGTGAAGAGAGGAAGCAGTAAAATTTGCAGGAGTAGTAGAAGAGGCAACAGGCCAATAAGTTCGTCAGTTGTACGAAAAAAGAAACAGAATGCCAGCCAAACTACTTTAACTCAATACTTTGCTAAGAAGTATAATAATAAATGTATATTTTGAATATGTTTTATCGTCTTTCACCTTCATGATTTTCCTTTAACTAGGCCCTGAGACATACCCCAATTCTTTTATAAAAAAAAATTAATGGTCAAAAAAGAAATGTGAGGAACGAATTATACTTTTCCCCATAGGTTATTATATTCGATTAATGCGCCTGTTTTAAAGAACGCATTAGGCGAATTAATCGAGGGAGATTTCTGTAATAATAATAATAATAATAATAATAATAATAATAATAATAATAATAATAATAATAATAATAATAATAATAATAATAATAATAAAGCCCTGTGTAGCTCAGTGGAAGCAGCGCTTGCGTCCTCTGCGAACCCTGTGTAGCTCAGCGGAAGCGGCGCTGGCGTCCTCTGCGCTTGAAGTTAGAGCTAGGTTCTAGTCTAGTCGCTGACTGGAGGAAGTTTTTCTAAGCCTATCTTCGACCGCTTCCCGAGTTAGTCGATCTCTGGCACAGGCAAGCGGATTTTTCCTCCCGGAAACTCGGGTTTTTCGTCCTGTAAACTCAAGAAAATCGACCGTAGTACCCACATTATTTCAGACATCATCGGCGGCTGCTATAATTAGTGATAGACATGGGAGAGCTATCTCTGATTGGCTACCGGTGGAGATTGAACTGCCCACTCAGTCATAAAGGCCTCGCCTATTTTTTTTATAATAATAATAATAATAATTTTTATTCTTAAATAATTTATTTATTTTATTTTTTTTATGTCGCAGATAATTGGCATACATAGATACAGTAATAATTATATATAATATTTATAACACATCACAATTGTGAATAACAGATACTTGCAAGTTAATATTTTTAATTTTTTTTTCTTTTTCTGTATAATGTATTATATTCTTTCTTTGGGAGGCATTTCTGATTTCTTCCTCGAAGCTTAGCAGAGTTTATATGAGGAAGATAATAGATGATAGATGGCGGTGGTTTCATGGTTATGTTTCTATACTAGTCGCAAGCCAGGTGTTGATTTTACTGTTTGTTGGTACGTGCTTGGAAGACTTAAACTGCTATTACAGTTTAACTTTTTCTTTTTTTTTTTTTTGCAAATTCGATTGGATTTAGACATGGTGTGTGTGTTCTTCTAGTGATGGTTTGTGTGTGTGGGGGGGAAAAGAAACAGGAAGGAATTGCTCTAATTTTCATTCTCGCTATAATATTTATATAGCGCCTATTTCAGCTCTCTGTATGTTCCTAGATTTCTGTTGTCGAACGGTAGTTTGTTAATTATGTAAAAGTTTTGGGTGGCTTTGCGGTGTGATTGTTGTACTTATATGTTATGTAGTTTGTTGACTGTGGTCTTGTTATTTGATATGTTGTTCTGGTTACTCTATAGGTTGGGCTGTAGTAATGTTTTAACATGACTGTGTAGTGGCATAAGTGTTTCACCTTAAATATTTTGTGTTTTGTCCATGCTTCCTGCATAAGTGTGGGTTGTTCCCAGAATATCAGTTTTACCATTTTATCTTGCTACCATTGTAACCTGTTAAGTCTGTAGTCTGAACAGAATGCATATGATGTGATTGCATATCTTAAAATGGTTTCACATAATGCTTTATAGATTAGTAATTTTATGTGGGTTGGGGCAATGTCTTTTAATCTGTATAGTTTGCTTGCTATTATCCTAAACTTGGTATGTAGGTGTGTTGGTTTGTATGGCTATTCCAACTTTCATCAGCATCGAAGTGAATGAGATAGCGTGTTGTTTTCACCTGTGTGATGGTTGTGGTTTTAGGTTCTGCACTTTGTGTATAGGAGGATGAATGCCGGATACTTAGATATTTAGTTTCTATGGGCAGGGTTTGGGGTTTTTGAATATCATTGACTTTGTTTTTCCAGGGTTTATATATATGCCATTTTAGGTTAACCAGTTATTGATTTGATTGATGTCGTGTTGCATATTTGTGTAAGCGATATTTGCGTTGTTGTGAGTAGATACTATGGCCGTGTCGTCTGCGTACTGGAAGATTTTACTTTTTAGGAGAAGGTGGCCTATATCGTGTGTGTGTATATGTTAAACAGAATGGGAGATAGGACAGCTCCTTGCTGTACTCCACAGATTACATGTACCTCTTTGCTGTACGCTGATCCTATACATGTGGTGTGCTTTCTGTTTTTCATGTATGCTTTAACCACGCTACCGGCCAAGACGTCTATAGACGTCGAGTTTATCATGGATGCGAAGTGCATATTACAATTTTAATACCATTGATATTACATTGAAATATGTGATGGATACGAAGCTTATGCATGTCCGTATTTGATCCATAATGGCCGGTGAGGTGGTTAAACCACTGGAGTAGACAACCTCCAATTCCGATATGCCTTAGTTTCGTTAACAAGGTTTTGTGTGTTAGTGTGTAAAATGCTTTTGTTAGGCCAATGAATACCACTAATGTTATTCTGTTTTTATCCAATGCAGCGTTTATTAGGACTGTGAAATATTCCAGGAGTGTTGCTGTTCCTTTATTTTTTTGAAAGTCATATTGTGTTTTGGGTATGATTTGAAATTTTTCAACGTATGTGGAGAGTTTGTGATGCACGATGCGCTCCATGATTTGGTTGATTACAGACAATGTGGCGATGGTCTGTAATTACTTATAATGTTTCTTTTTCCATGTTTATTTATGGGTATGATTAATGCAGTCATTAGTGTTTCATGTATATGTCCCGTTTCGAAGATTTTATTTAACAGTTTTTGTATAACTGGAAGTAGGTTGGTTGAGTGTTTCTTGATGGTGGTCTGATTCCGTCTATCCCCGGTCCTTTGTTAGGGTTAATTTGTTGAATTACCAGTGATAATTCTTCTTTTGTTACTGTGGGGAACCACATCGACTGGATTGCTCGTGGACCTAGTGGAGAATGTTCTTTTGTGTGAGGAAAGGTTGTTTCTTGTAGTTTTTGACAGAGTTCACGAAGTGCTGATTAAAGTTGTTTGCCAACTGTTTGAGGGATTTGGGGTCGCAGGCAAAGCTGTGTTTTATTGTTTCTGAGGCAGTGGTTTTGTGTATATTGTCCAGCATTTCATTAATCAGGTGCGGGGTTTCCTTTATATCATTCTGAGCTATTGTTAATTTGTTGCTGAATCTTTTCTTTGTATGTCTGTTAATATGTTGTCTGTTATCCATGGATTTTGTTTCCTTTGGGGGCGTATTTTTATTTTTGATAATGCTTTGTTATATATTTTATTAAATGCAAGTTTAAGATTATTATATACAACTTCAGCAGAGTCTAAAGATGCTATCTGCAACCAGTCTGTTTTTCTGATTTCATCGTTTACTATTGTTTCGTTTAGAATGCTATAATACTGTTTTGTAGTCTCAGTGAGTTTTATGGGTTCTTTTTTTTTGCTGTGTTGGGAAGCTACGAAATCTATGTTTGAGAAATTCGCGCACGCACGCACGCACGCACGCACGTACACGTACACGTACACACACACACACACACACACACACACACACACACACACACACACACACACACACACACACACACACACACACACACACACACACACACACACACACACACACACACACACACACACACACACACACACACACACACACACACACAGTATGTCCTTACAGCTCTTTTCAGGCTATTGTGTTTGTAAGGTTTTTGTATTCAAAAGCTAATTTCTTTATCATGTCCGGGATGTAGAAGTTTCGAGTGGCCTTTCCGTAGTTATTATTGTATTTATATGTGATATAATTAGTAGTCTGAGGTCTTGTTATACGGTATGTATTTCTAACTGTCCTGTAGTTGGCATCCAAATAATGTTTTAGCAAGGCTGCATAGTGACATAAATGTTTTGATGTCAGTATTTTGTGTTCTAACATTACAATGTTTATAAGGTCGTGATTTTCTCTTTGTTCCCAAAAGATCAGTTTTGGCATTTTGTGCTGTAGCGACATTAATCTATTTAATTTGTAGGGTGCACAGAAAGCATACGTTGTTATAGCGTATCTTAGTATATTTTGGCATAGTGCTTTGTATGTTAGTGTTTTTAGGAGAATGGGAACTATGTCTTTTAACCTGTAGAGTTTGCCACTTATTGTTCGGAGTTTGTTGCATAGATGGTTTATGTGGCTATTTAAGTTCATATCTGCATCGAAGTAAATTCCAATGTATCGTATTGTTTCAACCTGAGTGATTGTAGTGGTTTTGCTGTTCTTTGTTTTTGTTTTTGTTTTTTTTGATGGAAAGTGGATGTTGGATGATTATATATTTGTTATCAACTGGTCGAGTCAGTGGATTTCTGAATATCATTTATTTTGTCTTTTCTGAGTTTAGGTGTGTGGAGTTTTTCGTGAGCCAGTCTATGATCATATTTATGTCATGTTGCATATTTGTTTGGGCTATGCATGCGTTATTATAAATGGATATTATTGCTGTATCGTCTGCGTATTGGAATATCTTATCTTTGAGTGGTAGCTGATCAATATCATGCTTGTAAATGTTGAATAGAGTTGGGGAGAGTACAGCTCTCTGTGGTACTGCACAGGTTACTGATAGCTCTCTCTGCTTCGGTTTGACCCGATACGTGTGATATGCTTTCTATTTTGAAGGTAGTTTGTAAACCACCTGTGAAGAGGCCCGTCTATTCCAACATGCCTCAGCTTTTCTAACAAGGTTTGATGTGTAAGTATATCGAATGCTTTAGTTAGATCACACACACACACACACACACACACACACACACACACACACACACACACACACACACACACACACACACACACACACACACACACACACACACACACACACACACACACACACACACACACACACACACACACACACACACACACACACACACGCACGCACGCACGCACGCACGCGCACACACACACACACACACACACACACACACACACACACACACACACACATAATAACTTGGAATGTACTGGAAGTCTGAACGAATATATTGTGTGTCATTAAGTTTGTATGGTATTTTGGGTGCGTGTTTCTTGTTCATAGTATGTCCTTAGAGCTCTTTTCAGGCTATTGTAGTTTGTAAGGTTTCTGTATTCAAAAGCTAATTTCTTTATCATGTCTGGGATGTAGAAGTTTCGCGTGGCCTTTCCGTAGTGATTATTGTATTTATATGTGATATAATTAATAGTCTGAGGTCTTGTTATACGGTATGTATTTCTAACTGTCCTGTAGTTGGCATGCAAATAATGTTTTAGCAAGGCTGCATAGTGACATAAATGTTTTGCTGTCAGTATTTTGTGTTCTGACATTGCAATGTTTATAAGGTCGTGATTTTCTCTTTGTTCCCAAAAGATCAGTTTTGTCATTTTGTACTGTAGCGACATTAATCTATTTAATTTGTAGGGTGCACAGAAAGCATACGTTGTTATAGCGTATCTTAGTATATTTTGGCATAGTGCTTTGTATATTAGTGTTTTTAGGCGTATGGGAACTATGTTTTTTAACCTGTAGAGTTTGCCACTTATTGTTCGGAGTTTGTTGTGTAGATGGTTTATGTGGCTATTCCAGTTCATATCTGCACCGAAGTAAATTCCAATGTATCGTATTGTTTCAACCTGATTGACTGTAGTGGTTTTGCTGTTCTGTGTGTTTTTTATGTTGGAAAGTGGATGTTGATGGTTATATATTTGTTATCAACTGGTCGAGTCAGTGAATTTCTGAATATCATTAATTTTGTCTTTTCTGAGTTTAGGTGTATGGAGTTTTTCGTGAGCCAGTCTATGATCAGATTTATATCATGTTGCATATTTGTTTGGGCTATGCTTGCGTTATTATGGATGGATATTATTGCTGTATCGTCTGCGTATTGAAAGATCTTACCTCTGAGTGGTAGCATGTATGAGTATGACACAATAAACAAATCTCTCGACAAAAACAAGTACGCCGTCCTTATACTGCTGGACCTAACCAAAGCATTTGATACATTTGAACATGACCTACTACTCACCAAACTATGCTCAATAGGTATAAGAGGAACACTGCATACATGGTTCAAGAACTACCTCTCAAACAGAACACAAGTAACAAAAATAGGTACATGTCACAGTCGGGATATACAAATAAAACACGGTGTACCTCAAGGTGCCATATTATCACCGACCCTATTCAACATTACGTTAACGATGTTCATAACGTATCCATAAGAAGTCAAATATTTCAGTACGCAGATGACAATGCACTACTAGGAATCCACACAGACATCAACACGGCTCTCTGCAAAGCACAACAAGACCTAAATGAAATCATAATATACTTCCACCAAAACGCAATTCTAATCAACAGCACCAAAACACAGATGTTGATAATACACAGCCCAAGAATCACACGCCCCCGCAATCATCACTATGGATACACTGTCACACATACCGCTGCATTAACAACAAAAATACTTGCCAATGTTCCGAAATCAAACCTGTAATACATGCAAAATACCTCGGTCTCTATATAGATTCCCACCTTAAATGGACAAAACATATAGAATACCTACACAACAAACTCCGGATCATCGCAGCAAAACTCTTCCAAGTTAAAGACATTATTCCATCCAACATAAAAAAAAAACTCCTATATCACGGTATCTGCGAATCCCTACTCAGATACGAATTTAACAGTCTATGCAAACACATCAAACAGCCACCTAGCAAAATTAGAAACATTACACAGGAAAATCGTGTCAACAGTGATCTGGACACCTTACACACAACAATCAATATCCGACCAGCACATGGCGATATTGGCGACAGAATTCTGAGTATTAAAAAACTGAAACACTACATGACATTAACAAGGAATTACTTCGACATCACCTATCGAAACAACAGAGACACATATCGTATAACACGACCCACAACAACTCTCTACATCCCTACATCCTTCAACAATTCATACTGTTCTTTTGTGAGATCACATCAGATACCCACGCAACTCAACAACCTACCAAGAAATTTAAAACACAAAGATAACTACAGAACATTAAAACACGAACTCTGGAAAATACACCAACAAAGTTAATATACCATTAACACTATTATACACATTACAAATCACCAGCATCCGATGCCAACATCCCATACAAAAACAGCAGCGACAACATAAATAGTGAAACCTAAATCCCACTCTCTTCACAAAAGCTAACCCAAGCTTCGAAGTAGGTGGGATTAACTCGCCTCACTCAACCACACGTAATCCTTATAACCAAAGAAACAGATTATGTAATAAAACATTTAGTAAAGTATACAACAATAAAGAAGATACTGAAGATACTAATTATTATGTGATAATATCATTAATATAATACTCTTATGTAACTTGAAAAAATAATGTAATAAATTATTCTTATAATCAAAAAATTATATAAACAAAAAAATTATTATACAAAAAAATCTGAATAATCTTCATTGTTAACGTTAGAAGAACGTGTTTTAAATACATAATATAGAGGCAAAAAATACTATTAAAAATTGTAGTTGAAATCAATGTAGAAAATGCAGCACTTAGAACTGAATTCTGTAAAATTATATGTTGCAATGTCACTCAAGATGTCTATTGTATGTGTAAATATTTTAGCAATCAATAAATTACTATTATTATTATTTTTTTTAAATATTATTATTATTATTATTATTATTATTGTACAGGCCCTTCCATGGAGTCAGAAGCCTTGTCGCGGGAGACCAAAACTATCCACCCAATCTATTCTACCTCATCTTGAATTTATTAATACACAAAGCACTCACAACGGACTCTGGCCATTCATTCTGCCCATTTGCAACTCTCCAAATAAAAAATGTAGTCTTCACATCCCTACTAACAACACCTTTGTTCAACTTCCAGGAATAACCCCTAGTTCTGGTCACTCCACCCAAATGCTTAAACATTTCCTCTGCATCTATCCTATAAACCCTTTAAGCAACTTAAATGTTTCAATCATGTCCCATTGTTTTCTCCTATTAACCAACTTCTTCAGTCCACACACTTGCAACCTCTCTCCTTAGGGAACATTCCACAGACCACTCACCATCTTTGTCACTCGTCTCTAAATCTTCTCAACCGTTTCCTCATCCCCAAGAAACCCAGGAGACCAGACTTGGGCACGGTAATTCAGATATGGAGACATCAAGGCTTTTTAAAGAGGAATAATAACTTCCTTATCTCTACTTCTTAATGTGTTCTTCAATAGCCAAGTAATCTTATGGGCTACCTTAGCAATATGTCCTCTGAAAAGTAATTCTCTATCTATCATCACCACTAAATCTCTAGCTTCACCTATTTCCTGTAGTATAGTTCTATCAATGTGGTACTCCGCTTGTAATAAGTTTACTTACGTCTACATTGATCTGATACCCATTATCATTTGCCCATACTGACATCCTATTTAAATCGTCTTGCAAGCTCGCCACATCACCTTCATTAACTATTACTTTACTTAATTTCACATAATCGTCAGCAAACAACTGAAAATTTCCTTTCAGTTTATTTCCATTATCATTTATGAACGAATTAAACAGCAATGGTCCCAGCACCGAACCTTGTGGCACAATAACAGCTACCTGTTTTTACCTCAGTTCTTGGTCACTCGTCTCTAAATCTTCTCAACCGTATAATATATATATATAATACGGTTGAGAAGATATATATACAGGGTGTTCGGGATAAATTTGACATATTTATAATTAATTATATTTTTCCGTAAGTTACATGTATTAACACACACTTCTCTTCATTTAAAAGTTTGGACCCTTCTTCATTCATATACAAGATGTCAGAAAGGATGGATAGCTGGAACCCACCTGAATCATGGAAGAGAATAACTTGTATCATGATGATTCGTGCCCGCCATCAAAATAAGGATATTACGACTGCTGCCCAATGCTCCCTGAATACAGTAAAAACAATCAGGCATGAACTAGAGACTTGCAATGGTGACTACGAGGATGTAGCAAGAAGAAAGATCCCTAGCAGACGATCTGATTGCGTTCGTACAGCAGAATTCCTCGCAAATCTGCAGGAACAGGTGTTGAAGAACCCTGGCATTGGAATTCGGGCTTTGTTCGTGGAGTTGCTAACTGTAGTCAAGCCCTGGATAACAAGGGTAGCCAATGGTAGGCCGTATGTATGGCAGCAGGATTCGGCCCCTTGCCACATCTCTGGGAAAAGTCAAAAATGGTTGTCTGAAAATTTCTACGACTTCACCAGTCCAAATGTTTGGCCTCCAAACTCCCCAGACCTTAACCCCATGGATTATTTTGTATGGGGCGCAGTTGAAAAAGACACCAATCGCACTTCCAGTAATACAAAAGCCCAGTTAATGGATAAAATTAAAACAGTTTTTGCGGCCCTTCCCAGGGAGACTGTAGCATCAGCTTGTTCGAGGTTCCGAAGCAGAATTGAAGCTGTGATCGATGCTAATGGTGGTTATTTTGAGTAAATCTTGTTGATAGTATTGTAATTAACTCTGCCTGTAATGTTTTTTTGTCAATTCATTAAATTTAATAGATACAAAGAAGATTTTCTTTTTCCTTACGAAACTGTCAAATTTATCCCGAACACCCTGTATATATATATATATATATATATATATATATATATAATATTCACCAAAGCTTGATTTGCTTCCTCAGTCTTAAGAAAAGGCTGGTTATATTCCGCTTATTCGGGCCCTACCCAAGGGCCTATGAGTTGTGGAAATACTTTCTGAAAATGAAAGCTGTGCCGAACAATATATATATATATATATTTATTAGTGTCTGTCCAGCAGCCACCCTCTTATCCCCTTGACCACTGTTATGTCCATCTCATTTTGTTCTAAGTTGCATAACAGAATTCCATGTGATATTCTGTCAAATGCCTTTGTAAAATCCAAAAAAAAATCATTATGTAGCTATTTGCTTTATCTAACTCCAATATTACTCTATTATAGAAAGTTAGTAAATTACTAAGGCCTTTTGACTCTCATATAGTATCATATTTTTATCTACCTATTCTTTACTTCTCTTTTTGACCAATTTTTCCAGTACTTTTTGCGATGCATGTGATGCTGATTGGTCTAAAATCTGCAACTGCATTCTTAGAACTTCCGTTATACAAGGGAATTATTTTGCTCTGTTTCCAGTCACTTTGAACTCTAACAGACCGTGACTTAAATTAAAGAGTTTAGTCAGAAGAATTCCCAGTTCCATTATACATTCTCACAGAATCTGAGCTGATATCCTATCTAATTCCACAGATAAATTTACATTAAGATTCTACAATATCCTAAGAACCTCCAATTTGTCCACCTCTGTTCCTACATTAGTGTCTGTCACACATGTTAAAGCAGTAACTCACTAGAATGTTAAACCCATGGAAAATGCTTTTTCAGTAACTCAACTATTTTATCTGCTTCTGTCACCTCGTGACCATCATTACTCTTTAAGGTTAACCTTCGATAGTCATCCTTCCTCTTACTTGCCACGACATAACGAAAGAACTTTCTGGGATTTTCTTTGGCCTGCTCTACTACATTCCTCTCACAATTTGATTCTGCGTTCATTGTCAACTTGGTCCATTTTCTTGCGTGATCCTTGTACTGCTCGTGAATTTGCTGATAACCTTTATCTTTATATACCCTCCACACCATTTTCTTCTGCATCTCATGCTGAATGATATTACCCATCTAACTCCTATACGATTAACCCTCCCTATTTTAGGAATACAATTTAATATTGCTTCCTCTAGATGACTCTTAACTATCTCTCATGCACTACTAACATTTTTATACTGTAATGTTTTATGTGATGGCGAAGATTTAAGCTTCCTCCTAAGCTTGTCATAATGAGCAGCCTTGTAGTTCAGCATAAACCACTTATTAACAGAATATTCCTCATGTTTTGCAATCTCCTAAGTCAATTTATCACAACTCGGAGGCAATGTGATCACCTTAGTTATGGATAGCCCTTCTGATCTTATGACCAGGTACAATACTCTTACACCACTAGTCCCATCCATCACATGCTGCCTCAAGTAATTTTATCTCAGTAGGTGTACAAATTACATTTCCAACCAACTATATGCTCTCTCATCCTTCTAGTCTATATCTCCATAGCTGAAGTCTCCCATAATAATCACTCGACCTGTACTCGTACTAATTTGGAGATTCATGTCTTCCAGATCATCCCTGGAATTTCCTGGCTTATATCAACAACCAACTGTATATTTTGTCTTACTGCACTTAATTTCACACCAGACTGCCTCAAATGAACAGTCACACTTCTGCCTATCTCCTATTCTTTTTGCTGCAATTCATTCGCTCTCATTAGCAGAACCATCCCCCCATCTTATCTTCTCTATCCTCCCTGAATATACTACATCCTTGACATTCTATACCTGTAACTCCATTATTTGCTGATAGCCAAGTCTCACTAATGGCTGTAACTTTTGGTTAGGTTGCATTAACAAACAAAGGTTGCCAAAAGCTTTTCCCTTCTAGTTCTTCTGGCATTAGTATATGAAAAGTGCAGCATCCCTTTATGTCCCCACCAACCTTTACTTACTGAATTGATTACTCTATTCGTTATTTTTCCTTAAGGCAGTAGATCCGCACTTGATCATTCTCACACCCACTCACCTAATGGGCGCCTTCGCAGAAACTCACCTGCTTCTATCCCTAATTGCTTTCCTCAATTTGCGCTTTTGCTTGCTCAGTTGACAGAGCTCTCTATGGAGCTCTGTCAACTGAGCAGTCCAATGCAGTCCTTCTGCATTGTACATTTAAATGCATTTAAATGTACAATGCAGTTGGACTGCATTGTACATCTAAATGCAGTCCAACTGCATTGTACAAATCCTTCTTTCTGTTAAACTGAGGTCACAGATCCACAAATCTTGCATCATTTCTTCTGTACAATGTACTTATATTTATTAGACTTATTAGCTAAATAAAATGTATTATGGGAAGCAGTTCCCAAAATTACTTTCCTGAATTTGCGCCTCTGTACGGTCACTTCATAGATATCTCTCTCTCTCTCTCTCTCTCTCTGGATACCTAACACCAAAAACATTTAAATTAAGTCCAACTGCATTGTACAAATACTACTTTCTGTTAACCATGTAACTGGCCAAGACGTCCATAGACGTCAAAGTTATCATGGAGGCAAAGTGCATATTAAATTTGTAATACCATTGATGTTATATTGAAATACAGTATGTGATGATATGAAGCGTATGAGGGTGCATATTTGATCCATAATGGCCGGTGAGGTGGTTAAACCGAGATCACAGATCCACAATTCCTACATCATTCCTTCTGCTCAATGTACATACCTTGAGATGTGTCTTGGCCAATTACCTTAACCAATTTTATGGTTAAGGTAATTTAAATGCAAATTATCTGAATTATAAAATGAACTGCTGGGTGTTTTAGAGAATGTTCCTTTACTAATGCGATTTCTTATGTCTTTCCATCATAATTGAGGTCACGATATTTTTTCTTCAGATTATCTAATTCCTCACTATCACTGTATAACCGTTCCATTAATCGAGAAGGGCCTTATCCTTGGTTCGTTCTTCCCACTTTAATCTTTAGATTATTAGTCTATTTGATCAGTTCGGGTGCATGCAAAAATATTAAGGAGAGATTGATGCATTGGAAACCATACATAGGAACATTCTAGCTGCTGCAGAATCCTTTGAACCAAACAATCATTGACAGGAATAACACAAGTATTCTTATGAGGAAGCTATTAATATCCATGAAGGTAGACATTTTTTATAAATTATTTATCCAATTCTTCCTGAAGTAATTGACTTTTCAACCAAATGGTAAATTGAAAAATCAAATATAATCCATTTTGATTGTTGATTTGGTCTTTTTTTTTTACTAAATATGAGACATTTTCTTTGGATTTTATTGGACCATGATATTTTTATATAAATACAATCGTCAACCAGATTCGTCAGCTTGAGTCTGTCTGGCTTCTTCAGGACGAGAATGATTACATTAACATTAAATGCTACAACAGAAGAATGCAGTAACGGCCTTAAAATCAGTTTAAAAAAATTGAAAACGATGCGCGACATTAAGAGCATAAAGCGTGGAGAATTAATCATTGTCAGTAAATCACGTTTTATAGTTTTTCGCGTAATTCAGTTCTGCTAAACAGTGAATTTATTAAGCTTTTCCAAATGCCTTTTAATATCATGCCTTGATTTCTATTGAGATTGTCTCCTGTACGGAGTACCACTGCACTTCTTTAAAGTTTCTACATTTGAAATCTTCTTCAATATACGGCATGGAGCTGTTATCCTAATCAATGAAATGGTTCGAAATTGAGAAATGATGGGCTAATCCTGAGGTATCTGTTCTGTTGTTGTTGACATCTCCGATATGTTCTTTTTTTCGGATTTCTAGGCTTCGTGATGTTTGTCCTACATAGTTCAGTCCACAGGAACATGGGATGTTGTATACTCCTGCGTATTTGTAGAAAGCAATGCTGTCCTTAGGAGATCTTAACATGTGCGGTGAAGTTAAAATAGGTTTCAATGCAACCCTGATGTTGAAAGACTTCATGATTTTTGCTATTTTGGTGGAGACCGAGCCTGCATAAGGTATGATGATGGACGATATGTACTGTGTCACTTGAGGTTGTCACTGTGGGCTGTTTCTATATAGAATCTTTTGAATTATATTTTTTGGATAACCATTTTTGGATAGAGTTTTTGATATGAGTGAGAGCTCATCAAGTGATGAGTTCTCACTCATATCAAAAATATCTGTGATATATATCTATATATATATCAAATATATCTGTGATGATATTTGTTGCTCTGTTTTTTTGAGCATATGAATGATGCTAAGTTTTTGTGCATAATGATGAGTAAATTTAAAATAAATATAACGTCCAGTGCCTGTAGGTTTGGGGTAGATTGTGAGCTTGATTTGTCTATCATCCTGTTTTTTTACTAATACGTCCAAAAAAGGTAATTGACGGTTTTTTCTACTATAATGTGAACTTAATTTTTTGGTAGAAAGAATTTATTTTTTGAAGGAACTCGTGTAAGACATTTTCCGTGTCTTTCCAAACGATGAACACATCGTCTACATATCTCCGCCAGACAAAAATAATTTCGGAGTTATTTTTGATAAGATGCCATTTTCTAAATTTTCTATGAACAGATCCGCGCACGGTGGTAACAGGGGACTGCCCATGGCTAAGCCTTCCAGTTGTTGATACAATAAGTTGTTTCCTCTAAAATAGTTTGATTTTAGGCAATGGCGGAAAAGCTGCGTAATGTCGTTTGGAACGAAATTTTCTATGATCTTAATTACTTCATCGACCGGTACGTTCGTGAATAAAGACACTACATCTAGACCTTGCAAGTATATCTGTATTGGATATATTGATACTTTTTAGTTTTTCAACGAAATGCTGAGAGTTCTTTATGAATGAGGTTGATTTTTTTATCTTCTCTTTCAACGGACTGACTAGGTGTTTGGCTAGTAGGTATGTAGGAAAATTTCTGGCGTCCACGATCGGGCGAAGCGAAACTCCGACTTTATGGACTTTTGGTACACCATATAGGCGTGGTGGTAATGGATGTAGAGATTTTAAATTTCTTTGTAATTCTTGAGGCCATCTAGTCATATTGCGTATTAAGAGATTGGTCTCTTTGTGGTTTTACATGGATCTACATCTAATATATGATAGGTAGAAGAGTCAGAAATTAAAGCATCGATCTTCGTTATGTAATCTTTGGTATTCATAATAATAGTTGAGTTTCCTTTGTCTGCTTTAAGGACGATAACGTCTTTGTTCTTTTTTAAGTTTAAGAGTGCTTTCTTTTCAGATGGTGTAATATTACGTTTCGGTGGTTTTGCGGTAGAGAGTATGATTGTACTTTTAAATCTTATGTCATTTGCTACTTGCTCTGAAAATGAAGAAAGACTTTTTTCAATATTACTTATAAAATCTATTTTTGGGATGTGATTAGGAGCTATTGAGAAGTTGAAACCTTTTTTAAAAATCTCTGGTTCTTGTTTGGAAAGACTGTAGTCCGAAAGGTTGAAAATAACCTTATCATCCGGGAGACATGGTCTAGAGTTGTATTTTCTTTGATAAAGTTCATCAATTTTTTTAATTTGAGATTCCTTACTGGACTGAAAAACCCAGGTCTATATATACCCTGGTATATATATATATATATATATATATATATATATATATATATATATATATATATATATATATATATATATATATATATATATATATATATATATATATATATATATATATATATCCAGCTAATTCAAACTTTACCTAATTTATTTTACCAAGCTCCGAAAAATCCGGGTCTTTACTAGACCAAAAAAAAAAAAATCAGCAACTATGAAACTCCAAAGCTTGGTAAAATAAATTAAGTAAATCCAGCTAATTCAAACCTTACCTAATTTATTTTACCAAGCTTTGGAGTTTCATAGTTGCTGATTTCTTTTTCTTTTTTTTTTTTATAGTTTCAAACTAGTTGCATAGAAAAAACAGAGTTTTCTGATAATTATGATAACTTGATGAAATTTCATAATACATTCTATCAGCAGAGGTCTCTGAATTCGTGTTTTTGATATCAGCGTCGGCCACATGTTTACATCTGATTACCTAGTTTCGCTTTTGCCTTGGGGTAGTGTTATTGAACACCCGTTTTATTTATTTATTTAATTTTGTTTTTCTTTTTTAATGATGGTGACCTGATTTCTTGTTTTGTTGCTGTTCCTTGCAGGCGCACTGTGCTGCCTTGGAAGAACGAAAGGTAACTCCATTAATGCTGTTTTAAGTTGGTTACTTAGTAATTACTGTTTTGCGGAGAATCTCAAGAAACTTATTATTATTATCATCATCATTAAACATCCTCTTTGTGAAAAATACTCATCCCGGGGTCCCACACCCAAATTATTGTACCATGCCTTAATAGAGGGTGAATATATTAAATATATTCACCCTCTCTTCATTCCGGCTATGCATTCCAATTGTTCACCACTCTCCGTGGAAAAAACTTCACCCATAACTTTTAGTGTGGCCGAGCGATTGAAAAAAAATTTGAGGAATGAGTTGATATTACGAAAACTGTAAAACATTTATTAAATTCTTTTACATTTTTGTTGTATTAATATAATTTACTCTTATTTCTAAATTTATTTAACTGAGAGTTCATAGTATTTTTATCCTCTATTTGATCCTCTATCTTGAGAAAGGAGGATTGTCTGCGCCTCTGTATCCCTGCCTGAATGGAGATTCTTTAAAAGCTTTGGTGAATAAAAATCATATTATTACAAAAATCCTTTTTGCCAGGATTTTTGTAGTAATATGCATTCATTGATTTTATGTGTAATGTCAAATTTAAATAAAATAATAGTGGATCCAGGTGTTATGATTGTGAAATGAGAAATGCATTTGTACTTTGTGAGCCATACATTTTGGTTAACATTAAGATGAGAACAAAAATGTAGGCCCAAGCTGATATTACCTTGGATCTACATTTTTGTTCTCATCTAGACACAATCCCACTGATATGCTGAACATTCTCTGGTCAGAGATTGGAAATCTGATTTTAGTGGAGTGATAAAGGGATCATTTAGCCTATCATTTTTGAGGTGAATTTGTCATATCATAGATGATAGGCTAAATGATCCCTTTATCACTCCACTCTAGTTTACTCAGAGGAGTGATAAAGGGATTAATATTAATGGTAAAAGACTAAATCATTTATGATATGGTGATGATACTGTAGCAGTGGCGCACTCAGGATTTAATCTTTGGGGGGGGGATGAGTTGAGTAGACGATTTGAGAATACACACTAAGCATCGCATACGACCTATGACTGAGCATCTACAATAATCACCAATACACAATAGCCGTGATCTCCTCTAGCCCAGTTCTAATGAACAGTGGCTATAGAGTTATTTATAGAAGATGCGGGTTGCATAGCCTGTGCAAAAGTGAGTGGAGTGTATTAGTGAGAGAGGGGTTGTCAATCAGTTTAACTGCCCTCTTCTGTATAGAATCCAGTATTCAATAGTTAGTTCTTTTGCTTATCTAACCTTAAGCAAAAGAGAGCCTAATTTTTTTGAATGCAGAGGAGACAATAGTTGTGAAATATTTGTGGCAAGAGAGATTAAAGGTTAGAATTATTTTGAGAGGGTGAATATCATCTTGCATAGAGATTTGAATATTGTCAAGGATGAGATTAGAATAACAGGTTTTTTGGGGGGGGGGGGGGGGGCATAATGCCAAGCTGTTTTGCTGGCATTGAAGTTGATAATGTTATCCAAATCCCAATGATGAGTGCTTTGAAGATTGGAATTTAAGGTAGTAGAGATTAGATTTCCAGATGTTGTGGTGATTTGTACTTTGCAGGGTTTTTCAAATGAAAAGGAGTGTAATGTGCTGTCATTAGCAAAACTCTATACTAGATGGGCAGTCAGCTATAGTACTCATTTATGTATAGAAAGAAGAGAGTGGGCGAGAGAACAGAACCTTGTTGAGCTCCGACATTAGTCGGTATAGATAGAAGATAAGGTGCCATCCACCATCATTCAAAGTGAGCATTCAGCCAGAATGCTAACTACCCAGTTGCAGAAGTCAGGGGGCAGACTGACTGATGGGAGTTTTCGTAATAGACTTTTGTGCCAAATTCAGTCAGAAGCCTTGGAGATAGCAAGAGCAACTACTTGAGATTCATCGAACCTTTCCAAGGTGTTTGTCCAGAGATGGGTAACATAGGTTAGTAGTGAAAGTGAGTGGTTGATCAACAATGATGAAATCCATACTGTCTGTCATTTATTAGATTAGATTTTCAAGGTAGGAGTTGGTCATTGATGGTTCTTGCTGTTATTTTAGAAAGAACTGAGGTGTGAGAGAGAGAGACAGGATAGTAGTTTGAAAGTAAGGATTTGTTTCCCTTAAATAGGTTATATATGAGTTAGTTTCCAGACTGCAGGATGGATACTGGTGGAATAAGAAAGTGTAAATAGGTAGCATAAAGTGAAAGTTAGCTCTAGGTTACTGACCTGTAGAACAATTGGAGGGATGTCATCAGGACTAGGAGATTTTTTTGGTATCCAGTTTGAGCAAACTTTTTCTGATCTCCTTCTGGTGAAAGATAAAACATGGCATTGTATGTAGGGTGTCAGCTATTCAAGAGTTGGAGGAAAAGTAGGAAGACAGGAGCTTGGCTTTTTCTGTGGGTGATGATACAATAGCACCATCTGGGTGTAATAGTGGTGAGCTGAAGTTACGACTGATAGCTTTGGCTAGAGCCCAGAAGGCATGGCTGCTGTTGTAACAAAAGAACAAATAACAATAGACAATAACAAAATAGAGCAAGTACAAGCACTGGCGCACTCAGGATTTAATCTTGGGAGGGGGGTACTCAAGATTTAATCTTGTGAGGGGGCTGAGTTGAGTAGGCGATTTGAGAATATACACTACACATTGCATACAACCTATGACTGAGCATCTGCAGTGATTGCCAATACATGATACCCGCGATCTCCTCTGGCCAGGCTCAAGCGAAGTAGCACTCAGTCTGCAATTCCTGTTATTCCTCGGCCATGATTCCTGAGAGCTATGGGGTATTCCCACCTTATGTGACTGCTAATTCATAAGTAGTATAGAAATAGAAGACACGACACAACATAAATAAAAAAAAAAAGGAATTTTAATTAGGAAAACATTTTTGGAAAATTTTCTAGTGTTTTTTTTTTTTTCCTTTTGGAGGGGGCCAGCCCCCTCCCCCGCATGTTATTAGGTATGAATCTTAGGGCTCTTTCCAAATTACAAATAATTTCAAGTTTGTCTATCATTTTTTTTCGGTGCTATAGCAAAATTTAAACCTTTGTTAAGTATAGAGATTTCGTCTTTGTTTAGAGCGTGGTTAGATAGGTTGACTATGTTATTGATACCTGTGGGTGATTGGTGGCTCCTTTTGTTTATTGCTTCTGGTTGGTTGTTGTTGTTCACTGTGGCAAACTTTGAATATGGCGGCTGGTTTTGTCGTTCTTTTAGTCTTTGAAATTTAGAAATTAGGTTTTCTTTCTTCGTTTGTTGGATGTGGTTTGCTGTGTTGTCCATAATCCTTTCTAGGATTAACCAGATATCTGCGTTTAAGTAGCTAGACAGCTCCGTTTTTTTCTTTTAGTAGCT
This sequence comes from Typopeltis vanoorti, assembly GCF_054136105.1. Lineage (NCBI taxonomy): Eukaryota > Metazoa > Arthropoda > Arachnida > Uropygi > Thelyphonidae > Typopeltis > Typopeltis vanoorti. Next base: position 38,651,857 of record NC_143565.1, read on the forward strand.
GGTTTTGTCTGAAGCTGGTTTTTGTGAAGCTGGCCTTTCTGATCAAGCCCTGAATACCGTACACAGAATTGACTGGAAAACCACCAGCTGTCTACATCACACTAGAACATGGTATGAACGGAAATTCAAGGAAGCCTGTGAGATTATTATCAATCACCCTAATCTGAACAACAATGATGGGCTAAAAATCCCAAACATATGGAAGGTATATATTCGACCTTCCTCACCAAGAACAACTATAAACAGGACTGTAAAAAATCCAGTATTGTAAATCAAAAATAAGAATTGTAATACTAAAAATAGGACACCAATTGTTTCTGAAAGAAAACCATCTAAAAGAATGTTTATTCCTGTCATTGTAAAATAGAATTTAGCTTGATGTAAAAAAATTTATTTTTTCACCAGAGGTCACACCAGTAGAATAACATGTGATCAAATCATTGTTTCTCTAGCTTACAGTTAATGATGTAACTCAGCTTGTCCTGTATATTTATGTACGCTCCAGATGATGATCATGATGTGAAGATCGAAACATCGGAATAATAAAAAAAGTTTTTTAACATGGTTGTAAATTCCATAAAATTTTTTAAAATGAATGCTGATCACCGTGTAACCCTAAAAGAAAGGATTACGATAATTCATGGAGATTCAACCCACAAGCGATGTAATCAATACGGTAAGCTGAAGATCCAAGTTTCAAATTTGATCATTTAACTGGCATTTTTAAAACGGTGTAGGGACAGCAATATCACTCCTAATTGCATCAGGCTAAAGAGAAAATTCACTTCAACGAAGGCACAAAGAATATACCACCGCATGGAGAAAGCACTACTGAGAGAGCAGATCCAAGCTACCAGAAAGAACCTAGCTGCTACACAAAACCAGCTACTAAAGGAAAAAAACGGAGCTGTCTAACTACTTAAACGCAGATATCTGGATAATCCTAAAAAGGATTATGGACAACACAGCAAATCACATCCAACAAACGAAGAAAGAAAACCTAATTTCCAAATTTCAAAGACTAAAAGAACGACAAAACCAGCCGCCATATTCAAAGTTTGCCACAGTGAACAACAACCAACCAGAAGCAAGAAACAACAGGAGCCACCAATCACCCACAGGTGTCAATAACATAGTCAACCTATCTAACCACGCTCTAAACAAAGACGAAATCTCTATACTTAACAAAGGTTTAAATTTTGCTATAGCACCGAAAACGATAGACAAACTTGAAGTTATTTGTAATATGGAAAGAGGCCTAAGATTCATACCTAATAACATAGCAGACAAAATACATATAGAAACTGCGAACATTTTAAACCATAACAAAACAATAACAAGCAACATAACTAAACACGAATTAACAGCAATAAATCACTTAAAACAAATCTGAACATAGTAATAACCAGAGCCGATAAAGGAAATGCCACTGTCATTTTAAACCGTACCACTTATATAGAAAAAATGAATCTGCTGGTCTCCGACAATAACACATACAAATTAGTTAACTACAACCCAACTAACAGAACAAAAAACAAAACAGAGAAACTATTACAGTCAATTACCACATGGCCCGAAGATACAGTCAAAAAACTGTTTCCTCACTACGGGCGCTCCCCAAGAATTTACGGGCTACCGAAAATTCACAAAGAAAACACCCCGCTAAGACCTATCGTTGAAGGATATGATAGCCCGACCTATCACGTAGCCAAATAATTAGCGGCAACACTCAAGGAGTTGGTAGGTCATTCCCCCTCCTACATCAAAAACACACAACACTTCATAAACATCATCAAAGACATTACATTAGAAAAAGATGATTTATTAGTCAGTTTTGACAGCTCTGCTCTCTTTATGAATGTCCCAATCAATGACACAATCCTTCTCCTACAGAACAAATTCCCTCCAGATATCACGCACTTTTTGCACATGTATTACGGTCGGGTTATTTTGTATGGCAAAACTCCTTCTACTTACAAAAAGAAGGCACAGCCATGGGCTCACCATTATCCCCCCCTATTGCTAACTTTTACATGAAACATTTTGAGCAACTTGCCCTAAATTCCTCCCCTCTAAAACCCAAAGTCTGGCTTAGATACGTTGATGATGTTTTCATGATCTGGTCCCATAGTCGCCAGACATTAGGCACATTCCTTAGCCACCTAAACAAACAACACAAATGCATACAGTTCACAACTGAAATTGAAAAACACAACACACTTCCGTTTCTAGATACACTTGTCACATGTCTTATCTCGGGCAATCTTTCCTTCACTGTTTACCGAAAACCGACACATATGGGACAATATATACACATAAACTCCTACCTCCACCCAACACAAAAACTAGGTGTCATCAACACGCTAAGAAACAGAGCTCAGACGATCTGTTCCAGTGAACAGGCACTGAAAGAGGAATTTTAAATTATCAGTAATAACTTACAAAAAAACGGATACAGCCAAAACACTATTAACAAAAATTCAAAATTCAAAAAAATAAAAAACAAAGACAGACCAGACTGCAGTAAAACTATAACTATTCCCTACATTAAAGGAATATCAGACAAAATAAACAGAGTACTACAAAAGTACAACCTCAAAGCCACCTTTAAACCTCCTGCAAAATTAAAAAGCTTACTCAACTCATCCAAAGACCCACTCCCTCCACTAGCTCACCCTGGAGTATACCGGATTTATTGTACTTGCAACATACCATATATAGGAGAAACAGGACACACTATTCCTATTAGACAAAAAGAACATAAACGACACATTAAATATAATAATTATGGTGAAGCTAGCCTTTCTGATCATGCCCTGAATACCTTACACAGAATTAACTGAAAAACCACCAGCTGTCTACATCACACTAGAACATGGTATGAATGGAAATTCAAGGAAGCCTGTGAGATTATTATCAACCACCCCAATCTGAACAACAGTGATGGTCTAAAAATCCCAAACATATGGAAGGTATATATTTGACCTTCCTCATCGAGAACAACTATAAACAGGACTGTAGAAAATCCAGTATTGTAAATCAAAAATAAGAATTGTAATACTAAAAATAGGACACCAGTTGTTTCTGAAAGAAAACCATCTAAAAGAATGTTTATTCCTGTCATTGTAAAATAGAATTTAGCTTGATGTAAAAAAATTTATTTTTTATTTTTATTTATTTTTTCACCAGAGGTCACGCCAGTAGAATAACATGTGATCAAATCATTGTTTCTCTAGCTTACAGTTAATGATGTAACTCAGCTTGTCTTGTATATTTATGTACGCTCCAGATGATGATCTTGATGTGAAGATTGAAACATCGGGATAATAAAAAAAAACGTCTTTTTAACACGGTTGTAAATTCCATAAAATTTTTTAAAATGAATTATTTGCTTAACCAATCATGCTTGCGTTTTGGTTTGGCTGCATATGTTAATATTTACTGTAGTAAGAGCATATTATAGTATTTACAATCCTCTGCATTTAAAATGTTGTAAAAAAAATTCTTTTACTCTTACACACCGGTTTCCATCAATTAAAAAACAAAGAGAAAAATTGCAATAACTCAGATAACTTGGAGAAGAAAAAAAAACATATGAAAGCCAGGTACATTATCTAAAATGCATTTAGTGACCTTTCCTATAAAGCAAAAGCATAATGGGATGCAAGGACAATTGATTTGGTCAACAGCCTCTATATTCAAGTAGATTAGTCATGAAGTTACTTCATGCTTATGTATAGGATTAAAATAGAATATAATTTCTTGGCATCTTTAATTCATAGTATATTCATATTCATATAACCAAGTGGAAAAACTTTCAACAAATGTCTTGTCTGTTATAATTCACTTACTAACCAAGCAAAAAAAAAATTTTATAGTGATCTGTATAAAGAAGATAATATCTGATTACTGAGCCAATAGGCTTATTGTCCCAGTATATAAAAGAGACTCAAGAAGGGAGTAACTCTAAAAGAATAACATTATTGTGTCACTGTACAAAGATTTATGAAAGGAAAATGACAGCAGTAATAATGGATCAAATAGAGGAAGGTCTAAGAGAAGAGTTTAGTTTTGGAAAAGGGAAATCAACTAATTTGATTTTTGCTGTAAATGAAATGATGGAAAGATAACAGAGAGAATTTGGAAATGGCTTTTCTTGATTTGGAAAAGACCTTTGATTGGGTTCAGTGGGGGGGGGAGTACTGAAAAGTTTGGAAAAGATAGGTATAAGAAAAGAAGAAATAGTTCTTATCAAGAATATTTCCATCAATTAAAAAACAAAGAGAAAAATTGCAATAACTCAGATAACTTGGAGAAGAAGAAAAAAACATATGAAAGCCAGGTACATTATCTAAAATGCATTTAGTGACCTTTCCTAAAAAAGCACTACTGTATGTTAAATCTATAATCTATCCTAAATCCAAAATTTATCTACAATCTATCCAAAACATGCATCTGTGAAAAGTTTTTTTAAATGCTGTTTTCACCAACAAAAGGTTACTTTGCAAACCTATAGTACATTTTGTATGAACAGGCTGTGTATTAGTGTTTCAGGTTTATAATATTCCAGTCTTTTAAATAATTTGCATTTTCAGCAGAGGAATGAGAGGTACAATAAATGCAGTGTTGATAGTTTGAGTCTCCCATAATGAGTCGTAGAATTCTATGGAGGTGCCCATGCAATAATATTAATAATTAATAATAATTTTAAATGTAAGAGCTGTGTTGAAGTCTAAATTTGGTAATTTAGAATGATTTACACTTAATAATAGACTGTCGCAAGGATGTGTCATTTCTCTATTGCTGGTCATTGTGGTAATGAATGGTGTCCCTAGATACAGTTAGAGATGTGTTGATTTAGAGCATATTCTGAGAGAAATTACAGAAGCTTATACTGAATGGAGACTGAGAAGTTGCTTTTATAATGTACTTTAATGTACTGGCTGAGAGCACATACATGTAGTAATGAAGTAAACCTTTTAGATTGTCAGGTCAAGGGTCTGTACCTGTACATTATGAATGACTAACACTGTGAAAATTGAATATGAGCCATATAAATTGGTTTTGCAGCATCATGCTTAATACATTTTCTGTATATGTGATTTCTTTTACAGTGGTTTTTGGACAGGGGAGAGAATATTGGTATTTCATCTAAATTGCATCATATAGTTATATATATATATCATTCATCTGTGCTATAATTATTATTGTATGAATGAGTGTTCTTTTTTTTTTTGATGAGTCACTGTATTTGCAAAACATCTATTAAATATTTGAGATGTTATTTAGTTAATACATGTGATTTATGTGACATTAATATTTTAATTATTGTTTTCAAGTGTAAAGTATATTTGAGGATGTGTCTTAACCTGAAAATTTATGAACCAAAAGTGCATTTATTTTTGCGTTGAAAAGATGATATATCCTAGGGTATTTTTTGTTTAGTCATGTTAGATACTTTTAGCTGTATGTAGGAAACTGACTTTGCTTATGTTCCTGCTTTATAAGAAGAAACAGTTTTACTTCATCATGACAAAACTGAGCAGAAATAAATAAATAAAAGGAAGGAAAGAAATATGATTTTTTAAAAACTATGAATTTCAGAGAGAGAGAGAGAGAGAGAGAGAGGAGGAGGAAAGAATTTATCAGAGATTTAGTGGATTATTGTTTCATATTTTTATGTATTTGAATGCTATATTGTGATTGAGCACTACTGTCTGTTCTCTTCTTAAAATTCATTATTCATAATCATTTGAGATTTTATCAAGTTTTGTAATGTTTTCATAAATTATAATAGAATATATGTCAAAATATATATATATATATTTATACAATATAAAAATTTTTATTTTATATATAATGTTTATTTAGTACACTGCCCAGTTAAAGCTATTTCAAATAATAAATGTTTACTCATTAAAATGTTATTATTAGCTGATCTCCATGATGCCAAGACTTTTTTTTTTTTCTGGATGTTCCTCTGTCAGTAACATTTATCATATTGTGCATTTAAATTTATTCAATCTCCATACTGTATATATAATGCATATTGCCATTCTCTATATAAAAAAAAATCTACTCCTCACACTCTTGATCAGTCCCATGTTTATGACATCTAGGGATGTTCTCATTCTCCCTATATTAACTAAATTTTCTGAAATAATTTATATCAGTATTTGTTACTACCATGAAAGGGATGTTGTTTAGATAGAGCAAGTGATGATTTAGAAAAAGATATTTCACTTTAGAAATGTAGTTTCACTTTTCATGTACTGTACATGAACAACATATTCTCTGAAGTGAAACTAAATGTGTTTCTTTTTATCATTCACTTGGTTGATTGAGCAATTGCTACTTTTTGTTTACTATTATTTGTTGCCTTGCTTTGCATTATTTATATGTAAGTAATGATATGAAATCTCTGTTTTTTTTTTTAATTAATGCTCTGGTTTAAGTGAGTGTATTATTTTCTCATTTAGAAAGAAGAAATTATTATTATTATTGTTATTATTACATGACACCTCAAGGAAGTCCAAGGACTCGTCATTTGAGGGCACTACACACACATCTCACTGTCTCCTATACTACTTAATACACACAACTACCATCAAAATCATCTACTACCAATCATCACCACCAACTGTATTTTTTGTCTGTAAATACATGTGTTTTGATTTGCCTGTATGCAGATGAAAAACCTGAGTTTCCTGGAGTAAAAACCCTGCTACCTCCATATGAGATTGACTTACTCACCTTCAGTTGAAAAAGGTTACAGAAAGATTCTTCTGGTCACAACAAAAATTAAACATAGACCTTTTCTGATCAAAGGGTGCAATGTATTGTTCTTCCAATTGGGTTATGGAAGCTTTAGTGAAATTTCGTATACTATCATTTGGATGTGTTATCAAGAAATGTGAATATTAGAAAGCTTGCAGATTATTTGAAAGCAAAAGTATTTATGTTAAAACTGACAAGATTGAGTATCAGTCATGAAAATATAGAAGAGATTATTTCTCTTCTATAGAAGAGAAATAATAAGAAGAGATTATTTCAAAGGAACCTCTGCATTTTAGCAAGGTGGGCTACCTGACTCATAACCCATCCAATACTATAGTGTACTATAAGTTTTGAATCTTTTATTGACACAAAGTCTTGATTGAAATTGATGTCATAAAAATTGTTTCAAAATAGACACACTCTCTTCTCTGTCTGGCTCCCACTGATGAGACCATAATAAAGGTCGAAACTGGTTTGGATAGTGGCTCTTCCCACAATGCATAACATTATATACATTCAAAACGGTGTGTACTTTGCATTATGGGATACTAATGCAATTGATGTGGAGTCATTAGCCTCCATATACAAGTAGCCCAGTCATGAAGATACTTCACTCACAAACATTGTTTGCCTTCACTTGGATAAAAGATTAAACCAAGATTATAATTTCTTGGTTTTTAATTTACTGAATAGGAGAGGTTCAGTTTTTATATTAACATTTTATATTATTAACCAATTTTTTATTTTCCTTTTTTTTTTATCTGAATCTCATCTATAAAAGGTTGTAAACCTATACATCCTGCACTGGAGACCACACATGAAATATTTTCAAAGGAACCTCTGCATATCGAAGTCGCTAGGTGTCGCACGGATTAGATCGTCGGCTTGTCGAGAGCTCCTGAAAAGATCAGTATTATTTTGTGTTAACATTAGATATTTTACCAGAATTTTAAGTAGTATTGTTTGCTTTTTGTTTCTTGGTGTGTCTGTGCAATTTTTGCGTGTTTTCTGTTATTTTAACTATTATTTTTAAGAAAAGATAGCGTACACATGGCACCGATAAAGAAAAAAATGGCGGCCAGGTCGCCATGCTTGCTTAAGAGTTTTGATGTAAAAGAATTTATGCAGTGTGCTGTCTGTGAGATGTATGCCTTGCGAAGAGCGGTAGGAGTCTGGTTAGAAAGTGATAGTGGAGTTAATATGTGTAGAAAGTGTAAAGAGAATGAGGACTTCAAGCGTGTTTCGTGTATCGAGACTGATATCGTTAACGGTAGTCAGAATGCAGAAAATGGCGGTGTACTAGAGAATTGCGTGGTAGTGCCAGATATGTGTGAGAGCGTCGCTGAAAGTGTAAATGAAGGTAGAAACACCGAAGGAATGGATGATTTGATCGATAACGAAAATGGTGAGATAAGTGCAAGTAGCGAAATTGCCCGTTTAAATGGCGCGATACACAGAGCCAAACGACAACTGGAGCGTATGCAAAAATGTGTGTTGAACGTACCGACAAATAACCGGCGGAAGTCTGTGACGGCAAATAATAGAATGTACGTAAACGTCAATAAAATGAAGGAGCGAGTGCTGTATGGGGATTCGCTATTAAGAGGCGTAATAATTGAGAGTTTAACGAAGTCGTACCAGCCGGGTGCGAACATAAAGGACGTCAGCGAATCTATTCGACTGCAAAAACAGAGGGTGAAAGAGATGATAATAGTGGCAGGAACGAATGATTTGAAAGAGGACAAAATGGAAATGATAGAGGATGTGAGGGAGTTGTTTGAGGTAGCAAAAGAGAAGAGTGAGAGAGTTAGGATGGTGAGTATCTTACCGCGGTATGACAGCGAAGTGTTTAGAAGGAGGGCCATAATTGCCAATGACTTTATGCGTGGGTTATGCATGGAGAGTGGTGTGGAATTTGTGGATGTGTGGAATGAGTTCGATGGGCGAAAGGACTTATATAAGATGGATGGGTTACATTTGAATGGAGTTGGTGTACGGAGACTTGAAAGAGTGTTGATGAATGATGTGGAAGTGGATGTACAGACTCAGGGAAACTAGATTTATTAAGAGGGGGGGGGAGTAGATATGCAGACTTTAGGGGGGGGAAGTTAAGTGTATGAATGAGTATATTATGCCCGGGCGAGTACGACGGACAACAAATCAGAATGGGATAATTAGTATAAGGAATCAAAGTAGGGATGGGACAAATGGGCTTCTGTGATTCATGTACACTAATGCCAGGAGTATTAGGAACAAGAAGGAAGAGTTTTTGGCCATGGTTGGCACTTCCAGGCTACAGGTTGTCGGTATTAGTGAAACATGGCTGACAGAAGATGATAAAGCTAGTGGGATTGAATGCGATGGGTATAGCGTGTTCAGGAGTGACAGGGTGAATAAAAAGGGGGGAGGAGTGTTATTGATGATAGCTGATGAGCTTCAGCCAAGGAGTATAGAAGTTGAACTGCAGGATGGGGAAAAAAGCACATTTGAGGCTGTTTGGTGTGAGATACAATCTAGCAGAACAAAATATACAATTGGGTGCTGCTATAGACCGGGTGATGGAGTGGATGGTGGGAATAGTATGCATAAGCAAATAGAAGAAATGAATGGAAGGAGGGTAATTATTATGGGTGATTTCAATTATGGTAATATTGACTGGAAAGAGGAGAGGGCACATGGGAGGAAGGAATTGGATTTTATGCAGTTATTAAGGGACAACTATCTACGGCAACATGTATTGGAAAATACCAGGGGGCAGAGAGTGCTGGACCTAGTAATTGCAACTGAGAATGTGGCTGTAACGAACATGACCTTGTTGCCACCAATTGGTGAGAGTGACCATAAGGTCATGACTTGGGAGGTGGCTAAAGGAGTCGAATTTACAATTAAGACAGGGTATATGTGGAATTACCGGGCTGGTAAGTATGACAAGCTTAGGTGTGTGCTTGGCTCAATGCCATGGCATGTAAAACTGCAAGGGCTGGATGTTGATGGTGCATGGGAGGTGGTCAAGAACTGTTTGCAGGAGGCAATGGTTGACTGTATACCAAGAGTCCGAATAATAAATCAGGTAGGGGTTAAATGGATGAATAACACTATTAAGCTTGAGCTGCAAAAAAAGAAACAATTGTGGAGGGAATTTAATGAGAAGGGTGACCATCAGGTGCATGAACAGTATAAAGCTCAGGCCAGGATGGTAACAAGGGTGGTAAGAAATGCAAAAGCAGATTACGAAAGGAAATTGGCCATGCAGGCTAAAGAGAATCCCAAACAGTTTTTTCAATATGTTGCAAGTAAAAGGAAAAATGCTCATGGTAGAATGATCTTAAAAAATGCTGAGGGTAGGGAGGTAACTGAATCAGTCGATGTTGTGGAATTACTGAGCGAGCACTTTGCAAGAGTATATCATCCAGGTGGTGGCTTTGCGGAAATGGAGGAACCAACAGCTTATACTGGAATTGTGATGAATGAGGTAGAGGTAACTAGTCTATTACAGAACCTCAATGTCAATACATCTGTGGGATTGGATGGTATACCAGCTCGTGTCGTACGTGAAGCGGCCAAAGAATTGTCAGTGCCCTTGACCATTATGTTTAATTTGAGCCTCAGGACTGGGTCAGTCCCAAGGGGGTGGAAAGAGGGGAAAATAGTTCCACTGCACAAAGGTGGTTCCAAGGCTGCTGTTGAAAATTACCGGCCAATCAGCATAACAGGAATCATTATCAAGGTCTTAGAGAAAATAGTCAAGAGGAAAATACAAGATTGGATAGAAGAAAATGGGATACTGTATCGGGGACAGCATGGTTTTGTGAAGGGTAGGTCATGCCTCAGTAACTTGCTCACGTATTATAACACAGTGACGGCTGAACTGGATAAGGGTAATGGGTTTACAGTGATTCTGCTGGACCTTGCTAAGGCCTTTGACAGGATACCACATGGAATTCTAATCAGTAAATTGCAGCATATGGGAATGGACATAGGGTTGGTGAGATGGATAGGAGGGTGGTTGACGGAGAGATATCAGAGAGTGGTTTACTCAGGAGTAGAGTCCACAAGACGGCCTATGACTAGTAGTGTACCACAAGGATATGTTCTTGGACCACTGCTGTTTAATTTGTTCATAAATGATATAGGAAAGGGTCTGAGAGGAACAGTTCATTTGTTTGCGGATGATGCGAAGTTGGGTAGGGCAATAGTGAATGCAGATGACGTCAAAATTTTGCAGGATGATTTGGATAGATTGGAGGTCTGGGCTAGGGAGAATGGATGTCAATTTAATGTGGCAAAATGTAAGGTTATGCATTTTGGGGTGAAAAGATGGGAGGCAGTTTACTGCATTGGTGGAACCGTGCTCCAGGAAATTGATGAGGCACGAGATTTAGGAGTGTTGGTGGATAAGGAATTGAAATTTAGGGGACACATTGCAAAAGTGGCCAAATCAGCTCATCAAATCACTTGGTTGCTGAAGAATACGTTGACAAGCAGAGACAAGCAGGTTATTGTTCCTCTGTATCGAGCCTTGATAAGACCTCATCTCGACTACTGTGCTCAGATTTGGTCACCTAGGTTTCTTCTTGATGGGGAGGAGGTGGAGAGGATCCAGAGGCGAGTGACCAAGATGATAGCAGGTCTGTGGAATGAACCGTATGAGAACAGGTTGAGGATTTGTGGGTTGCAAAAATTGGTTGATAGGCGGAGGAGGGGAGATATGATTGAGACATTCAAATTACTGAAGGGTTTCTATAAAATTAATTCAGAAGATATTTTTGAGAACAGGGCTGGTTGTGGGAGGACTAGGGGACATCCATGGAAACTGGGCAAAAGTGTGGTTAGTAAAGGTGTTAGAGCTGGGTTCTTTACTTTTAGAGTAGTGAATGAGTGGAATGCGCTCCCTGAGTCTGTGGCGGATGCTGTGACAGTGAATGAGTTTAAGGCGAGGTATGATAGATACTGTATGAATGTCGAATAGTTGTGATGAAAATGATTTGGGGCCTCCCTCGATGAGTCTAATGACTCCCTGGAGTTGCCCGTAATAATAATAATAAATAATAATAATATTAGCAAGGTGGGCTACCTGACTCATAACCTATCCAATACTATAGTGTACTATAAGTTTTGAATCTTTTATTGACACAAAATCTTGATTGAAACTGATGTCATAAAAATTGTTTCAAAATAGACACCTTTTGTGATAACTCAAGCCTACAAACATTGCACACAAATTATTATGACTGTGAACTAATTATGTATCTATTCTATATTATGCTAGATATGTAATTAGTTCACAGTTTATTCTGTTGACATATAATATTATCATATCTGCTTCAGTTAGATTGCAGGATAATTTGATAACTCTGTATATTATAAATTTAGATTTGATCTGTCAATGTTTTATGTTGATTCTTCATGTATTAGGAATACTTTTTGCTAAGTTGTTAATTAATATCAATTATCAAATTTTTGCAGCCAGCTAAATAGCAAAATGGTAGGATTCGATCCACAGCTGAATCGTAAGTTAACCAAGGTTGATCACAGTGTTGCTGGAGCAGTCAGTGGTTTTATAACAAGATTTCTCTTTCAGCCATTAGATGTCTTGAAAATTCGCTTCCAGGTATATTTAAAATTGTAGTCTGGGTTAAAGGTGAGGTATATTTTTGTAGAATAAAAGCCAGGTTTATGCATGTTACTATTCACTTTTTTTTTTCATATTTCATTTATTTCTGACTACTGACTTACAATTCACGTTATACTATGTATTGCTTGATATAATCCCATTTACACTATACAATTGAATAGCTTTTCTCTTGGCATCTTGTCATGTTATATTTCCATAGTTTTTCATTTATTTGTTTTAGAGTGAAAATATTATCATGGTTTCAGGACAAATAGATGCTAATTTGTCCTGAAACCAGCTTGTTCTTCTCCAAATTTCTCGCCGACAATTTTTCTTAGTAACCTTTTTTCAAGTATGCTTACATAAGTCTTATCTTCTGGAACACTCAATAAAGAAATACCTATGTAATTCTCACATTACTCACTTGGAATTCAATCCTGTGGGTATTCTATATTATGCAGTATGGCCATTGTAAAACTCTTATACCTCTATATTTGATCATTTCCATTAGAATATCATCCCCTCCAGCTACCTTTCCACATTCAAGTTTTCGATGGCTTTTTCTACCTCATGTATTTATGTATTTCTAATTGCATTCCTCTGGATAATTTTTTACTGCTCTTGAAGGATGTACAAAAAGATGAATTGATGTCTATTTAAGGCAATGCTGTATGCTCTGTCAACTGATTCTTATTTATCTGGGCTGCATTATTAAGGAAAGTGATGTTGAATCTGATATCCAAACAGGAGATGTTAAACTTAGTTCTTTACTCTTTTGTAGATATTATTCTCTTAAGTAAATCTGCTACAAATCTAAGAGTCTTTATACCTGTCCTCCCAAATTGAATAATTGCTGTGACAAATTTGCTTTGTAAATTGGCAGTTAAAATACTTTTGCACCTATTTATGAAAATAGACTGCTAAAGAAATCAATTGCAAGTAACCTTTAGAAAAAAAATTGCATGTTTTTGCTGTTTATATGTAATTTCTAGTGATGATAATCAAATTAAATATGGAAACAGATAATAGAACAAGTAAAGCTGGAAGCAACATAATAAATTTATATGAAACAAGAAGAAAAAATCAGCCAAAAAATTGGATCAGTTTTAGCATATGAATTGAAAGACTGGTAGAAAATAAAACTATTGCACCAAGATGGAGAGTATATATATAGATATATATGTAATGAAAATTCTGGAGAAAATGAAGACAGTGAACAGGTCTCATCGATATTAGAACCTTATAAAATATGAAGATACCAGGAAATAATATTATTCAAGTTGCATAGGCAAAGCTAACCTAAGAGTTTTTGTTTTTCAATATCAATCCCGCACACAAGATATTGCAATCTCTGTAGTACATCAGTGCTGTGGGTGGTTATCTGGTAGGAGAAAGAAGGAATATGTTGATATGTTTTTAACAGTTGGCAGTTCTAGAAGAGGAGAGAATGGAATGAGAGAGGTATGGAAATGAAAGAAGAGGAGAAAATGGAAACAATGGGAGAGAGGGAATGGTAAGAGGTATAATGTATGGGGACTCAATGATCCGTGGTGTTCAAGATAGGATGCGTGAGGAGTGTTTGTCAGGAGGTAGAAAGGGTGGCTTTGGCAGTTAAGAGAGGTGAAAGGGTGGATGAGATGATTGTGATGGTGGGAACAAATGACTTGAGTGTGCTGTTTTAAGGATACTTGTGACATAAGATTGAATGATATATGCATATAAACACAAGAAAGATATTTAATTAACCATTTAATTAACTCTTCCTGGAGTTTATCAAATTCCTTGCAACTGTGATCTCTCCTATTTTGGACAGACTGGACATTCTCTTGAAAAAAGAATCCAAGACCATCAATCCTCCATTCTTCACAACAAACCTGAAAAGTCTAGATTGGCTCAACCCAGGATTAGAACTGACCACAGCTTCTTTTGGTCCAGGACTCTCCTCTTACAACATACATCCCGTTATAGGTTCAAACGTTTGTTCAAGGAAAGCATGGAGGCCTTGCTCCATCGTCCTAACCTGAATTGTAATGACTGTATATCTATAATAAAAATCTGAGAAAGTCTAATCAAGATTACTCATTATTTTTTTTCAATCATGTCTCTACTTCAAAATATTCCGTTTTATACTTAATACTTAGTGATATAACATCACGCGCTGTGTTCTATTTTTAACGATCTATTGTTAGTATTCTAGCTCACCGCGCGGTTAGCCTAGTGGCTTTGCGCTTCGCAACCATATGCCTGGGGAAGGAGTGTCCCAGGTTCGATTCCCGTTGTAGACGTGAGGAATTTGAGGATCTTCCTCAGGCATAGCCAAGTTAGCCGGTCTTGGGCGCGGTCAGTAGGGTTTTTTCCACCAGTTTATCTGGCGTTTTTCATCCCGCAAGCAGGCAAACCGGCCCGTGAACATACGCCTCTACAGTCATAAATATATCCCCTCAGCGGCAGACCAGGTGACGGGTTGGTTGGGAGTAGTACTAACAAGAAGTCGCATCTAAGTAACACGCGGACCCTGCATAGGAAGCGGGAATAACGCGTAGAAGAAGAAGAAGTCGCATCTAAGTAACACGCGGACCCTGCATAGGAAGCGGGAATAACGCGTAGAAGAAGAAGAAGAAGAGATTGTTAGTATTCTAGCTCGTATTTTTTAAAACTGTTCTTGTAATACCACTGAGGATGGTCTGCTATTTCCAGACTGAAATATTTGGTTAATTAAATATCTTTCTTGTGTTTACATGCATATATCATTCAAATGACTTGAGTGGTGGTGTAAATAGGGCAGTGAGAGATATGAGATTCTTGCTTGAGGTGGTACAAAAGAAGACAGAGAGGAAAGATGCTGTGTGTGTGTGTGTGTGTGTGTGTGTGTGTGTGTGTGTGTGTGTGTGTGTGTGTGTGTGTGTGTGTGTGTGTGTGTGTGTGCGCGCGTGCGTGCGTGCGTGCGTTGCCTAGGTATGATAATGACGAACTGAGCAGAAGAGCGGTAATATTTGACATAATAGCTAGAATGTGTGATAAGAGAGGACTGGAATATGTGGATGCTTGGAGTGCATTTGAGGACAGAGAGGAATTGTATGCAAGAGACCATTTACATTTGAATGAGGAAGGACATAGGCATCTGGAGAGATTGCTGTTCTGAAAAAGTCAGTGTGTCTCAGGGAGGATGGTAGCAGGGATGGCTTCTTGTGGAAATGGGTACTTGGGAGAAGGGGGACGACATCAGGTAACACTGAACTCAGTGGAGTCTAGAGGGGATAATGCTGGGTATAGAAACAACGGCATTTATATGCTATATACTAATGCCAGGAGTATCAGGAATACGGGTGAGGAATTGGTGGCACACATAGCATCAGCCTGGCCAAAAATTATTGGGATCACTGATACGTGGTTGACAGAAGAGGATAAAATAACAGGAATAGAAGTCGCTGGGTACAGCATTTTTTGGCAGGATAGGAAGGGAAAGCGTGGTGGTAGAGTACTGCTTATGATAAGTGACGACCTATGTCCTCTAAGAGTGAAGGCTTTGGAAGGCTGTGACGCTAATGATTTTGAAAGCATATGGTGTGAGATGGAGGTTGGCAAGACAGGATATTTAGTGGGGTGTTGCTAAAGACCAAGGAGCACAGAGGGTGGGGACCAGGAGATGTTGAGATAGTTGAGCATGGCAAGTGCAAGAAGAACAATTGTTATAGGAGATTTTAACTACAGCAGTATAGATTTGGGAGAGGAAGATGCATGTAGCAATAAGGGAATAGAATTTCTAGAATTCTTGAGGGACAAATATCTTAGGCAACATGTAATAGAGGGAACAAGAGGTTCAAGAGTTTTGGATTTGATTATAGCATCAGAAGAGTTGATAATAACTGAGATGACATATCTCTCACCAGTTGGAGAGAGTGACCATATGGTTTTGACTTGGAAAATGAATAGACATGCAGGAGTCTCAAAGAGATGGGAACGTATGTGGAATTATAAGGCAAGTGATTATAATAGTCTAAGACATCAATTTGGGGAACAACAAGGAGGGAGGAATTGGAAGGCCGGGATATCATTAGTGCGTGGGAAATTATGAAAGAATATTTGTTAGCAGCAATGGTAAGTTGTATACCACGAGTGAACAAAAGGACACAATTTGGAGTAAAGTGGATGACAAACAATATTAAACAGGAATTGCATGTGAAAAAGAGGCTGTGGAAGAGATATAAGGAGACAGGAGAAGAGAAGATGCATGAAGAGTATAAGACACAGGCCAGAAGAGTGACTAGTATGGTAAGGAAGACGAAACTGGAATATGAGAGGAGATTAGCCCTAAGATCCAAAGAAAATCCTAGGGAATTTTTTAGATATGTAGCCAGTAGGAGGAGAAATGACTGTGGAAGAATGATATTGTGGGATAAAAATGGGAATAGAGTGACTGATGTAGAGGACATAGTAGAATTGTTCAATGACCACTTTATTGGAGTATTTCATCCTGGAGGAGTCGGTTTTCATGCTAGAGGGATAGGGCAGGTTCAAGGTTTAGAGGTACAGGAGGAGAGTGTGTTTCAAATATAAAGATAGACGCTGAGTATATGGCGGAGTGGAATCAAAGTAAAGAAGGATGACTAGTAGAATGCCTGAGTCCCCCCTCTGTATGGGATTGCACTTTAATTTGTATCTTAATGATATAAGGAATGATTTAAGAGAAAATATTAGTTCTTTGCTGGTGATGCAATAGTTGATAAAGGTGATGTAGATATCCTGCAGGATGATTTATATGTATTGGCAGTGTGGGCGAAGAATAATGGCTGTCAATTTAATGTTGCAAATTGTAGCATTATGCACTTCAGAATGAGTAGATTATATCCTTTGTATCATTTTGCTGGTACGTACTGGACTGCAGGAAGTTTGCAAGTCTAGGGAAGTTAAATATAATAGTGGACAGAGAGTTTAAGTTCAGAGGATGCATCACAAAAGTTGGCAAAATAGCTCTCAGATTACTTGAATGTTGAAAAATATGCTAATTAGTAAAGGTAGGAAGGTTATTATCCCTCTTTATAAAGCTATGATTCAGCTGCATATCTACTACTGTGCACAGATTTGGTTACCTGGGTTTGTTGAGCATCAGGAGGTGGTAGAGAGGATTCAGAGATGAATGACCAAGCTGCTGATAGGTCTGTGGAATGCTTCTTATGAGGATAGATATGAAGATGTCTGGGCTGTAGAATTTAGTTGACAGGTGGCACAGAGGAACATGATAAAAACTTCTAAAGAGATTCTATAAAATTGACACCAAAAAAATTTTTCAGTATGTAACAAGTAGGGGGAAGGTCGGATAGGGATTTACTGATGCCGGCCTGGTTGGCCGAATGGTTAGCATATCTGCTCTCCAGATGACAGGTTGCGGGTTCGAATTCCGCTATGGGAATGGATGTTTGTGATTGTCTGTGAAAAATACTAGTAGTGATGGTGGGCAGTAGATGGCATTGATGGATTGAGTGGTGGAGACAGAGAGTTGTGGAGTAGGTGACCTCCCACAATGAATCTTTGGACTCCCTGGAGGTGTCAGTAATGATTTAAGGGTCAAGAGAATCACTCAGGAAGTTGTATAAGAGTGTGCTGACTAGATTTTTTTTTTCTGGGAAAGTGGTGAAAGAGTGGAATGGATCATCAGATGCCACTGAATAAGTTTAAGAGGTTTGATAGGTATTGTGTATATAATGGTTAGTATGAATCTCCTGTGATGAGTCTTTTGCCTCTATGGCGATACATGTATAATAATAATAATAATAACTTCTCATTCGCTTTCATTCCATCCAACTTTGGAAATTTTTTTCTCACAAGTTTACCTGAGCCACTTCCTTTGCTTACACATGGATAAAGAATTAAAACAAGAATGTAATTTCTTGGCATCTTTAATTTATAGTGTAATGTCTACTATTAACAAACTCACAGAAGTGCTGTGCATTGAAGTACAATAAATGTAACAGCACTAAATGAAACTGTTTAAATAGGATTTACTGTTATTACTTCTAAATTTTTTAAAAGTAGAAGTAACAGCAGTAAATACTTTTTTAAACTATTAATACTGAAGTTTAGGAAACACGACAATAATTTGAACTATGAAAGTTTATTTTTCACTTGGTCAGACTATAATAAATTTAGTTTAATCCTTTATCCAAGTATGTGCAAACAAAGTTTGCTCCTGAAAGTATTTTCAGGACTGAGGTAAAATGGTACAACACTGGGCAACTCCTTGCAAAGGTGGAGCAAGCTACCAACAATCTCCCATAATGCAAAACACATCTCCTTGCAGATATGTATAATGTTATGCATCAAGGGAAGGGCCACTACCTAGACTAGTTTTGACCTTTATTGAGGTCTCTTCAGTGGGAGCCAGGCCCAAGTGGAGATTCCAGGCAGAAGCATTAGCAAGGTCATCTCCTCCTATAGGAGCTGCCAAACGGTGTGCCACCTTTTTATTAAATTACTCTGGATTTAGAGAAAGATGATGAAAGTTTATTTTTCACTTGGTCAGCTATAATAAATTTAGTTTAATCCTTTATCCAAGTATGTGCAAGCAAAGTTTGCGCCTGAAAGTATTTTCAGGACTGAGGTAAAATGGTACAACACCAGGCAACTCCTTGCAAAGGTGGAGCAAGCTACCAACACTCCTATCTCAGTATCTCCCATAATGCAAAGCACATCTCCTTGCTGATATGTATAATGTTATGCATCGAGTTTGTTATGCACAAACTTTGTTTGCACACACTTGGATAAAGGATTAAACTAAATTTATTATAATCTGACCAAGTGAAAAATAAACTTTCATCATCTTTCTCTAAATCCAGAGTAATTTAATAAAAAGGTGGCACACCATTTGGCAGCTCCTATAGGAGGAGATGACCTTGCTAATGCTTCTGCCTGGAATGAGGATTATGATTTGGAAGCCGGAAGCGATTGAGATTTTGATTATTGACTATCAGGTTAGACTGATCTTGGAGGGCCTGGTTTACTGAGTACAGACGTATTTATCAGCGCTCCTTGTAGTTTTACAGCAGTGAAGTTCCATTTCGTTTTCGCCTAGCCATGGACAAGTCCTTCGACGATCTCAATTTTCAGGAACTTTTGACGCTATTCAGGGATTTAGGCAACTTGCTACATAAAAAATGGCCAGATAAAATCGGAGCACACCAGATCCTTGAAGCGGAGACAGAGGATACCCATCCCTCTAAACTTCCTCACCCTTCACATGACAACGCCTGCGAGCCAGCAATAACAACTGAAGACATCTCTCCTTCAAACTCCAGTAGCTTTCAGGAAGTTAAACGGAAGAAGAGAAAGAAAAAATCCCCTGCAACACATCCTGAAATAATACCTCAGACGTCGGAAACTACAGCTCCAATGGATACATCAGCGCTAGCTGATGAAAGAACAGGGACATTGACACAGCCCAAAGAGAGGATTCCGCCAGTAATCTTGAGAGCTAAAGAAAACTGGTCGCCACTTGCAGAGACGATGAAGAACAATAACATCAAGTTCTCATCAGCTAAAAACACCGATGATGGAGTCCGCATACAGCCCGAAGGAGAAACGGAGTACCGCCAGCTCACCAGACTTATGGATGAACAGAAAGTCCCATATCACACCTACCAACTAAAAAGCGAAAAAAACCTTAAGGTAGTCATCAGAGGTCTGGCAGAAACCATAACAACTGATGAAATAGCTACTGACCTCCAATCACAAGGTCTGGAACCAATTAAGATCTCGCGCATGTACCGCGCAGACAAGCGCCCCATGCCTCTGGTCTTAGTGGAGATCAGCAAAGACCACAGAGCAATTTACGACCTCACTATAGTCTGCAACTTAGTCATCAAGACCGAACCACTCAGAAGAAAGGCATCCGCCGGTCAATGCCACCGCTGCCAAAAATTTGGGCATGCACAAAAGTTATGTAAAGCAGATTACAAGTGTGTAAAGTGTGGTGACAACCATCCCTCGCACACTTGCACAAAATTATCGTCTACACCTGCTAAATGTGCGAATTGTGGCGGCCCCCATCCAGCAAATTTTAAAGGCTGCTCAATTCACCCATCTAACCTACGGAAGACAAGAGCAGCGTTGGCTCCGCCAACCGAGATTCAAGACACGAAACCTTCGCCGGAAGTCACAGTGCGGAGTGTTCCCGCCGATAAAACATACGCTTCTGCGGTCTCTCCGCGGATTTTACCCGTAGCCTTGACAGCTTACAGTGAAAATTCTGCACAGATTCTTGCTGCCTCACTAGGGGAGATGCTAATAGCCTTTAGCAAGATGAACCCCAGCCAAGCCGACAGTAAGAAATTCCTCAGGAATACTCAAGTCATCTTCTCCATGATCACCCAATGACATGCTCTCCTGCATCTCAATGCTGATATCCCAGATCTTTCCACATTGCTTCGTAACACTACCGCTACTTTTTCACCTAAGCAGCTTTTCATTCCAAGCAACTCATTCAGGAGTTTTCTAAGCGCCCGAAAGCTGCACTACCTTTCGGCTCAGGCGCTTCCGCATTGCCCTAATCAGGGTGAGCCGAGTGCTCGCTAACCTTTAAAATAAGTCTTTTTCATACCGATGACGGGATCAGAATCCACGGGATTGACATCCATCAAGCCACAGAAGTTAACAGTTAACTGGAATCTCCACTTGGGCCTGGCTCCCACTGAAGAGACCTCAATAAAGGTCAAAACTAGTCTGGGTAGTGGCCCTTCCCCTGATGCATAACATTATACATATCCGCAAGGAGCTGTGTTTTGCATTATGGGAGATACTGAGATAGGTGTGAGTAGCTTGCTCCACCTTTGCAACGAGTTGCCCAGTGTTGTACCACTTTACCCCAGTCCTGAAAATACTTTCAGGTGCAAACTTTGTTTGCACATACTTGGATAAAGGATTAAACTAAATTTATTATAATTTGAACTATGTTGGCTACAGCATTGGCTCCTGAGACCAATTATATGCCAAATATTTAATGCAGAAATTATTCTGATAATAAAAATGATACAGTAAAGGGCACTTAAAAATTGTTAAAATATATATTTACTTGTGAACCAATGTACATATATATCTTGTAGCTCCTAGGACTCGTTTTGTCCTTATTACGTAAATTTTAAGGGAGGATCTATTGCTATTAAATAGGTAATGCATCAGTATAAATATTATGATTTTAACTATATTCTAATTTGAATAATGAAGTTGATATTTACAAATCATGTCAATGTACAAGAATTTTTTTTTTTTTTAAGTTACAAATAGAACCAATTAAACATTCTAGTCAGATTTCCAAATATAAAGGACTATTTCAAGCATCAAGATGTATATTAAATGAAGAGGGTATTCATGCTATGTGGAAAGGCCATGTTCCTGCTCAGTTCTTATCAATTAGTTATGGCCTTGTTCAGGTAAAGTAATCAGAAATTTAGGATAATTTCTTTTTTTTATTTATTATGAAATTGAGTAACTGTCCCTTTTTGAATTCATTTTTGCACTTTGTTTCCATTTAGTGGTATATGATTTTTAATTTAGAATTCAATAATTGGAGTTTAATGCCAAAGTAGGTCATCCCTCTCACCAAATAGACACAATAGGACCATATGTATATGGTACAAGTAGCAACTCAGGAATGGCTCTTACAGAATTCTCTATCAAAAGCCCCCAAAAGAAAAATGGACATGGAAAAGTCCAAATGGAGAAATAAAAAATTATATAGATTATATACTCTGTAATAATAAAGAAATAGTCCAAGATACCTCAGTATTAAATCAAGTAAAAACAGGAAGTGACCGAAGAAAAACTTAATCAAAAACTAGACTTAATAAACATATTTGCAGAAGACATAAATAAAATAAGCAAAAACCTAACAGAACTAATAATCTCAGCAGTCAAAAGGAAATAAATAGAAGAGTTCAACTTGCCTGGAGTGCATTCAGAAAATTGAAAAGCATTTTTCAAAACAGTGATGTTCCACTCTGTTTAAAAAGGAAGACATTTAACCAGTCATCACATATGGGTGTGAAACTTGGTCTCTAACAAAAGCACTGGCAAATAAACTAGCAACAACAATTCAAAGAAAAATGGAGGGCTAATGCTAGGCATCACATTAAAAGATAAGTGAAACACCTGGATAAGAAGCCAGACTTGTATCACTGACATCATTCTTCACCAAAAGTGACTAAAATGGAAATGGACTGGGCATCTATCCAGAAGAGAAGATGAGCGATGGACCACTATACTAATGAACTGGATTCCAAAAGGAGAGAAACAAGGCTGAGGACGTCCTAAAAGAAAGTGAAGTGATGAATTGTCAAATTTTGTTAGGAAAAATTGGCCATTGCCAAGAACAAAGAAAGGTGGAAGGAACTGTAGGAGTCCTTCATCCAGCAGTGGACAGAAAATGGCTGAAAAGAAGAAGATGAATTGGAGTTGCTTTAGAGTCAAATCTAGATAACTAGGAGGGGTCCTTCACATAGCTTTTTAAAGAATGCAGAGAATTGACCAGGGTTTCTGGCCTAATGACAATCCTTTTTTTGCTTTGCACTCATTATTGGTATCTACCTGAAAAAGGCATGTGACAAGGTACCAAGAGAAAAGCTGTTTAAAATTTTCAGTTGTGTGGTATAAATGGGATATATCAAGCAATACACAATCTATATTTGAGTTGTAATAATGGAATAAGGAGGTACAGAATGATGGCTTTATATAAAATTAAGCATAAGACATGTTCACACCCTACTTTTACTGTTTATGCATTATCAGTATGGATCACATTATGAAGGAAAGTGGTATTAGACCTGATATCAAAATTTGAGATGTTAATCTTAGCTCTTCAGTTTATGCTGGTGATGTTCCATTTTCCTCTTGCATTAGCCACAATGGCCTGACACAGCCAAGTAACTTGCCTTTTTTAAAAAGGCAAATTAATACTTTTTAGCACAGTTATTGGTACCTGGTGTATTATGGCTCATTTGCTCGTGTAGTCTGTTTTCCTATTTGGCAAGATGATAAAAACCCTAAGTTTCCAGGTAGGGAAACCTGTTGCTTCCATAATCAGACTGACTAACTAACCTTCAATTGAAAAAGCCCTTAAAGGCTCTTTGTGTTTTGACAGGATTTGAGCCATGGTCTATCCTGTTAAAGTGCATCATCTTAACCAACTGAGATCTTGAGGCTGATGATGTTATACTCTTAAATCTGGTATATTTCTGCAGTATTCCCTAATTAAATTAATAACTGTTGTAACAACTTAGGTATGAAACTCAGCAATAAAAGACAAAAGACTGAAATTAGGCAAAAATATTGAAAACATCAGCTGCATCCTGAATGACGAAACTATAGAACAAGTAAAATGTTTCAACTATTTAGGCACAGTTTTTAGTGAAGATTGCAGATTAAATCTGGAAGCAGACAATAGAATAAGCAAAGCTGTTATGGTAAGGAGTCACCAAGTTTATTTGGAATAAGAGAAAATGAGCTAAAACACCAAAATAGCAATATACATGATAGTGCTCCAACCAGTTTTAACTTATGGTTCTGAGATTTGGATTAGAAATGAAGCATTTGATCAAAGACTTGAGCCCATAGATTTGAGAGTGCTGAGAAAATTCAGGGGAGTGAACAAATGATATCACTAGCAGAATCATATTAAAAATGAAGGTAATTAGGAAGTACCGTGATATTGTTAGCCTTCAGGAATTTGTGAACAGAGCTAATCTCAGATTGTATTGTCACTTAAACAGAATTGGAAAAGAAAGATTAGCAAAGTGTTTGATGCCAGAATGCAAGAAAACGACCCAGAGGAAGGCCAAGATCTAGATAAACAGCAGACAGATGCAGTTAGAATTGTCTTAGAAGACAGAAATATAAGATATGGTAATATTGAGTCGTGACAGGCATGGACTAATTTGGAAGAAAATTGTCAGTAGGAAGTTTGTAATAATGTAAACATTTCATGTATTACTATCATAGCGTCCACACCTCTTGAGTGTACATATTAGGAATTTAATGATGATGATTTGGTAATTTTTGTTACCTTTATGCCTGTGTAGGCATGAAGGTAAGAAAGGTTTATGAGGAGACAGAAACATTTCTATCACCACTAAATAAAGACTTGCCAGTAGCCTGATGTTTTCAATTTTCATTTATGGTGCTGAATCTTGGACACTCAGCAAGAAAGATATGGACAAGAAAAACAGCTTAGAGATATGGTGCTGGAGAAGGATCTTGAGAGTCTCCTGAGTGGACCAAAGGTCTATTGAAAGAATAATAAGTCAACTAAAAATCAAGAGGCAGCTATGTGACATTGTAAATGAAAGAATTGTCAAATATTTCGGTCACATTTCAAGATGTGAAAATGACAACTTGGAAAAACTGTCATCCAGGGAAAAGTGGAAGGACAAAGAAAAAGAGAATGACCAAGATGATTGGACTTGGGCATCCTTTGGAGGTGGCCACTGCTGCAAAAAATGATGGAAAGAAATGGAGAGACGTTGTGGCCAGGGGTCACGAGTCCTCAGACACGAGGAGACTGAGCAAGGAAAAGAAGATGCCTGTGTACTCAACTGCATAAGAATATATGTAAAAATATTGGTTAAAAAATGGTTTAAATTCGAGTGTTGTTGGGGACTGTAGCAATGTTAAAATAAACATTTATTTCAGAAAGAAAATATATTATTTGGACTTCTATAGATCATTTGGTTCCATTGATGCTCGTTAACTGGAGTGACCTAGGTTTGAATCCCATCTAGGATATGAAGGCCATTCATCGAGGCTTTTGAGTTGAAGATGAGTTAGTTGGTCTATGGGAGATAGAAGGGTTTTTCCTTCATGGAAACTGGTTTTTCATTCCACAAAACCAAACCAACAAGAGGGACATGCTCAGTTGACAGACATCCTGGCTCTGCTGACTAGATTAATGATCCTATCAGAGTATTAATTTGTTTCAGCTTACTTTGCTGTGACAAGCTGTTGAGCCTAACATGTGAGGGAAAATGAAAAGATATTATTTTGAAATATGAATATTTCAAAATAATCAGTGCATATACTTTAGTTGTTGGAAGTGAGAGAATTGATCAAAAGTTGTTGATGAGAGATGGAGGAGAGTAAAGAGCAGGCATTGGTTTACATTGACACTATTTTGATTTGTTTGAATGCTGAAAATTATGAGTGAGTTACATATTCATCCTACTTATTCTTTAACTGCAATGTTTATTCTTAGTCTAGATTGTTTCAGCCAACTTTACTTGTCTAGGAAATGTGGAAATTGTTTTTTCTAGAATGTTATTCTGTATATTCATAATGCATAACTAATGTTTTGGTCATATGTTGTATTATGCATTTTTTAAGACAGTGAATTTCTATGTAATTTATGTAATGTCTTCTAGTCTTGAATACTGAAAAAAAAAAAAAAAGTCTAGGAGTTTTAAAGAGCATTATTATCCACATACATTTGAAACAAATAAGTGAACTACTTCCATGCTACATAAAAATTTGAGTTTTTCATCCTGCAAAACAGACAAACCAGATAGAAGAGTCCATGCAATTAACAGATATAATAAATTATATTAATAATTTAATTATATCTGTAAAATTAATTAAATTTAATTAAGTAATAATTAATAAATTATATGTTTTGGCCCCCAGACAACTTCTGTGTTTCTTCCACATTTACTTTATTATGTTACTGTTTGCATATTGCTAATCTGTGAAGGTTACATGCAATTAGTTTTGAAACTAAGCTTCCTGATTTGAAAGTGTGTCACACAACATGTCATTAATTTAAAAAAAATAAAATCAGTTGACTACATATCTTAATTTCTGAGATCACAGTACTTTATGCAACCTCTTTATTTAGTTAAAATTTTTTTCAGTTTGAAGTAGGTAAAGATAAATTACTATAAATATTGGATAAACAAGATAAATGTAAACATTGAAATGAATAAATAGAGGTTAGATTAAAAATAATTAGAGGCTAATAATAACTGGATTATGAGCTCCAGAAGAAAGGAGAGAATACTTAATATTGAATTCTATGAATAATACATAGGATAAACAAAAAAGTTATATAACATTATCAGGAGATTTAAATACAAAATTGGAAAACATAACTTATTAATAATATGCATGCAGAGCATACTTTAACAGAAATAGTAAAAATAAAAAATGAAATAAATAACTAATAGATTTTTATATATCTATTAGTTATAAATGTTATATAACTAAGTGATATATAACACTTCTTTCTATAAACTTAAAAGTATATCTTAATTTGCCTTACTCTGGCATGACAAGGCCATTGAGCCCAACACCAAAAGAAAGATAGGATGGGATACATTTACCTGGTCAGCAAGTGGACTAAAATCAATTGGAAATAACTTGATCTTAAATGGAAAAAAAAAAAACTTCCAAACTTTCATTATTAAAAAAGTTTGAATAATTACATTTTATTATTCACAGAGGCTGTGCTATTATGAAAATGTATATATATCAACAATATTTTTGCATTTTCAGAATTATGGAATAATGATTTCAGAAGAAGTCTGAAAATTATAACAGTAGAAGAATTTAGTTTCAAATTAAGAGCAAGACTCATTTTTGAATATAGTATATCTAGTAGTAGGAACCACTCTCCGAAAGGCATGGGAATGAAGGTAACAAAGATGATCCTAGTGGTAGAATAGAATATTAAATAAAAAGCTTAAAAAATATCATCATCAAATTCCTGACATGTGCCCTCAAGGGGTGTACAGGGTATGATAGTACTACATGAAAAACTTACATCATGACTAACTCCTATCTACAAATTTCCTCCAAATCAATCTGTTACCTGTCAAGACTCCAACATTATCAGATCTTATATTTCTGTCTTCTAAGGCACTTTTTACCGTATCAATCCACCTATATCTTGGTCTTCCTCTGGGTCTTTTTTCCTGCCAACCTGCAGAGAACACTTGTTTTGCTAATCTTTCCTCTCACATTCTGTTTAAGTGACCATACCACCTGAGATTAGCTCTGCTAACACATTCCTGGATGCTAACTTAAAAAAATTCAGATTTTATTTTATTCTAATTCTATTCTACTAAGTACAGAAGCAAATGGAAGTCTCAGAAAGGCTATTAATATATATATATATATATATATATAGAGAGAGAGAGAGAGAGAGAGAGAGAGACAGTTAAGAAAATTAATTCAGTAACTCCAAGAATCAAATTTATCCTAGAAGTAGAAGAGATAATAATCATCTTCCTTTTCTAGATGTTCTCATTCTATGTTAACCAAATGGCAGTCTACAGTTCTCAGTATATAGAAAACCAATATTGACAAATACATTGATTCTACTCACATCATCACCCTTGTCAGAAATATTGTGTTGTCAAATCTCTAGTTGACATAGCTCATAAAATATGTTCATCCAGTTCCTGAACAAGGAATTGTTCAGAACAGAATTGATGAAGGCCATAATGAATAATTATGACTTTCATCTTAACTTTGCTCAAGAAGAAGTTTTCAGAATTTGTCTTCCATATGTTAAAGGACAGTCCGCGCGGTTAGCCTAGTGGCTATGTGCTTCGCAACCATATGCCTGGGGAAGGAGTGTCCTAGGTTCGATTCCCATCGGTGACGTGAGGAGCTGAAGGATTTTCCTCAGCCATAGCCAAGTTAGCCAGTCTTGGGCGTGGACAGCAGGGTTTTTTTTCCCAGTTTATTCTGGGGTTTTTCATCCCGCAAAGCAGGTAAACTGTCCTTGAGAACTCAACACTACAGGCCATAGGATACACCGGGGCATAAGGCTGACCACCTTATCCTGTAAACGGAATGAGGTCCAATGATCAATGGACCCTCGACACCGCAAGGTAAAAGAGGGTATAAGGAAGATGAGATGAGATGTTAAAGGACTTTCAGAAATAATAGCAACACTTTTGTCAGATTCACCTATAAGTCTCTTTCGATTCAGTTTGTAAAATAATACCTTCCTTATCTCTCCAAAAAACAAATATCCTCCTCTTTCTTATCCTGGAGTTTATAGTATTCCCTTCTCTTGTAGCTTATGTTATTATAGACAGACTAGTTGTTCTGCATAAATTCACCTTGAAGAACATCAAGAATATATTTCTCTTAAGGGCCCCAGTAAATCCGGTTTAACAAGCCATGCCTTATCTATAAAACACAGAATTCAGTGGAGCATTACCAAAGTTTTACACAACAGCTATTTTCTTCTGTACAAATAGAGCTGTGAAACACACATTCACAATCTCATCCTTAACTAAAACGATTGTCTTAAACTTTCTCAATTTTGAGAAGTTATCCTAACTAATACTCACTATTCATGTGTTTCATAAATATCGATTAATTAATTATTTTTATTTTATTTCCTGTTATCTATTAATGCAGATGGAGTTATTCTCCTGCAGTGATAGCACCTATAATATCACATACTTTCAGTTTAATTGTTTTCTCTTTTTTTTTTCCAGTTATCTTCCTGTATTGAAAATGACTATGAAACATAGGCGAAAATTCTACAAATAAATAATTTTATGTGATATTATGACTTTTTTTCTTGACCACTAGTATTAATAAATTAAAGACTTAATTCAGTATGTTAGTCAAGTTAATAATTGTTTAATATCCGACTAGTTTCACTGACTAATATCTGTCAACATTTGTTGAGATATTTTTTGTAATTTTCATGAAAGTTCATTTCTTTTTGTTTAAATGATTTAATTAGAGTTTTCCATATATCTGGTAGGACTAGGCCTTGATTCTTATTTAAGTTACCTGTTGAACGGGCGACTGTAGCAGCTTCTTTGAATGGTCTGGAATGGTAGTTCTCTTCTATGTAGGGCATATGACTCATATCCTATTCAACATTATGGTTGGTAGAGGCAAAGTGGGAAGAAAATATCCAGAGATTTATCCCTAAATGGCTACCCTACAAGACTCATCAACAAGATTCTCTTTAATGACATACCACAAAGACAACAAAATGAAACCCAATACATCAGCTCTATAACAATTCCATTTGTTAGTACCATATCCAAAAAATTAGCTCTTCTTCTAAAACCATACAATATCAGAGTAACCTTCAAACCTATTGAGACCATTCAAAAGTTTATAAGATCCTTGAAAGATAGTCATCCTTTCTACAAATACTCTGGAATTTACAGCATACCCTGTTCATGCGGCATCAATTACATCAGACAGACATCTAGAAATTTTGAAACAAGAAAGAAAGAACACAGAAGAAAGGCCTGATACATATATCAGGCCTTTCTTCCCACTTTGCCTCTACCAACCATAATATTGAAAATATTATGGTTGGTAGATTGAATAGGATATGAGTCATATGCCCGAAGAGAACTACCATTCCAGAACATTCAAAGAAGCTGCTACAAGGTAACTTAAATAAGAATCAAGGCCTAATCCTACAGATATATGGAAAACTCTAATTACATCATTTAACCAAAAAGAAATAAACTTTCATGAAAATTACAATAAATATCTCAACAAATAAAACGTTGTACTTGCGACACGCATATTGTATCACGCACAGTGATAACTTTATATAATTTTTACAATTGTCGGTTAGTTTCCTATTTTTTGTTACTTTCCATTGCTTACCAGTGTATCCCTGAAAATGTTGACAGATGTTAATTAGTCAGTGAAACTAGTCTATTAAACAATTATTTACTTGACTAACATACCGAATTAAGTCTTTAATTTATTAATTTTATGTTGACTTTTATCATTAATTAGTATGATAATACTTATTGAACACCATTTCTATGAAACACTCTCTCCTCTAATTTTTCACACCCCATATCACTTCTATTTTTGATAATATTCATAACTACAAATAATATCAGACTATTCTTCACTTATTCCACCAGCCTTCGTGGCACAAACATAGCTTAGTCATGGTTTCAGCTGCCTCCAAAAATTTATGTGCACTTTTTTGCCCAAGACATTAGTTCTCTCACCAGTACAACTTCTACACTGTATACATAGCCCTAATTTTATTATTATTATTATTATGGACAACTCTAAGGAGTCCTTAGACTCATCGAGGGAGGCCCTAAACATCATGTCAAGAACTATTCAGCATTCACACAGTATCTATCGTACTTTGCTTTGAACTCATTCACAGTCATGGCACTCACAACAGACTCTGGCAGCTTATTCCACTCATTCACCACTCTCCAAGTAAAAAACTTAGTTCTAACACCTTTGCTAACTACACTTTTGCTTGGTTTCCATGGATGGCCTCTAGTTCTCCCACCACCAGAGAATCCATCCAGCCTAGGAATGCTGCTCACACATTTGGGGTAGTGCACCCAAAACGTTTCCAGGATTGCTTATGCTATGCAGAAAAGGACAGTTCAATTAATCAATGAACCCCCCCTCTCTCACAGATTCATTCCAGTCACTCTCATAGATGTTTGGTTTCTTCCTCGTGTCTCTCTTTTTTAGGTACTTTCATTGGTAGCATTCTGCAAAACTGGCCACCATCATTCTTCATCTTTCCTCCAAGATTGTAATAACAAAAGCAGCTACCAGTCAACGTCCATTTATTGTCCAGCCACAGGATTCTTCTTCTTTTATTTCATCCACTTCTCTTCTTTAGAACATTCTCCCCCCTCCCCCTCCTTACCCTCAGAAGACATGTCAATAGATTCTTTCTGCTTATCCTCCTGCCTATACATGATGTGTTGTAGGTCTTGCAGTCTTTCATGTATGATTTGATATGATATATGCTGGGAGAGCCTTTAGCTTTTCCTTTGTCAACTTCCCTTTCTTTAAGAATAGAAACCCACCATTTTGTCTGATACAGGCCTGAACAAAATTTTTCATTAAACCAATTATGAATCAGTGCAGTGCATTGTGTGATGGTTTTCCTTTTCTTGGCTATTCCCTTCACTGAGAAAACGTAACTTAGTGTGTTGTAAGCCAGAGAAATGTGGCTACTTTTCAGTGTCCAATAAACAGTCAAGGGGTAAAAAAAAACATATATGTTGAAAATGAACAATATTTAATTCTGTTATGGAGTTATTCTTCCACAGTTTTGGAGAATTAATAGTCTCCATTCATTTCGATTATGCTGGCCAGTTCTTCCATAAGAAAGTGCACTTAATTACAATATGTTAAATTTCCTTTCTTACAAAAGCATACACAGTGCATTGTGTGTATGCTTCATTTGTTTCAGTTATTTTCTGTTAAGATTAAATGAATTTTCTTGCTAATAAAAAACAAAATCAAACATCAGATCTGAACAACAGAAAAAAAAACCTTTCTATTGCACATTTCACAATGCACAAATGCCTGATCACAGACAAATCAACTGTTACATAAAACTTGGCATTGTTCAGTAAGTGTACCAATATCACTGGGTTTTTGCAAGGCATATTAGCTTTGATTACATTTTTTTTTATCACTTTTAATTAGTTAGTTTAATAGGCAAAAAAATTCTTATCCAGAGGTTTCCTTGTAAAATAATTATTGAGATTTAAATTTATTGCTAAATATTATATCTTGCAGCTTGAATTTTAATTTAAAAATTGATTTCAGTAAGTCATCATCATCAAGTTCCTGACATATCCTGTACACACCTCAAGGGGGTGTACAGGATGTGATAGTACTAAATGAAAAATTTACATCATTACTAACTTCCTATCTACAATTTCCCTCCAAATCAATCTGTTACCTGTCAAGACAATGTCAGACATTGTCTTGACAGGTCCAACATTGTCAGATCTTATATTTCTATCTTCCAGGGCACTTTTTACCGCATCAATCCACCTATGTCTTGGTCTTCCTCTGGGTCTTTTTCCTGCCAACCTGGCAGAGAATACTTGTTTTGCTAATCTTTTGTGTCCCATTCTGGTTAAGTGACCATACCACCTGAGATTAACTCTGCTACTACATTCCTGAATGCTGACAATGTCAAGTTCTTTCCTAATATCCTCCTTTTTAATATGATATTGCCATTGATGCCATCTGTTCACGCCCGTAATCTTTCTCAGGACTCTCATATCTGCGGTCTCTAGTCTTTGATCAAGTGTTTCACTTCTGACCCAACTCTCAGATCCATAAGTTAAATTGGTTTGAACACTGTCTTGTATACAGCTGATTTAGTGTTTTGACTAATTTCTATCTTATTCCATATAAATTTATTCTGTTGACATCCTACCATACCAGCTTTGTTGATTCTGTTGTCTATTTTCATATTTAATTTACCATCTTCACTAAAAATCTTGCCTTAGTAGTTGAAATGTTTTACTTGTTCTATAGGCTCTCCATTCACAATGCAGCTGATATTTTCAATGCTTTTACCTATTTTCATTATCTTTATCTTGTTATTGCTGACCTTCATACCATATCTATCACAATAGTTATTCAATTTAGTCAGGGAATCTTGTAGACTTGTAGCAGATTTATTTAGAAGTATAACATCATCTGCATAAAGCAAGGAGCTGACATTAACATCTCCACTTTCCTTCATAATATAATCCATATATAATTAATGAATAACACAGGTAATAATGTACATCCTTGTCTGACACCAGATTTAACATTAAACCATCTCCCTGTATTTCCTTCAATTCTAACTGCTGACTTACAACTCAAATACAGACTAAGTATTGCTTGATATAATGATCCACTGACACCATACAACTGTGGCGTTTTGAATAGCTTCTCTCTTGGCACCTTGTTATATGTGTTTTCCAGGTCTACAAAACTTAAATACAGATCTTTGTTATATTCCCATGACTTTTCAACTATTTGTCGTAAAGTGAATATGTGATCCTGATAGCCTCTATTTGGCCTGAATTCAGCTTGTTCCTCACCAAGCTTTTCTTCCACAATCCTTCTCAACTGTTTCTCAAGTATACTGGCATAAATCTTACCAGGAACACTCAGTAGAGACGCTGTAATTCTCACAATCAGTTTTATTTCCCTTTTTATATATGGGTACTATGAGAGTTCTACTCCAATCATTGGGAATTCGTCCCTCTGTCCACACATTCTGAACTATGCAGTGCAGCCACTGTAAGACTCTTATACCACCATACTTCAGCATTTCTGGTCGAATATCATCTACTCCTGCTGCCTTTCCACATTTCAAGCCTTTGATGGTTTTTCTACTTCAAGTATGGATATGTATTCTTGACTGCATGTCTGGTCAGTGTTTTTTATCACTGTGCTGTCATCGCTGCTAGTTTCATTTAGCAATTTTTTGAAGTCATTACTTCAAGGATATCTTTTTCTCCAGTTTTCATATTACCTTTATCATCTCTAATTCCTTTTACAGCACTCATTCCTCCATTTCTGAGCTTCTTCAACAACCTCCAGAATATCTTGCCACCTTCTTGATATTTATTTTCGATGTTCTTGCCAAAGTCTTTCCATGATTTTTGTTTAGCTAGTTTTACACAGTGTTTAGCTTTCTTACATTTGTCTCTGTATTCTCTAAGAGCACAAGCTGACTTGTTTGCCAGGAACTTTTGATATGCTTTCTTCTTTTCCTTCACTACCTCTTTATACTAAAATACAAACATTAGTCAAGAAAATATAAAAGAGTTTGAGAACAGCAATCAAACCTTGGAGATTCAGTGGCGAGCTCTGAAGAAAACATTGATTGATTCTGTTCTGCCAGAGAGGCATGTGGTGAGGTTGTCTGCAAGGATAGAAAAATCAGAACTTCCTGGCGGACAACCTCACCACATGCCTCTCTGGCAGAACAGAATCAATCAATGTTTCTTCAGAGCTTGCCACTGAATCTCCAAGGTTTGATTCTGGTTTGATTCCTGTTCTCAAACTCTTTCATATTTTCTTGACTAATGTTTGTATTTTAGTCTACAGCTAACATCAGAGAGCTGCTCTACTTTTATTCGTTCTAAAACTTTTTTACATGTTCTTCTTTTCAATACGAAATTCAATTTTATCCTGCTTAAGACTAAACGGTGATCACTTCCAATTTCAAATCCTCTGTACACTGTGGTGTCCTGCACCAGAGAGAAAACATGACTATCAACAATAATATAGTCAGTGAGACTTTTCTTATTCCTTGTCTCTTCTCTCCATGTGAATTTGTGCACATTTTTCTGTTGGAACATGGTGCTAGTAATAACCAGTCCATGTCCTGAGTAGAAATCCAGCAAGTATTTGCCATTATTATTATCTTTTCTCCAGATTTTCCCAAAATCTTTTTGTATGTCTGACAATCATTTCCTACTCTGCTATTTAGATCCCCAACAAGGATCAACTTTTCATTTTTCATTGTGTCAGTTGCTTTTCTAAAGCCTCAAAAAATTCCTCCACTTCTACCTTACGAGAACCTTCTGTGGGACCATAGGCACAAATAAGTCTCATTGTCCAGTTCCCAATTCTGATATTTGCCCACATCACTCTACTTGAAATTGCCTGCTATTTAAGAAGATTAGCCTCGTATTTAGTGTTGAATACTATGGTTACTCCTTCTTTTCCTTGATTCTCATTGACTGAATATAACATTTTGTATTTATTGCTCAGAAAGAGCTCACCAGTTTTGGTCTTTTTTGTTTCAGTCACCCCTATTATGTCAATAGTAAGTCATTATATTATTCTTTTAATATATGAACCATTTTGAAGACATCAAACTGCAAAGCTTATGTCTCTAAAGCTACTTTAGTAATACTGTTCAGTGTGTGTATGTGTTGAGCATTTAGATGTGAAGTTGCAAAAATTGCTTACATATGTATGATTTTCCATACTTTTTTTTTTCTCTTTTGGCACCATTATCTTAATCATTTTACATATTATCAACCATAAGATTCCAAATCATAACATTTGATTTTCTATGCATTGCCATATCATCTTTGTTGTTGCAATTTTAGATATGGTCTAGTTTTAGTCAAAGTCTTTAAAATCACATAATTTGGTCAAGGCTTTCCATATATCATGAAGCTCCATCTTCATTATGTGTGGAAAACTTTGATCATATGATCAAATTGAGTGTGATGGAATGATCAGACAGAATTATTATTATGAAAGGAATTCGAGAGTCAGCAGAGGTTGTTCTATCACACATTTGCTTTATCATCATATAGGGAAGTTTCTTTATGTGATCTTGAAGATTCCAGCTAGATCAGATCCGAATCATATCTAGAAATGCAACAACAGAGCATGTAACAGTTCTGTATATCTTCAGAATAGTATAAATTTCCAGGACTAATAAGTGCTTGGAAGTGAGTCATTTTTATTCCTTGAGCTTCTTCATGAAATTTTTTATTATTTTATTAGCCTCAGTGATAGATAAAATGAAAGTCTTTAAAACCACACGAGAGTTAATAAGTTGCAATCTCTCTCCAAGCATTCTTCATGGGCAGTAACTGAATAGTCCTTTATATATATAAAAAAAAAAATTTAAATAGTTCTTATCTCAAAAAAATAAAAAAAAAAGACAGCGTTAGCACCATCAGACCTTCTAGCAAGCCTAGATGTCACAAATCTGTTTATAAATATATCCTGATAGAAAACTTCAGAACTGCTTCAAAATCTTTTCTACCAGAAATCACTACTGTTCAAAAATTGCATACTATGAACACATAAACAGGATCTTGCTATGGGCTTAAATCTGTCTCTGCTTCTAGCCAGTTTGGTTATAGATGTATTTTTGTAGGTGGTGGGGGGGGGGGGCATAGAAAACTACCATAAAATATCCAAAAGTTTGTTAATCTGGATGATATATTCATTATCTGGCCACATTTAACAGAACAACTAAAAGGATTCATGGCTTACATCCATGCATATATTTCACTCACTGAACTTAAAACATCAGATCTCTGAAGAGAACAAACTCTGCTATTTGGTGTATAGAAAGTCTGCCTGTAATGGAAGATACTTCCATGCCTTATCTCACCATTATCCTACTCAGAAAATAGAAATAATTAAAATGTTAAAAGATAAAGCATACAACATCCCTAGTAACGTAAAGAAGCAGAATCAAGAACACTCTTTAAGTGGATATGAACCTGTTCAACCCAATATTTAGCTATTTTCATTTTATTTGCATGCTGAACTCAAAGTTATGTTCTTAGGAACATTAAAAAAAAAAATCTGGTGAATGGCTTGAGAAAGAGCAAGTCAAGTTGATGACTCATCCTTTATGCAATATATAATCTGCCTGATATTCAGTATCTTTGTTATTAATCTCTTATGCTGAACTGATATCAGACTAAATGCTCACGTTTCATTTATTGTATTTCTTATTAATATTTCATGTGAATTTCATTAATATAGGTCTATTATTGTGTGCCTTTAATTGTATTGTCGAATTTTATATAAAATCTGCCCCACATATGAAAGGTCCCAAGACTATGATACAACAGTGCTGTGTGGGTGGGCGAGCTAGTAGTTAGAAAGAAGAAAGGAATTTGTTCACATGTTTCTTGAAGCCCTGAGAGTTGTAATCATTGGAGAAAACACTATGGGAAGACTCTCGATGAGAAGTTGGTTTGATAAGCTTATTGCTGAACTGTATATGGTTGTTGATCAACAACTGCTTATATATGTATGTTATTAGAGGAAAGTGGAGGAATGGTAATGGCCAGTTCATTGGTGCAGTACCCATCAAAATACCTATAGAAAAAACATGATGTGGTAACAGAGGATCTATGAAAAAATGACCGGAGGGAGTCAGAGAGAGAGAGAGAGAGAGAAGCCATCAGTTAAGCAAATTGCCCTCTTCTGAACACATTCGAGATGGGGGCCTTAAGTGGATCACTCCAAATGTGAGAATAGTATTCTAAGGTCAGGCAGATTTGAGCTTTATGAAGTGTCAGAAGTTGAGTAGGGGGAAAGAGACTATGGACCTGATGTGTTAGGGCCAGGATTGACCAGATGTGAAAGTCAACACAAGAAGAGAAAACTGATCGTGGTTGGTGAGCAGAATATTGTTAAAAGTGAGAGAGAATGAAATCTGGCCCTTCTTCTTCCAGGAAATGAGACAGAATTGAATTTTGATGACATTAAAAATCATCAAATTATCTTCACTCTACTTGAGAATGACAAAGAGATCAGTGTTTAAGGCATTGGTTATGGGACATCTTGAAGACTGAATTGAATCACCTGAACACTATAAGGTTTTGTAAATGAAAATGAAGAGTGGATAGCACTGTCATCAGCAAAGCTGTGAATAAGATTAGATATCAGAGAGATAAGATCATTGATGTATAGAAGGAAGAGTGTAGGTGAAAGTGCATAACCCTGGGATATAACAGCATTGATTAAAAAATCTGATTAAAGGAAACCATCCACCATGATCCACAGTGAATGACTGGAGAGGAAGCTGACAATCCATTTACAAAGAGAAAGGGAAATACTATAAGATGGTAACTTCTTAAGAATGCCACAATGCCAGACTCGATCACATGCTTTTGAAATACCAAGTATTTCAAAAGCATGTGACCACTTGAGTTTGTTCAAACTTTTTCACATCTCTCTAAAGGTGGGCTAAGAGATCTGCTGTGGAACAAGGATAGCAGCCATATTGGTGATCATTAAATGAAGATGCCAGATGAGTGATAGCTTGAAGATATAATACAAGATGGGTGTGAGTTCTCTGGAGTAAGCTTTTAATACAACCAGAGAATACCATCAGAGCCAGGAGACTTAATGGCATCAAGACCACTGTGTATTTTTCTGTCCTTCTGGTAAAATTTCATTGAAGGCATACTGTGGATAGTTTGTGGAATAGTGAGAGGAGATTTATCTGCCTTGGTCAACTATACAAGAGTTGGAGGGGAAAATTATGACATTTGGTCTGCCTTATCTTTAGGAGATGTTACATTATATTATCAGGATGTGTGCAAGAGAGAACTTACGTTGTCCCACTGCTTTGGTGAGGGACCTGAAGGCTTGACTGCCATTTGAAGAGGGGACAAGCTTATTGCATTTGGTGCTAATAAAGTCTACATTGGATTTATGATTTTTTTATTACTATTTATTAGTGAATTTTAGTAGATTAATGGTATAAATTAATATTGTGATATGTTAATCATAACTTTGTAAGAAATTGGGGCATTATTGCTTAATTGATGAAAGATGAATTTCATTTTCTGGTGTGAGACTACTTTCCCTCTTATTTGAAACATAAAGTGGCTTGAAAAAGTTCCATGTTTGGTCTCTAGAGCAGGATTTCTTGATTATATGAAAAAAACCAAAACAGAAATATTACAAGTTAATGAACAAATAAAAATAATAATAATTAAAAAAATCCATAACCCACTACTGTACTATTGTACTATATATATAGGTTTATGACATTTCATGGGCAGGAGTCATATTAAAAAAAAAAAAATTAAATTGATAATACTGTAAGTTTATTAATATAGAGTGTATTTAATGAATAATTTAATAATGGTCCCCTAAGCATGCAGCAAGTGAAGAAAAATGTGCTAGAAAATCCCTAATATTGAACAGAAACTAGATGTAATGAAATATTAAAGTTGAGAAACTGCTAAAAAATGCAGTCTATCAACTGTCACAATAAGGATATGTTGAGTTTTAAGTGAAAGCATCTTAATTAAAAATGTTTACTTAATAATTGTTTGGATATAAATAGACTTCTAAATTCCAATGCTAAGCATAATTTATTGTTCTGTGGTTGAAGAATGCATTACAACTACTGTTTGAGTGGGGAAAGATGTGTATGAAATTATATTTCATTTACTCAATTTTTGATGATTTATAAGTCACTGTAGTTAGACAGTTAATGATCTTGCAAATTCCCTCCTTCCTTGACAAGAAACAAGCAAGAATATAGTAGTGCAGTAACCAAC
This sequence comes from Typopeltis vanoorti, assembly GCF_054136105.1. Classification (NCBI taxonomy): domain Eukaryota; kingdom Metazoa; phylum Arthropoda; class Arachnida; order Uropygi; family Thelyphonidae; genus Typopeltis; species Typopeltis vanoorti. The sequence goes on from NC_143565.1 coordinate 38,691,079, forward strand.
CCTTTCACAAATCCAACATGTAATGGACAGAATTCTGAAATACTTCAACAACGTGGCATAAAAGTAGCTTTCATCCTGCAATGCAAGATCTCAAGATTTTTTATATCCTCCTAAACCATGTTATTCGTCCTTTAACATACCATGGGTTTATAAAACCCACTGTTCATTCTGTGCCTGTTATCTAGGATAAACAGAGTGATCCAGAGAGATCCACATGGCAGAACATGATAAAGATGTGGAAAAAGCAAACACATCTGGATTAGCCTATCATACGACCAACAAAAGTTATCTTGTGCTTTTTTGGCTGAAAACAGAACTATCTTATATAGACCATATAACTGCTTTGTCAGAAACTCGAGGAAATTCAGAATGCTACCATACCTGTTCAATGCAGTAAAAGCCAAGCCATAGTGTTATGTTAAGTCTGATCATTCATCAAGAATCTCATGCAGACAGACCTTGGGTGTAATGTGCAGTATACTTTGTTCAAAGCACATTTGTCATCACATAACTGTTTTTAAATCGGCTGTTGATTCCATTGGTACAGTAAAGGTCTTTAGTTTAACTGATATCTGTCATACTTTGAGAGAAATGTACAAAAAGATATAAATTATATGAAACTAGTAGAGAAGTGGAGAACTAATACTTTTATCTTTGTGTTATGTGGCATTTATGCTGGAACTATCAAGGTTTCATCATAACCACAGAAATCTCTTTTTTAAAAAAATGCTTATCGTACAGTTGACTGACTATAGCTAGCTTGCAAACTCGTGCAGACAACAGGAATAACTTGATATAGTGAATTTCTTTTAGAATGTCATTGTCCTTATGGAAATTTGGTTAGAACTTTTCTCAACAGTTTGTTATAATAATGTTTACAACAGTAAGAGTAGATATACTTTCTATGTAACCTTTTTTATGTCTAACAGTCCTGAAAATACCACACAATCATACACTGATGGATATTCGGAGTTTGTCTAATTGTTTATCTGTGTTATTTCCCATACACTTTATATCTTTAGCAATATTAAACACCATTTAGCAGGATATTACCAAGTTTGTATTGCCGGCTTGGTTGGCCGAGTGGTTAGCGTATCCGCTCTCAGTGAAAAGCTGCTGGTTTGAATTCTGCCATAGGTATGAATGTTTGTGATTGTCTGGAAAAATACTAGTAGTGGTAGAAGGAAGTGGATAGCATTGGTGTAGATGATGCAGTTCGCTGTAATTGGTGAATTGAGTGGTGGAGACAGAGCTGTAGAGCAGGTGCCCTCACTCAATGAGTCTTTGGACTCCTTGGAGATGTCACGTAATAATATTCCAAGTGTAGCCAATATGCATGTACTAGTGACATAGCAGATATTCTGGCTATATTCAAATTATTATTATTATTATGCAACACCTCCAGGGAGTCAAAGACTCATTAAGGGAGTGCACCCACTCAACTCTCCATCTCCACCACTCCACCAACCACAACTACCTTCATCCTCTACACCAATGCCATCTATCGTTGACCACCACCAGTATTTCAGAGACAAGCACAAACATCCATGCCTACAGCAGGATTCTAACCCTTGGTCTTTTGGCTGGAGAGCGGATACGCTAGCCACTTGGACAACCCACATAGTGTTTCCACATTTGTTAATTTGATGGTTTTTGTGAACACATTCTTTTAATTTATTAAGTATATTTGATGGTAGTGGTCAGACATCATTCCATTTTTTAACATACTCCTATATGAAAAAATTCTAGTAGGGATTTGAGGTCAAGGCCACTAATTCAAGGAATTGGCCCATTATATTTAACTTGCATTTGCAATGGTAGTACACATCTAAAAGAGTTGCTGCTTTAGCACAAAACTTGACACTTCCTTCCGTTGTGTGTTTTATTTGTAACTACTGCTACAGCAGCATTAGAAATATAAGCATTTGTAATCAGTTCTTTACAAAACATTCTATAACTTAATACTATATTAATATGTTTGAAGCATTTTTCTAAAAATAAGGTTTTAATATACAGTTCATGGTATTTGAATTTCTAACCAAAGAGATGTGGAATTATTTTCCTCATACATGGACTACGAATCACAGACCTTTAGTTCATCTTGCTTGTGGATCTACAGCTGGTTGTACAGCAACTGTTGTTTGTCATCCCTTTGATGTTTTAAGAACACGACTGGTTGGACAAGGAGAACCTAAGGTAATTTATAATGCTGATTAACTATAAAGTAAATCAAATTTGTTTGCAGTATTTGTACGATATTTTATTTGTTATTGTAAAACATTTCAAGATGACGCTTTCTTAGCAAGATATTGTTGAAAATACAAATCCTTTGTCATTTTGCAGTTTTTTTGTAAAAAAAAATAGAAAGAAAGATGTTAGTTCTATGCTGCAGATGATATATGCTTTTAATAGTTTGTAATGCTACAACTCCATGAAACTATTGGTTCTGTTATAAAATACTTTTAAATGTTATTTGTCATATTATATTTTTATTAATGTACCTATTTCAAAGAAAGCTGAATCCGCCAATTATATTGGGAGAGACTGTATATATTTAGTTTATCATGAAGATCTCAGATAAATAATATTGATTTATGCTCACCTATTGTTTTGTAACTTAAATTAATTATGTATTTTCATTGTATGCATATATATATATATATATATATATATATATTAAAGATACCAAGCAATGTTATAAACTTGGTTTTAATCCTTATAAAATTGCTTGGTATCTTTAACGTATAGTATACCCAAGGTAAAAAAACTTTCTACATATATATATATATATATATTGTTGGCAGGTGAAAAACTTGAATCTTCTGAAAACTCAGGTTTTTCCTCTCAGGAACAGTAAAGTCAGTCATACAATATACATTATGTGTGGGTGTGTGTATAAAATAGTAATAAATATTGGGAAGCAGAGCAAAGCCCATAGAGGATTGCTGAAATAAAGATCTGATTATGAAGAACCTGGATTTAGATATCAATACAATCGATGCTGTCTGTAGTGAACCCTAGGTCCAGAGAAATAGCTTATTATAACACAAGGTTTTCTGTAATGAGTTGAGGGGGAAGACTGACTGCCTACTCCATTCTCATTTCATTAAACAAAGGAACTGGCATGAAAACCGAACAAAAGAAAATAAAGAAAAGAAAATTGTACATTGATAACAGAACACAGAGACCATACAAGGTTGGACAAGGAGTGTTTTTTTTCCAAAAGTAGTAAAACATTTGAAAAAATATTACAAACAATGTGAGACAGAGAAGAAAACTAGAAGAGTATAAAATTATAAAAATGAAAATCCTGAATTAATATTTAAATTACAAAATGTCACTTGCCTGAAATCTTCATAGCAAATTAAATGTGTGCAGTCTGTAATCATTGAAAACAAAACTAACCTGGAAACTTCAGCAGTCAATTTTATAATTAGTCACATCCAGTTAGAAAGAGAGAGAGAGGACACGAGTGATGAACAACTAGTCTGTATTAACCAGTCTAAGTACAAGAATTGCCATGGCTGTTGTGAGTAGTCAGATTTCTTATTGAACTGACACCTAACAATGGACATTAGGTCCATTGTTAGGTGTCCAATTAGGAAGCTGACTTGTTCACACCAGCTGTGCAAATCACATGTCCCTTCTCTCTCTCTCTCTGTAATTAGCAGACTAATTATAAAGGTGACTGCCAATTTTCAGGTTATTTTTGATTTATTGGTAGAGACTACACATATTTAGTTTATCATGAAGATTTCAGATTAATGATATTGATTTATGTTCACCTAACTGTTTTGTAACTTAAATTAATTATGTATTTTCATTTTTATAATTTCACATTCTTTTAGTTCACTTCTTTGCTGTGCTTCCATTGTTTGCATTTGTGCTTATTCATGTTATCATTTTGTGTTTTATGTATGGTTCCTGGCAATCATTTGTTCTATCATTGTAGTTTCCCCAACACTGATATCAGCTACAGCTCCTCCTCCCTCCCCCATACTTTTATTTTGTGTTTTTAATGGAAACTTCAAATAATTGAATCATTACTTTTCATGAGATTACTCCCAACAGCTGTATTTTGTAGCATCATTTGTGAGGAAATTCAATATGCTATTATGAAAGTTTTGTGCACTATATTGCAATGCTATTTTACTTTTTTGCAGTACTGAGCTTAAAATCACATTTCAATATAGTGCATATCCAATTTGGTATAGAACTTGAAATTGGAAATGTCTGAGCAGTGAACCTCGAAATACAAGAAGAAACCATTCTTTCCACATGATAACCATCCTATACTTTATTAACTTTAAACTTCTAGATATATGGACTTGAAAAAGTCAACACCAATCATTCATGAGAAAAATGGGAGGGGGAGGGGACTTTGTAACTATTGGATATTTTTATGTGAATTTCCCACCTGTATTAATATAGGTTGGGAAATACTTAATCTGTTAAAAGTTGTTCATGTTAAGCATTAATATGAGAATTAATAATTTCTTAGCATGATATCATATAGATGTGAAAGAAATACCATGTAACAATAATGAAAATAAATAATTTACTAACTAAATTATATATTTACATTCCGATATTTTGCCATCTCAAGATGGAATTCAACACACACACACACACATTGCTGAAATGATCCAGTAGAGAACAAGGACAGTTATGCATAAAGTTGCACTCCTCATAGTGATTTGTAGTCATTATTGACAGAAAGGATAAAGGCAGGCCACCAAAATTTGTGTAAAATCACATCATCAGTTGCATTGCAGTTATTAGATTCTTTACAACTTCAATGGCTTCCATGATTTAAAGAGTAAGCCTTGTGAAGTAATTTTTTTTTTTTTTTTTTTTTCACCTGATGAAGTGATCTTTATCCAAAGCATTTTATGGTAACCTACTTTTAAGTTGTGCATACATGTGTATATGTTATGTTCTTTTTATATGACTAAAGTAGTCTGTCCAGTTTTGGAATGACACTAGGAGGAAGGAGAATAAACCATCTAGTGTTTACTGATGATATTGATCTCTTAGGCAGAAAACAAATCAGATCTTCAGGAAATCAACACAAACTTCTAACTTAGTTCAGTTAGAAGACAAAGAATCAGTTCTTTTTCTGGTCCAAAAGATAACACCATAACTTAGATTTGAAGGAAACAACTCATCTGGATCAGCAGATCTAATGATCTCCCAATGCAATTCTTGAAGGACTTATTCCAGGAACTTGAATATGGGTGGACCTAGAATGGACAGGTTCCTCACTTACTGAGATGAAAGCAAGATGTCAATCAAGGAGGACTGAGTGGAAGATTTCTATGAAAAATATTTCCTAATATCTACTCATTGGTTCTTGTGGACTACGGGAAAAGAAGAGTCTATCTACCATATTGACAGGAAATTCTGTACACACCTGGAAGAAAGTGATTCGTTCCTTTGTTCACCAAAGATAGAAACCTTTAGTAGTTTGATTGTTAATTCTGTGCCAATTTCAGAAATAGCTAAATATCTTATCTGTTGTACCTTTGACGTAAGGTAAGAATATGGTGTGTATATGTTTGTAGTGAAGTAGAGTAAAGTAGAATCATCCTGCAATGAGTCCTTGAAGGTGTCATCTAATAATAATAATATAACCTGTTTTAGGGGATGGTGTTTGTTTTCATTTTTTTAAGGAGTTTGGTAGGAGGTTTTATCCATTTTGTTTGAATGATATTAGTGAAGCCTTTTGTTCCAAATGCATTGCTGATCCTAAGGACAAAATTTAAAGTTTTGAAAATTCCTAGTTTCTTGGCATGGTGTTGTTAATAGCATGTAGGTATCTGCACATATGTTATGTGTGGATTTACAGTAGATGTAACACAAAAGTAACCATCTGATTGCCTTATGATGAGAATATCCAAGAAGGTTAATGTCCCCTTTTTTTCTAGTTCAGTTTCTGGTTCTAATTCAAGGGTATATTGTAAAGAACTGTAGAAAGTTTGAAAGAGCCTGTGGATTATGAGGCAAAATATCAAAGACATTGTTTGCATACTTTAGCAATATTGGGGTTTGAGGTGAAGGATCAAATTCAGTTCAGTGCCAAAGTTTGAAGATTCCTTGTATAAGCTAGCAATTAGGACTGAAAGTGGGAGGTCCATTTATATAAACTTGAACAATGGAAACTGCAGGAAATTGACAAGGCTAGGAATTTGGGGCATGATGTTGGACAGGAATTTGAAGTAAAAGTGGACAAAATAGCTTAAAGAATCACTTGAATGTTGAAGAACACATCTGGAGTACACATACGGCCACATCTGAACTACAGATTTGGTGCTTGGGTTTCTTGCGGATGTGGAGATGTTGGAAGGATCCATAGATGAGTGACCAAAATGGTGACTGATGTACTCTTAGGATAGATAGAAAGCTTGTGGGTTACAAAGTTCAGTTCCTAGATGAAAAAGAGATGGTATGATAGAAACATACAACTTACTAAATGGTGCTATAGAGTAGATACTGAAGAAAATTTCTGTATCTACTCTACATGTTGGGTATATATACCCAAAACAGGTTGGATATGAACAAGAGATAAAGTTATATGAGAGTGTAGTTATCACAGGCATGAGGACTAGATTAATTGCTTGAAAAGTGGCAAGTGAGTGGAATGAATTGCCAGAGGTGGTCTTGAATACTTTGTCAGTGAATGAGTTTAAGAGATATGGTAAGGCATTGTTTGAATAATAGTTAGTGTGAGCCTACTAGAACGAGTCTTCAGACTTATTTTAGGAGGCCCATACTAACCAACCATTTAAAAAAAAACCTTCCAGTCCACTAGTATTCTTTTATTCATCATGGAATGCAAATAGTGATTTGCATTCCAGGTCATTTTTGAATAATGGAACTGGTTAGCAGTGTTACCAATGGCATATGTATAGAAAGGCTTAGGTGTTGTTTATTCATAATAATGCTTAGAGAGGACAGAGCATAATTATAATTGTGACAGGTCCACAGCACTGAACTAAGTAATTATGGAAAACAATGTCGTTCATGGCACCTTCTATGGGCCAGATAGCCTGACTTCTCTAAATTAACTTAATGGTTATCAAATCTCAAAATAAAACTTATCAGTTGTTCAGATCTTTGGTAAATTAATACAACCATATTTGTTGAGGTTTAGAGAGTGCTTCATAGCTGGTGCTGATTCTAAAAATAGTCTTTCAGACTTATTACAACTTTTATGTAATAGACATTTTGACATTTTCCTCCTCCATCTAATCTTATGTGAAGGAGTATCCAGAGCATGGTCTTTTATCCTCAAAATACTTACTCATCAACACTTACTCTTTGTTCAAATGACACAGCCCTTAAAACTGAGCTCAGGGATATTTACCACACCTTTTTAGAAGTGGCTACAGTCCATATAAAATAGATAAAATATGGAATGCACTCCCCCATCCCACCTACACCCAACACACAGGATCATAGCAAAACCATTCTCTTCCCATATGTTAAGAGTATATCAGAAAAAATAGCCAGAGTTCTCTTCAGATATGATTCCATGACACTTTCAAACCTTTTATTCAGCTATCTACCTCATCTGTTCAGGATCAACTGCATCCTCTTGAACATTTTGGAGCATATAAAGTTCCTTATACCTGCAGTTTAGCATCTGCCTTGAAGAACACAGAAATTATATCTGCAATTATCTGTATGGCAAGTTGGAATTAGCAGACCATGCTCTGGATACTCCTTCACATAAGATTTGATGGAGAAAAATGTTTATATTACATAGAAGTCATTTTAGGTTTGAGAGACTATTTTTAGAATCAACGTCAGCTATGAAGCACTCTCCCAACCTCAACAAGTATGGGTGCATTAATTTACCAAAGATCTTCCTGCTTCTCTAAATTAATTTTATGGTTATATAGCCCATAAAGAGTGCCATGTTAAGGACATTAGTTCTGTTTTCAGTTACAATTGGAATTGTTTTCCACAATTACTTAGTTCAGTGCTGTGTGCCTGTCAGAGTTATAATTGTGTTCTGATGACACTGAGTAGAAAACCAGCAGAATAATATTGACTTTAATAATGAATTTTTCCTTTCATAGTGTTGTTTATATAGTGAATGCTAATGGCATAAATTCTTAATGGGAAAATGACATGGTAAATTAAGCTTTCAAAGAAGAGAAGGTTGCTCCAAACATAATAGGCTTTTCACCGTTCTCTGTTAGACTAATTCAGTATTTCATTTCCAGTATTGATGAAATATTTGTGTGTATCAAAGTATGCAGTAGGAGTAAGTTAAGAGTTTTGTTTCAGATGCTCCATTATCTTGTGTCTGTTAAGAATGTAAGCAAAATGTCTAACTTTGGGTCTCTTTCAAGTCAAAAATTTTTTTTTTATTCTTTATATATTTTTCTATTGTTTCCATCATCATCAGTTTCCTGATATGTACCCTCATGGTGTATTATTGGCTATTATAACAGAACCACATGATTTTTTATTATAAGATATGATAAGTATACATTATTATTAATCTTCTACCAACAGTTTTCCTCCAAATTAGTCTATTACTTGTCAGCACTCCAGTATTATTGTATCTAACATTCCATTCTTCTAAGGCAGCATTTTTCAACCTTTCTAAGCCCAAGGACCAGTAAAATGCCTAAAACAATTATGCTGACGACTGAGTTATGTAATTTTTTAAAAAACATGTGGGGATTACCAACATTTGGGAAAAACTCTGTCATTTATAACATAATTAATTAAATTGGAAGTAAATGATTAAAAGTATATCATCATTGAACAAAGTTTTAATTTTAAACAAATAAATAATATGATATAATTATATTACTACTTACTTTTAACGAGATGGTTGAGCTTCTCGGCCCTTGCAGAGCTGCTGGATATCTAGCTCAATATTGGTCAACTTCAGTCGAAGATTGGCACACACACTAAGACGATTTCTGTATTTTGTTTTTATTTGAAGGAGCAATGAAAATCGCTTCTCACCAAGATAGTTTGTAGAAAACTGCATGACGATTTTCAGTTCTTCAGATAATTTGGGAAATTCACTTCTCACTGAAGAACCAAGATCATGGAATTGCATTTTAAGCCCACTGTCACTTGAAAGCTCAATTAACTTTTTTTTTTTTTTTTTAATGAAAGGTCATTCTCGTAACTCTAAGCCTGAAATGGATCATGAACCCACAAAAATTTCTTATAAAAGTTATTCAGAAAATATGTTTCAAAATTCTGTTTTAGAGTGAGGTGGTCACAAACCCTTTCCAGAAACTCAGAATCAACAAAAATATCATTTTTCACTAAAAAGGATTCTAATGTTGGAAAAGGTGCAAATTGTCTGTCTTTTACATAACTAATCCATAACACCAGTTTTTTCTCAAATGCCTTTATTTTGTCATAGGCATCAAGAACAGTTAATGAATTTCTCTGAAGGGAGAGATTTAGTTCAGTTAATTTCAAAAAAATGTCTGAAAGATAGGATAACAATGCTTCGTCAACAAGGAGTGATGCAAAATCAGAAGTACGTTCATTTACAAATAATAAAACTTTGTGCCTTAATTGAAATGACCTTGTTAGTACTTTGCCCCTGGAAAGCTAGCGAATTTAAGAATGAAGCAAAAGTTGTATATATTCAGTCCATTTCATCGCAGAGTACTGAAAATAACCTGTTATTTAACGGTCAAGCTTTAATAAAATTAACTAGCCTTACAGCATTGCACAGCAAAGTTTTAAATTCTGGTGGCATTCCTTTGGAGGCTATCGCTTCCTTATGTATGAAACAATGTACCCAATTCATATCCGGATCTACTTTCTTGACCTTAGAAATAACCCGACTATGCCTGCCTGCCTGTAAGAGCACGAGCTCGATCCGAACAGAAGCCCATTGATTTTTCCCACTGGATCACTTTGTGTATTATGTAAGTATTGAGAGTGTGAAATATTTCTTCTCCAGTTGTTCAGTATGACAAAATTCTACAAAACAGAATATCCTCATTAATGTTGTTATCATGCACATATCTTACATAGCATATTAACTGCACATCATTTGTAACATCAGTAGTCTCGTCTATTTGTAACCCATAATAAGGACTCTTTAACTGGGATTCTATGTCACCTGCCATATCATTAATTCTGCGATTGACAGTGTCATTTGAAAGAGGAATCAAATCAACATCTTTCATTAACTTGTTGCCAACATAGTTTTTACCACATCTTTTATAGTTGGAAGTTTTAAATTTTCACCGATAGAATGAGGTTTCCCTGTTTTTGCTGTGCACAAACTTAAGAGATAGGATTCTTCCAGTGCCTTGCTATTATTCTAACCCATGGCTGAAACTATATCTTTTCACATGATTTAATGTCCCTAAGCATCACTGAAAAAATTCAATTGGCTTATTTTTCACATCACAATGTTTAGTTTCTAAATGTCATTGGAGTTTTGCAGGTTTCATGCACTCATTCAACAACATTTCATAACACAACATATTGAGGTTTCTGTTTACTTTCATCTCCACACCAAGTAAACCCAAAATCCAAATATGAACTGTTATATTTCCTACTGTATTTTTTCTTTGAACTGTTTGTTTCTTCTACTTTAATAGTATCAGATTGTATACACCGTTACAACACATGTATCACAATTAGAGTTAGCATCACCTGTTTCATTTGCTTTGCTTTTCAAAGTCCTAGTTCTAAGTCAGTTTTCCATTATTAAAAAACATTTCCGAATAATATATAAACACTGTGGGTTAACTCATGACACACTTTATCCAAGTATCACTTTCCATTTCTGAATATATACTGAGTCTTGGTTGAAGGAGGAAAACCTTTAGTAATAAAAATCAATAAATAACAAGCAATTAGTTGAAATGTGGATAACACATGTTTACTTCAATCTGACAAAACAGCAAGGGAAGGTGGAAGCAGTAAAACCATATTGTTGTTCACTTCACCCCTCTTTTATTACTCGTCATTCTGCCACTATTTGTTGATTTTTTAAGTATCCATTTTATTTCAATAATTTTTACTTATTCAATTTTAATTTGTTTTGTTTGGATAATTAAAAAATATATATTTATTTATTTAATTTAAGTTTGCCTGTGGACCACAGGTTGAGAAACAATGTTCTAAGGCACTTCTGACTGAATCAATCCACTTAGACCTTGCTCTTCTTCTGGGTATCTTTCCTGTTATGTTGACATCAAAAACATGTTTTTTGCTAACCTGTTTTCTCCCATAGGGCTTTTCAGTCGAAAAGCTAAAATCTTTTTGGCTGAAAGTAGAAAAAATTCTTGTACATTGCAGACAGAATTTAAATCAGTTCTTTCTTCCTCCATAGAACATGTATTGCAGTAATCATTGATGAAATTCAAACCTCAAACTGGTTCCTGCTTTATTGAATTTTTTAGTGACTTCCCCACTTCTTCAAATGGGCAGCTAATGAATTCAGGTTCTTACTTCTGAAAGTCATGTGCATACATATGCTTTCATCACAAATATAATCTTTGTCTTGACCTAGAATTTAAACTAGAACAAAGGCATCAACAAGATGGCAGTGAAAACATATATCTAATAGAAAACAAATCTTCTTGTGTTGCATCCATCAGGCTTAGAGGAGGGGAGTTTGCACATCAGAGTTAAATATCATCTGTATTTTGTCCTTGACATCTTGTGAAGCAGAATACTGTTACTTGCTATTCTTGTACTCCACATTATTCCAGGTGAATCTCAACAAAGGGTATCATATTTATGCCTTCACTGGAGATAGATTTCTGAAGGGGCTGAGCTCTGTTAACCACCCATACCATATTGATGCTAACTTATATGATTGTATTAAATAAACTAGAACTTTTGTTTCTAGACCTGATTTTTGTCTTTTAATAAGGAATCGCATATCTTTCCTGATGTGTAGTGATATGAAAAATCTTTTCAGGTTTATAGAAGTATTCCTCATGCTGTAAAGAGTATGATGTCACAGGAGGGTGCACGAAGTTTTTATAAAGGCCTTTGGCCAACCCTTTTGCAGATAGCTCCAAATGCTGGAGCTCAGTTTGGTTTTTATAGACTATTTCAAGAAATGTGGAGGGTTTCTTTCAAGACCAAATCACCTGAAGTTGGTAAGAAAATGTTTTTTTCTGATGTGTTATAGCAGTTAATCAACTTTTATGTATATATTATTTCACCCTTCCATCAGGGAACAGATAGATTAAAGGTTGCAACAAATATGAATTCCATGAATCATCCATTTTATGTTGTGTGGTATGCCTTGAGTTGTTCAAGTATTTGTAGCGAGGTTTAAAATTTTCAGGAGACTACTGGAACATTTATAGGAAAACCAGCTCAGTGACCAGATGTCTTATTACTTGAGATTTAAAAAAAAAAAAAAAAAATATATATATATATATATATATATATATATATATATATATATATATATATGCATGCAGTGAGGATTCCGTATTACCAATGTGTTCTACAAAACCGGTATATGTAATTCAAGATTCTTCCCTATGCTTCCTTTCACTCTCATTCTTTTTTCTTTAAATAAATATAAATAAATCCACTAGCAACCTTCTTTTTTTTTATTCAGAATGCTCTTAGCCTTAAGTAACTTGAAAATTGTTGTGCAGCCGGTCTCTAACTTTGGTCATTGATAGTAGTTAAGTTCAGGGCTGCCGATAATTTCAAGACATTAAAGAGAGAGGTTTGAATCGCTCTGCTATCACAGATGTTTATAACTATCTTTTGGTGATACATGAAATTCATCTGTAGTATGAGCAACTTCAGGCCTCCAATAAGCAAACACTTTCTTATTGGAGGCCAGAAGTTTCTTGAAAATGTTCTGTCTGGTTTCTAGAGCAAAGTTTTCTGGATTATTTAATCTTCAGTACATCTGTGATACTAATGGTTTACAACCTGAGTAGAAGCCACATAAAAGCTGTATTTTTTTTTTTTTTAACTGAGATTGAAATGTTATTCATGCAGAAACATTTGATGTCTTTGTTTAACCCACACTGTTCTTATTAGTGAATCTATAGAACAGATTAGTATTTTACTAATATAGGCACATTTTTAAATGAAGATGGCTGATTAAATATAAAAGTTTATCAGGGACGAATGTTGTGGGTGTTCTAGGTGTGCGATGCTCATCGACGAAATATCAGTATTACAGATATTATATTTTTGCATTTATTCCTGTTAAAGACTCCTCTAATTGTTTCCTGGCTTTGCGTGATTCCTAAAATGAAACACAAACATAAAATTACAGAGGAAAGTTATTGAGACATATCCTTTAACAATATTTACACATTGCTATGCCAATGTTTTGAATTTGGTTCTGAAGCAAAGCTTCTCGAATATCAAGGAACGTAGATTGTTTTCCAAACTATCAGTGCATTAGCGGCATATTTTCTAAATCACTGAAAAGAATAAATGCTTTGCAAGATTTTGTTGCTAAAAAAATTACCCTCTGTCACACCAACCAGATGGAACTGTACTTCCCATTTAACAAGCAGAGTAAAATATCACAGAAATCAACTCATTCAGTTTTTTTGAACGCATAGTGGAGAATTCTGGGGAATGGGACATGGATGCTGTAATCAAGGCTTGTGGTTTTTTGCATTTCGTGCAAGATTTTCAAACAATTTTGTTGCTAGAAATTTTTTTTTGTTTTATTTGGTTATACTGATTTCGAATATTATACTGCAAACTTCTTCCTATGATATATTGTACTGTTGTAAAACAGTGCATGACACTATGAAACAGCTTAGGAATGACAGGGAAAATGGATTTGATAATATTTGGGTTTCTGTATCAAAGGAGAAGCATACAATTGATGAGTCAAGACCTAAGAGACAAAAAGGACTGGAAGAGATGGAGAAGAGCATGTGCCTTTGATTATACCAGGGAATAGTCGACTGCATGTGCCTGGAGATTGAAGACAGATACTCTTCACTTTCAAAACTTGAATTTTTTTCAACTCCTATGTAGTGAAAGATTTGGTTAGTGGAAACCAGCCGGCCTGCTTGGCCAAGTGGTTTCTGCTCTCCAGCCAAAAGGCTGCTGGTTCGAATTGCACAGTGGGTGGGCATGGATGTTTGCGATTGTCTGCGAAAATACTAGTGGTGATGGTTGACGGTAGATGGCATTGGTGTAGAGGATGAAGGTAGTTGCAGTTGGTGGAGTGGTGGAGACAGAGAGTTGTAGAGTAGGTGCCCTTCCTCAATGAGCCTTTGGACTCCCTGCAGGTGTCACGTAATAATAATTTCTATGTCCCAGTTTTTGACTATTTTCTTCTGAATAATTTGCCAGGAAACCAGTGCATTACCTATTAAAATTCATGCAAGAAAACCAACTTCAGGTTGCATTCAAGGATATAAGTTAGCAGAACTTATCATGTTGATTTTGAGTTCTACTGCTAGTCGTGCATTCTTTTTCGACTGTGAAGAGAATACATACATGCTATAGAGGAACACAAACATAGGAAAGGCTATGTGGCCTAAGCTTAATTGGTATTGAAAATACATTGACGATGGAACTGAAGGAAAAACCTTCATTTTATGATGATGTGCTAAGAAGATTAGAACTTGTGTATAAATAATGTAAGTACAAGAAATGTAAACCCTTTATTTCTCAGAAAAACAACATGCTATTGTTCAATTGACCTTTGTGCTTTCCATATTTAAAGTTATATTGACACGTCGCATTCACACCTGGGTGTCTGTAGTTCCTTTTTTTCCCCTGAGAGGTACTAGCTTATAGCGTATGTATACTGTTTCTGTGTCGAGCAGTCGCATTTTAACAAAGCTTATGTGGCATGTACCATCTTTTGTATTGTGGTACATGACTATGTCCCTGATTAAATTGATTGAATAACTGTTGTAATAGATATGATATGATGGTTAGCAATAACAGGACAATGACAATGAAAATAGGCAGAAGCATTATGAATGGAGATCCTATAGAAGAGTAAAACATTTCAGCTACTTAAATATGGAAATAGACAACAGAATCAACAAAGCTGATTTGTAGGAAGTCAACTGAATAAATTTATATGGAATAAGATAGAAATTAATCAAAACACGAAATCAGCTGTATACAAGACAGTGTTCAAACCAATTTAACTTATGGATCTCAGAGTTGGGTCAGAAGTGAAACACTTGACCAAAGACTAGAGACCGCAGATATGAGAGTCCTGAGAAAGATTATGGGCATGAACAGATGGCATCAATGGCAATATCATATTAAAAAGGAGGATATTAGGAAAGAACTTGACATTGTCAGCATTCAGGAATGTATTAGCAGAGTTAATCTCAGGTGGTATGGTCACTTAACCAGAATGGGACACAAAAGATTAGCAAAACAAGTATTCTGCCAGGTTGGCAGGAAAAAGACCCAGAGGAAGACCAAGATATAGGTGGGTCGATACGATAAAAAGTGCCTTAGAAGATAGAAATATAAGATCTGACTCTGACAATGTTGGATTCTTGACCAGTAATAGATTGATTTGGAGGTAAATTGTGGATAGGAAGTTAGTAATGATGTAAATTTTTCATGTAGTATTATCATATCCTGTACACTCTTTGAGGGTATATGTCAGGAACTTGATAATGATATATGGCATGTTTGTCCAACTTCCGTGTTAGAAATTTATTTCTAAAATTAAGTGTCTGGATGATATCGAATATCTCAAATGCAGTTCAAAGTGATTTCAAGTTTTATATATATATAAATGCCGACCTGGCTGGCCGAGCAGTAAGCGTATCCACTCTCCAGCCAAAAGGCTATGGGTTCGAATCCCACCTTGGGCATGGATGTTTGTGACTGTGTGTGGAAATACTAGTGGTGCTAGCAGGCGGTAGATGGCAATTTTGCCTGCCTGGTTGGCCGAGTGGTTAGCGTATCCTCTCCAGCCAAAAGGCTGTGGGTTCGAATTCTACTATGGGCATGTGGGCATGGATGTTTGTGATTGTCTGTGAAAATACTAGTGGTGGTGTTAAGCAGTAGATGACACTGGTGTAGATGATGATGGAGAGATGTAGAGTAGTTTCCCTCTCTCGATGAGTCCTTGGACTCCCTGGAGGTGTCACGTAATAATAATAATAATATATATATATATATATATATTCATTTTGCATTTCATAAATTGAGCAATCTCTATATCCAGTGGCTGTATTACAAACAAATATTACACACATATTTTTGGAGAACTGAAAATTTGAAAGCGGATTTTAGAACAGATGTGTTTAACTAGGTGTTATGTTTAGTGCTACAATAAATCTGTTCTGTTTGCATACATGCAGTATATCCTGCAGGAACTGAGTGTTTTTCCATAATGTCCTACACTAATTGTTCCTAAATATAGTACACAGATGTTAAATATCTGTTTACTGTATTTAGTGATAAACAAAGCTAATTGTTTTTCTTTCTTGTGCAGTATAACATCTGTTGAGGTTGGAAAGTTTTTAATAGTATTGGGACATTTTTATTTTAGTCTTCGGAAGCAGCAAACAATAAAAATTTATCTATTCCTGAATAAAAATGAATACTTCTGTATATTATAAGTTGTTGATCTACAAGAAAATACCAGTATATGCGAGATTGGTAAGACAGAAAGAGCTGCTAACACTTAAAAAAAAAACTAATGAATGTAAGATTCCTGAAAGTGCAGGTAATTCCGATAATGATCAGATATGTATACTGAGTCTCAGTAAACAAAAGAAAATTCTTAGAAAACAGAGTGAAATATACATAAACCAGAGAAATACAAATAACAAGCACAACATTGTGTGAGATGATTTGCTTCTCCATCTAAAACCACATGTATTCCTGCCACGCTTAAATGAATCAACTGATCAACATTATTAGTTCATTGGATTAGCTTCTCCCTATAGTTTTTAATGACTACTAAATGCATTAGTGACTGTTTATTATTGGTTAGTTATTTATACTTTGAAAACAAATCTCTTTTCCTCTCCTTGTTCTTTTTATTTTTTTTAATTATACCATCATAAATTCACTTATTCATGTATAGACTTTATAGGATCACATGCTATTTGCTCTACCCAGCAACTTATGGGACACACATATCACAAATGTTAATTATTAATAATTCGTTTGTCATTAATGAAAGTATTTCTATTCACACTTATTCTTTCCTTTCATTTCCCATTCTCACATGTCTTATAAATGATGGTTAACATATTTTCACCTATGAGTAATTCAAATATACCAACAAAATAGAGCATTCTCCTTCATTGTTGTTTTCTAATAAATCCTAAAACAGATTGTTCTCCCACTCTATGCAGATTTGGTTACAATTAATTGCATTGGACCAATTAAGATGAGTGCTGATTAGCTATTCACTTGGTCACCTTAGCACGTGGCTGTGAATTTGAGCTGTGCAGAAGAAAGTGATTTTTAATCGGTGAATAGTCCGCTTTTTTCCCCGTTTTTCTACGTTTTTGAGTGCTAAATTGTTTCTCTGAATACGAGTGTACTTCAGTGGTTGTTTTTTGGAAGTTAGTTGCTGTCGCGATATAATATATTTTTGTACCGTCGGAATCGAACGCGTAACGGTGGAAGACAAAACTAAGCTAAGTTACTATATTTAGTTATATTTCATTTTATTTAATTATATTTAGTACTTAAATGTTCTGATGTTTGTACTTTTTTTTCCTCTTATTTATTAATTGAATAATTATTAAAGATTACGCTACTCGGCAGTAAGGAATGATTGTAGATTCAGCAGCAGTCACAAGTGGCGTAACGCCAAGTCCTCCGCCATTTAAGAACTCAATTATTAGCAATATCATAAGGGACTTTGTGGCATGCAGTACATGCGGCATGTATGCGTCTCGGGAATTACATATGTGGCTTGTTAAAGAGAGTGGAGAGCGTATGTGCACAAAATGCAGGCAGTTGGAGGAAATAAGTACATTAGATATATCGATATCCGACTTTGTTGCTCCAGGAACGGGGAATGAATGTAGGAAGACAAGTAGTATGATAGGAGAGAATGAGAAAATAATAGTTGATAGTGTGGAAGGTGAGTGACTGTGGAAGTTTAGGAGATGGTTTTGTTTGGGAGAGTGAATTTAGATTAAGAGTGACTGACCTGCAGAGGGAGATAGATGAGTTGAAAGAGGAGGTGGAATGTCTTGTGAATGAGAGCAGAAGTATGAAAGATAAGATTAGGAGAATGGAAGAGATAAATGCAAGGCGAATCAGAGTAGGAGAGAGAGAGAATTTAGGGAGTATGAGTGAGAGGTATGGGGGTGCTAGAAGAGGAGAGAATGGAAACAGTAGAAGAGAGGGAATGAGAGAGAGGTATGGGAATGCTAGCAGACGAGCGGATGGAAACAGTAGGAGAGACGGAATGAGAGAGAGATATGGAAGTGCCAGAAGAGGAGAGAATGGAAACGGTAGGAGAGATGGAATGAGAGAGAGGTATGGGAATGCTAGAAGATGAGCGGATGGAATCAGTAGTAGGAGAGACAGAATGAGAGAGGGATATGGAAGTGCTAGAAGTGGAGAAAATGGAAACAGTAGGAGAGAGGGAATGAGAGAGATGTATGGGAGTGCTAGAAGAGGAGAGAATGGAAACAGTAGAAGAGAGAGGTATGGGAATGAAAGAAGAAGAGAGAATGGAAACAATAGGAGCAAGGGAATGGTAAGAGGTATAATGTATGGCGACTCAATGATCCGTGGTGTTCAGGATAGGATGCGTGAGGAGTGTTTGCCAGGAGGAACAATAGAAAGGGTGGCTATGGCAATTAAGAGAGGTGAAAGGGTGGATGAGATGATTGTGATGGTAGGAACGAATGACTTGAGTCGTAATGTAAGTCGAGTAGCGAGAGATATGAGATTTTTGCTTGAGACTGTACTGAAGAAGACAGAGAGAGGAAAAATAGTGCGCGTGTTGCCTAGGTATGTTAATGATGAGCTGAGCAGAAGAGCGGTGATATTGAATGGCATAATAGCGAGAATGTGTGACAAGAGAGGACTGGTATATGTGGATGCTTGGAGTGCGTTTGAGGAAAGAGAGGAGTTGTATGCGAGAGACCGTTTACATTTGAATGAGGAAGGACGTAGGCATCTGGAGAGATTGCTGTTCTGAACGAGTCAGTGTGTCCCAGGGAGGATGATAGCAGGGGTGGCCTCTTGTGGGAATGGATACTTGGGAGAAGGGAGACAATGTCAGGTAACACTGAGCCCAGTGGAATCTAGAAGGGATAATGCTGGGTATAGAAACAATCGCATTTATATGCTGTATACTAATGCCAGAAGTATCCGGAATAAGGGAGAGGAATTGGTGGCGCAGATAGCATCAGCCTGGCCAAAAATTATTGCGATCACTGAGACGTGGTTGACAGAAGGGGATATAACAACAGGAATAGAAGTCGCTGGGTATAGCATTTTTCGTCAGGATAGGAGGGGAAAGCGTGGTGGTGGGGTGCTGCTTATGATAAGTGATGACCTATGTCCTCTAAGAGGGAGAATTTGGAAGGAAGTGAGACAAATGATTTTGAGAGCGTATGGTGCGAGGTAGAGGTAGGCAAGACAGGATATTTAGTGGGGTGTTGCTACAGACCCAGGAGCACAGAGGATGGGGACCAGGAGATGTTTAGACAGCTAAGTTAGGCAAGTGCAAGAAGAATGATTGTTATGGAAGATTTTAACTTCAGTAGTATAAATTGGAGAGAGGAAGATGCATGTAGCAATAGGGGAATGGAATTTCTAGAATTCTTGAGGGACAAATGTCTTAGCCAACATGTAACAGAGGGAACAAGAGGTTCAAAAGTTTTGGATTTGGTTCATCAGAAGAGTTGATAATAACTGAGTTGACGTCTCTCCCACCATTTGGAGAGAGTGACCATATGGTGTTGACTTGGAAAATGAATAGACATGCAGGAGTATCAAAGAGACGGGAACTTATGTGGAATTATAAGGCAGGTGATTATAATAGTCTTAGACGTCAACTTCGGGAAGTTTCATGGAGGGAGGAATTGGAAGGCTGGGATATCGTTAGTGCGTGGGAAATTGTGATAGAATATTTGCTATCAGCAATGGTAAGTTGTATACCACGAGTGAAGAAGAGGACGCAATTTGGAGTAAAGTGGATGACAAACAATATTAAACAGGAATTGCATGTGAAAAAGAGGCTATGGAAGAGATATAAGGAGACAGGTGAAGAGAGGATGCGTGAAGAATATAAGACACAGGCCAGAAGAGTGACTAGTGTGGTAAGGAAAGCGAAACTGGAATATGAGAGGAGATTGGCCCTAAGATCCAAAGAAAATCCTAGGGAATTTTTTAGCTATGTGGCCAGTAGGAGGAGAAATGACTGTGGAAGAATGATATTGTGGGATAAAAATGGGAATAGAGCGACTGATGCAGAGGACATAGTGGAATTGTTCAATGAACACTTTATTGGAGTGTTTCCTCCTAGAGGAGTCAGTTTTAATGCTAGAGGGATAGGACTGGTTCGAGGTCTGGAGGTACAGGAGGAGAGTGTGTTTCAGATACTGAGTACTCTGGATGTCAGTAAAGCTGTGGGACTGGATGGTATTTCGCCACGAGTTTTGAGAGAATGTGCTAGGCAATTGACAGTACCTTTAATGTGTCTTTTCAATGAAAGTCTGGCTTTGGCAAAGGTGCCCAGGGAATGGAAGGAAGGTAAGATAGTGCCATTGCATAAGGGTGGTAACAGACTGGAAGTGTCTAATGAGAGGCCAGTCTGTGTGTCATCAGTAGTTGTTAAGATCTTGGAGAAAGTAGTGAGGGACCGTATACAGCATTAGGCAGATGAGGGTAATGTTATCTGTGAGAATCAACATGGATTTGTGAAAGGACGCTCTTGTTTTAGCAATATGCTAGCCTTTTATAATAAAGTTACAAGAACATTAGATGAGGGAAAGGCATATACTGCAATTTTCTTAGACTTGGCGAAGGCATTTGACAGGGTGCCACATGATAAGCTGATATTTAAGTTGCAGCATGGGTCTGGATGTCAGATTGGTCAACTGGATTCAGGATTGGCTGTCTGATAGGTATCAGAGAGTTGTGTATGGTGGAGCACTTTCCAGGAGGCGGAGGGTTACAAGTGGGGTCCCACAGGGCTCAGTACTAGGACCTATATTGTTTAACCTTTATATCAATGACATAGCCAGTGGATTGCAGGGGGATATTCAGTTGTTTGCGGATGATGCGAAGCTGGGAAGGATTATTAGTAATAGTGCAGATGTGGTAGCCCTGCAAGAGGATTTAAATAAGCTAGATAGATGGGCAAATGAATGGGGGTAGGTGTCGGTTTAATGCAGCAAAATGTAAGGTCTTGAGGTTTGGGAAACATCGATGGGATGCTGCATACTCTGTGGGAGGAGTTATACTGGAGGAAGTAGGGAAGACAAGATATCTGGGGTTGATGATTGATAGAAACCTGAAGTTTAGGGGACATATTGCAAAGGTGGTGAAGGTTACACAGGGGATTGCTGCTATTATGAGGAGGACACTGACCTGCAGAGATCAGAGGGTTATCATTCCGTTTTATAAGTCTCTGATCAGACCACACTTGGACTATTGTTCTCAGATTTGGTCCCCAGGGTTTGAAGGGGATAAATTAACTGTGGAAAGGATACAAAGACGGATGACAAAGATGGTTTCAGGACTGTACAAGGATAGTTATGAGGATCGGCTGAGAGAATGTGGACTGCAGAGTTTGGTGGATAGAAGAAGGAGAGGTGATATGATTGAGACTTTTAAACTGTTGAGAGGTGGTTACAGGGTTGACACTTGGGGAGTTCTTTCGCTTGGTTGATCAGCGGGATGGAGTGATGACAAGAGGCCATCCCTGGAAGTTACGAAAGGAAACTGTGAGCAAGAGGGTAAGGAGTGGTTTCTTTGTGTGGAGGGTGGTTGAGCTGTGGAATGCATTGCCTGATGGAGTGGTGGGAGCGAGAACGGTCAATGAGTTTAAAGAGTGGTATGATAGACTTTGTGTTTCTCAGGGAGGGACCTCCCCTCGATGAGTCTTGACAGACTTTATGTCTTAGGAAGGACCTCCCTCGATGAGTCTTTTGACTCCTTGGAGGCCTGAATAATAATAATAATAATAATACATCGATAAAAATACAATCATGCGGTGAAATTGATGTGGATTTTGTAGCATGGGTTGTATAACCCACATGACAGCACACCCAACCGAAATGCGCACGTGATGCCACTGAAGTTTATAATAATAGTAAGTAATGCTGGTGGTGGGAAAAACAACTGAATAAATTTATAGGAAAAGAATGAAATTAGCCATAAAGACAAACAAATAGTATGCAGGGTGGTCTTGAAACAAATTTTAATATGGCAAGTTGAAATAAAATTCCCATGTTGTATTCTCTTAAGTTCTTTAGTTATTTTTGAAACTAGTTTCATCTATTTGACTGTGTAAGAATAATGGATTTTTAATATCCTTTTATTTTAGTGGCTTTATGATGCTGAATTGAAGTTTTCTTGATGCATTCTCTCTCTCTTCAACAATTATAATTCATACACCAACACTTATAAAAATTTAGTTCTCCAACATGGAATTGCCATAGTATTGGGAAGGGGGATTCGTTTCCTTGTAAGGTTTCTGCATATCTCTCATTATTTTAGAACCAGTATTTTGAAATAGCTGTCAGGTGAATGGAACTATAAAATGCATTAATAAACAGCAAGCATGCCATGGGCTTTTAGTTTATCTTTTAAATAGTGCAATACCAAGGTAACTTTGATGCCATAGCTTTGTATTTTCATAAGCTCTTATCATTTAGGAAACTTAAATTTCAACCATTTGGCTATAAAGAGTAATATTTTTAATATCCATTTATTTCAGTACAAATAAGACATTTGATCAAAAATTGAAGATTACAGATATGATTGAAGAAGCATTCTAGATTTTGATGCTGGATTAATGCTTGGTAAGCATACATATCAGTGGGAATAACTCCTTGTTCAGTTAAGTGAGTTATTCCCACTGTTATGCTGTATTCATTAATTATACTAGGATATGTAAAAAGCATCTGGTATCGAGACCACATGTTTTTAGATAAATAACAAGTTTAATAAAATAAGCAAATATAAACTTACAAGTTTTCATAACTCATCAGACTTACATTATCAGAGGGGAGGGAAAAATCAGCTAATGCCTTTTTATATCTTTATAGGGAGTTGGCGAGGCCATTTTAGCCCTATCTTTTGGAGACTGAGTAGGCAATTCAGTCTCCACTGATAGCCAATCAGAGCTAGCTGGCCCAAGGCTATCACTAATTTAAGCAGCTTGCCATGAAGAGACAGTTCAACAAGTCTCACCATCTTATGGTCCCTAACATAATATGTTTAATGCATGAAATAGTGTGGGTTCTAGGGTCGATTTTCTTGAGGTTACAAAATGAAAAATCCGAGTTTCCGAAAGAAAAATCTGGTCAGCAAAAAAGGCTTAGAAAAAGTTCCTGTAGTCGATGACTAGACTTGAACTTAAGTCAATCTTCAGGCAATTTAGCATTGAGGAGTGCAAACACCACTGCCATTGAGCTGCCCAGCATCGTCAGAGACTAGCAAAAGCTATACAAAAAAAAACTAGACACAATTAATTACATATATTAGATGTTATCATTACTTCACAATTGGTGGGTACAAATAAGTAACCATAATAAAAAAATGTGAAAATAATCACTGTATATGTAATGAAACAATGCAAGTTGTTGCTGTTACATTCTGTAGCCATTTCCCCTGATGATTAAAGTCTGTCAACTTTTGAAACTTGTAGGGTTATATTTGTTTATTTTATTAAATTTGTAATTTATCTAAAAACATGTAGTCTCGATACCAAAGGCTTTCTACAGAACTACTGAACCAAAGAAACTTAGGTATTTATATACTAG
Organism: Typopeltis vanoorti; assembly: GCF_054136105.1. Lineage (NCBI taxonomy): Eukaryota > Metazoa > Arthropoda > Arachnida > Uropygi > Thelyphonidae > Typopeltis > Typopeltis vanoorti. The sequence goes on from NC_143565.1 coordinate 38,714,994, forward strand.
GATATTTTATTTATGATAATCCCATTTATTAGAAGTTAAAATCCAAAGTATGTTTAGTAATGTTGTTGGAGTAAGGTTGGATAATCTAGGAACCTTGCTGTAGAAACCAAACATAATATTTTATAATCCACTCCTGCTCTCTAGTAAGCCAGGTGATAGTCTCACATCCTGGTGGTAAACTTGAAAGACTTATGATATATTTTTTTTTTTGTGAGTCTTTCAAGTTTACTACCTTAATGCTATTAAGTTTACTACCTAGACCAGTATAGTACGCCCACACTTTGTAGAGCTTTGCTTGGCTTTCTGCCAAGAATAGTCAATTCATGCTGAAGGAGAGAAAGAAATGAAGGATGTACGAATTGGTCGCCAACATGCAAAATCACGTGCTTTCTTGTCTGTCGCTGTACTAGTTTAAAAACTACAATGTTCGTAGTTTTTAAACTACCTAGACCAGTATAGTAAACCAACCTGTATAATAAACTCATCCCAGAAGGGATGTGTAGGGTAATCAATCCTATTACCCTAATAGGGTAATAGGATTGATTACCCTATTATCGGAATGGATTCTCCTTTTTGTGACGTGTCGAAGGGTCTTGAATCTGTGGGCGTACTATAGTTGTCTCTAAAAGCATAACTTCTGCTAATAGAAGCGGCCAGCATATTGTATGACACATAATGCATAATTCATGCATTTTTAATGACATTCCTGCCCATTAAAGATTGTGAACCTATAGTAAATATTAGTTCCTTGTATGGGCTAAAGGTTATATAATCTGAGAAACTGGTAATTAGTTTACGGAATTAACAATGCATATAAGGTATATTAATTAAAGGTAACTTTAATGAATAACTTCTATATTTCGGCAACGTCACATTGCCATCTTCAGGAACATAAAGATATGGTATGTGCACGCAGGCACTAACACAAAGCAAATGAGGAAGAAAGCAAGAAACTAATATTGTTCCTAAAGTCCTAATGGCGCCCTCTGGCAGGCTAATTTGGTAGTCTTGGCAGTTGGGCTGAAGTTCTCATAATGTAAGTCTCCCAAATTTGGGGTAGTTTCATGCACCCAAATTTGTTGAGGTTAGGAACATTTTTTTAGAGCTGCTGAAGATTCTTTGAATAATCTTTCGTATTTAAACTTGCTGCAATGAATTATTTCTGTTTTCTTCCAACGAATTTTATGGTGGGTATCTAAGGCATGGTCTGCCAGCCCAGAGCGGCTGTACTGGTGAAACCGGATGTAGTCTTTGTGTTCTATATTATGGAATGTTTGATATTATATTATATTATGGAATGAATGAAAGATATATATTATGGAATGGTTTGGAGAAACTTATTTCAGTTATTCTTGATATTTCTAGAGCATTTGATTGGGTTTAATATAGAAACCTTTCACAACAAACTGTTCTCCTATGGTCTATCTCTCTCTGTTCATCCTGTTGAAATATCTGATTGTCTTACATTAAGAAAAAGAAAATATTAACATTAAGATTTATCAGAATATTTCAATATTCAGAATTTAAAAAAATTATAAATAATTTTATGACATATTCTTATATTTTTTCCTGCTGTTAAAATATTTTAATTATATAAATCTCATATGCCTTCATTTCTAAATTAACACAGCACAGAAGAACAATTTTTGGAAAAATATGATAACTTTATATTGTATTATTCTCAAACATACTTATGATTTTAGTTTGATTTTTACTCACATCTTTTCCTTTGTCAGAGGTTTTGCATGCACGCGCATGCATTTTGCGATGTGTTATATGACATTTCCAGTTGCTTATCACAGATGAAACATTTAGCACAAGAAGTATACATTTATTAAACACATTGTTTAAGTTTGTTCTTTATTGGAAATGGAGGTCTCCACCTATTTGCTATTTTAGTGTGCAGTGCACATAAAAATATAAAAATATCTCTGGTTCATCCTTCCCTTAATCTTTAATAATATCCAAATCCCTCAGATAACATAAGATCATATTTTCTTCGACTAATGTTTTCCTTTCTGGTACAGACACATCACATCTTTTAGCTTCTTCATTATTCATAAAATTTTAGGCCATTTTTATTCAAGATATTACTTTATATCTATTCAGTTGATAACTCAGTTAATTATTGTTATTTTAAGAGACAGTCCCTGTCACTATTAAGAGTTCTTTCTCCCAGGTTTACCTATTTCTGACTTTCCTCTTTAGTAACTTATAACATCTTCCAGATAATCTTAACACCTCATCTTAGCATCTATATTTTGGCTATCATTTTCTTCTTCTTTTTTCTGATATCTTCTATTCTGATAAGAGAAGAGAAGATATCAGGAAATTTTTTTTTTTTTCATGACAAATTTTTCTTCAGATTTCCAACTTAAATCATCCACATTCCTGAATTCATTTACTGCTTAATATGTATCCCAGGAATTTCATCTTTCTTCCTAAGATTCTTCAATACTCAATTCTCTTTTATTTAGTGCAAATCATCATTGTTTTTTTCTTTCTTGTCAATTTATTCTTAGTAAATTTGAGCAGTACATTTCAAACACTTCAGTTATTTTCTGGTCTTCTGCTGTAATATTCTAAGTCAAACAGCCAAATAAGAATACACTCCTAACAGATGTTTTTATAAATCTTTTTCATATGTTTTTACTATTTATTTATTTATTTCGTATGGTGATTCAATGACCGTGAGCCCCCTTTACGGGGAGGTACAGCACTACCTCAATCTCCCCCCCCCCCATATGTTTTTACTTGTAATATGCGATCTCTTTTTTTTTTTCCATAGCAAATTTTTCTTCAGATTTCCAACTTAAATCATCCACATTCCTGAATCGTTCCTTCGAGATGGTTGAATGATTTCACTTGCTTAATGTTCTTACCTCTGATTACTATTTTATCTAATTTTATTCTTTTGAATCTGCCACCATTATTTTAGCTTTTTTCTGCATTTATCTTAAGTCCATAATCAGATAAAACATCATCCATCCTAGATAATACCTGTTTTAAATCATGTTCATTCTCAGCTAATAATACAGCTATGTCATCAGCAAAGCATATTGTATGCATCTTCACTCTACCTACAGTTACTCAAATCTCAGATTCACCCAATCTGAAAAGTTTTTTCTCATATTTCGGGTAGTGCACCAAAAACCTCCCAAAACATCTTTCTTACCTTCTTGAAAAAGGTAGTACAGTTATTTGATGACTTCATCTCTCGCAGTCTCACTCTAACTGCTGTCTCACAGATGCTCTGTTTTGTCTTATGTTATCTACTGGTACTTTCCAGGTATAGTTCCACTGAATTGGCATAATAATTTCTCCACTTTCCTCAACACCTAACATTGAAAGCTTTTCCTCTCTTAACTTAACCAGTACCTACTTGTGGCATTAATGTGCTGTTAGTTCTGAGATTCATGTTTAAAAAAATAAAAAACACCCTTGTACAGTAGCAAATAATTATAATAATTATGCTTTTTTCTTTATTATTATTTTTAGGTGTGTTTGAAAGTACCATATGTGGAGCATTAGCTGGAGTAGCTGCCAAGACTACTGTTTATCCTTTAGATTTAATTAAAAAAAGGATCCAAGTGCAGGGCTTTGAAAAGGCCAGAGCAGCTTTTGGTGCAGTTCGAAAATATGTTGGAGTTGCTAATTGTGCAATATCAATAGTTAAGGAAGAAGGCATTTTAGGTTTATATAAAGGAATCTCACCTAGTATTTGGAAAGCTGCCTTCACTACTGGTTGCCATTTTCTTACTTATGAACAAGCTTGCCGTATCATAGCATTACGACATAGAGAATAAAAAGCAAATATTCTTTGTGCTATTTTTAATATTTATTATATTTGACTACTAAGAGTAGTAGATTAAGTGCCAATATTTCAAATTTGTTTTTATTTTTTCTAAAATATTTTTAGATAATTTTTAGTCATTACTCTTTAGACTTTGAAGTAAAATTTTCATTGATATATTTAGTATCTATTTATGTTTGCTTTATATAATTTCCTGATATGGGATAGAATTACACATTCACACCATTACTAGCTTCCTCTCAACAGTTTCTTCCAAATTAATTTATCACTTTTCAGGTCTTCAATATTGTTCAATATTTCAGTCTTCAAGGCACAGCTAATTGCATTAATGTATCTAGATCTTGTTCATCCTCTGGGTGAACAAGATCTACATGGTTTAATCTTGTAACAACAAACACCACTTTTGTTGCAACAAAACACATGCTGTACTCAGTCATTTGGGAATGCCAGTAATGTCAAGTTCTTCTGGCATCTTTTTTTTTTTATTCTGTCATTGATGCCTTGTTCACTGTCCTAATTTTCCTGAGAACTTTCATAACCGCATTCTCTAATCTTTATTTCTAACCCAACTTTCAGGATTCCTTAATTTAAATTAGTTTCGAACACTGTTTTGATTATATTGTTGGTTTGACTAATTTCTTTCTTATTCCATATTATTATTATTACCCCAAGACCTCATGGAGTCAAAGACTCATCTGGGAGGTCCTCTCATCACACACACACACACACACCTCATCATACCGTGTCTTAAACACACTCAAATTCCTTGCAGACACCACACTCTCAGGCAAGGCATTCCAATCATTCACAACTCTGCACGAAAAAAACCTGCCTCTCACTCCTCTACTCGCACCCTCTTTATACAGTTTCCAGGGATGACCTCTGGTTCTCCCCTGCTCTCCCACTATTCTCTGTAGAACTTCTCCACCATTGATCCTATAACAACCCCTTACCAACTTGTAGGTCTCTATCATATCTCCCCTCTTCCTCCTATCCACCAGACTCTACAAATTACATCTTCTCAATCTTTCCTCATACTCAACATTCCATAGGTCAGAAACTACCTTAGTCAGTCGCCTTTGGACCCTTTCCAGCATCTCTTCATCCTTCTGAAAACCCGGTAACCAAATCTGGGCACAATAGTCCATGTGTGGCCTAATCAAAGCCTTATACAATGGAACAAGAATCTCCCTACTTCTACACGTCATTGTCCTCTGCATCATTCTCAGAAGCCTTTTTGTTGTCTTCACAATTTTGGCGATGTGTCCCCAAAATTTTAGATCCTTATCCACTATCACTCCCAGATCTCTTATTTCCTCTACCTCCAACAATATATTCTCACCAAGTATAAATTCTGCATCCCATCTTTGTTTTCCAAATTTTAAAACCTTACATTTTGCAACTTTGAACTCACATCTCCACTTCCGTGCCCAATCACTCAATTTATTCAAGTCTTCTTGCAGGGCCACAACAACTGAATATGTCCATCCAAATCTTTGCCAATATCATTAATATACACGTTAAACAGTCAACATCATCTTCAAATTCCTGCCATGTACCCTCAAGGGGTTTACAGGATGAAAAATTTACATCATTACTAACTTCCTATCTACAATTTTCCTCCAAATCAGTCTGTTACTTGTCAAGACTCCAACATTACCAGATCTTATATTTCTATTGTCTAAGGCACTTTGTACCGTATCATTCCACCTATGTCTTGGTCTTCCTCTGGGTCGTTTTCCTGCCAACTTGGCAGAGAACACTTGTTTTGCTAATCTTTCCTCGCCCATTCTGTTTAAGTGACCATACCACCTGAGATTAGCTCTGCTAACACATTCCTGGATGCTTACAATGTCAAGTTCTTTCCTAATATTCTCGTTTTTAATATGATATTGCCATTGATGCCATCTGTTCATGCCTCTAATCTTTCTCAGGAGACTCTCATATCTGCGGTCTCTAGTCTTTGGTCAAGTGTTTTACTTCTGACCCAGCTCTCAGATCCATAAGTTAAAGCTGGTTTGAACACTGTCTTGTATACAGCTAATTTAGTGTTCCGACTAATTTCTCTCTTATTCCATATGAATTTATTCAGTTGTTGACTCCTCACCATACAGGCCTTTATTGTATTGTGTAGTTCCATGTTTAATTGCCATCTTTATTATAATTATGTCTTAAATAGCTGAATTAATTTGCTTGTCTTATTAGGCTCTCTATTTAGAATATACATGATGTTTTTTGTATTCATTTGCTCATGTTGCACTGAGAAAGGATTGAAAATAACATTTAATTCTTCCAATATTTCATCTCACTTGCAGAGACATCTTCAGGGAGTACATTATGAGATTTATTGCATACACACATATGCAAAGACAAAACTAACTAAGTGAAACACTGGACAAAAGACTAGTCCTAACTAGTTGGAAGTGCCCTCTGTGGACATGTGTTGGCAGCCTCAAATGTAAACTGGGATCTTGAAGTATTAGTAATTTCTCATATTTTGGGAAGTTTTATGCAACTATACTTATCCAGGTTAGGCTGATTTTTAAGAGCAGCCAAATCGAAAGAATTAAATATTATTTTTAATCTTTTCTCTGTTCTGTTTCACTTCATTAAGCCTCCAGCATGGGTTCTTCCCAGCACTTAAGCTTTAACACACAGATACTGTGATTCATTTGCATCAAGTAAAGAACTAAGTTTTTTGTTTCTTAATTTGATATTAAGTTTAATGCCACATTAATGTGATTCATGTAAATGAGGAATAACAGTCAAGAGAACATGCTTGTTCTATACCTTATGTCAAGCCATCTTCATGTATATCTGTTAATTCTAATTGCTGACTTTGATTGACCATATATTTCTTTGTATAATGTGCTAAAAAAAAGACATCTATCAGATACTAGCCATTTATTTTTACCCTGCTTTTTTTTTTTTTTAGAACATTTCTGTATGTTTGTGATTCGTTGCTTTTCTGCTGTTTAATTCTCCAACAACACCCATCTTTTGCTCTTTTTTTTTCTTTATATCAGCTGCTCTCTTTGATCAATTCTTCTTTACTAGAGCCTTTCATGGGCACTGCTTTCTTTCATATAGCACTTCTAAAAATATTTGCTAAATCATATTTTAATTTTCAGTTTTGAAATTTGCCTATATTTGCTCTCCTTGAAATTGCCTTCCTTCCATTCAGAAAGGTTCTCTTCATTGTTTTCTTGATATTTTAACTGTTCGGTCCTTTCCCTGATCAGTATTACACAGATAAATCATCTTATAGTTAGTATTTAGAAGTATCTCTCATTTTAATATCTTTGCACCAAGTCTAATGCAACATCTTTTCTATTGCTGCTGCTTACCATGGGTGCTTGTCTCCACTTCTGTTGAATTAGAAATTGTTCTATTAGAATGAATTTTCATTGTTAACCCTATTTCCCAAACCAAAGCTGACTTGGGGAACCTTGTTAAATGTCTAACACACCAACCAGTATGACCATGTTGTTTCTTCATATATGTGTTGTTGAAGCTGATATAGAATATAATTTGGTTGACTGAATCCCAAATTGTTATCCCATTTTTGCTCATTCAATTGTCTGGGTGAATGTCTACTAACAGGGTGCACCACTAGAAAGTTAGGATGGGACATTAGATCAGAAGTTCTGTTTAATTTTTGTATTGCTTACAGACAATGTAGTTTTTATTTTTTTTTTCACATTTATCTGGCTTTGACTCTGCTCATATACTGTAATATCCTAATATTGCTTGTGAGAATGTATGCTTTAAGAGTTAAAAAATGGCATATTCATTTTTGCTTTATCTATTGGTATGGTAATGTCAATTTTTTAAGAAAATATAATTTATATTTTTATTTTCTGTCTTAGAGGAAGTTAACCATTACTAGTCAAGTTATGTTTACTAGTCAGTTTATAAAATTTAATGAAAAGTAAATCTGTGCAGTCTTGACATATCTAGATATTTTAGATACATTATGAACTATGTATAGACTATGGACTATATAGACCTGCATCTTCAATCTTTCCTGGTGTACTTTTTTGCAAGACACTACTTCACAGCTGCTAACTCTATGCAAAGCTCAAATCCGCCCAGCCATGGAATATTGCTCCCATATTTTGGTGGAGTACCAAAATCCTCTCTAAGATTGCTCAGTTCTATCCAGAAGAGTCTTGTGCCTCTTCTGCAGATACTTTCATAGAGTGCTCTGCTGAATTGGCCACTCTCCAAAATCATTAAAACAAGCGCTATTGCTAACAACACCTTTTTACACTTCATCTTGAAACTCACCAAACCAACTTCATTGCCTCCTCCTCCTTCGTCCCATCTACTTCTGTCCTTTGGAATAGTCTCCTGCACTCTGCCTTCCCCAAAGATTACAACCCTCAGTGTTCAAGCATATGTGAACATATTCCTCCTTTCTTCTATTCCTCTTGTCCATGCATGGCACTAATGTGCTATAGGTCTTGTGGCCTTTTGTACGTGGATCAGATAGATATATATATATATATATTGCATAAAATTGCTTTCTTTCATATCCTGATAATACTTACTAAAATATTTAAAAAATTGTAAGAAATATTTTTCTTTATTGAAGTAATAAACTAATGTGTAACATAAGAGTGGCATTACTTTTATGTTGCTCCACATAAGATGTTCCATAACTAGTGGCAGTGTAATGTGTAAGCATATTGCAGTATTATAACTATACATATGTATAACGAATCTTTTGTAAAAAAAAATAGATATGAAAATATGATTGTTAAATTATGGATATCAGAAACATGCTCTCAGTGGAGCATGGTACCACTTAATGCTTTTTGAACTGTGTATCTACCTGCATCAGCATGATATGTATAAAGTAATAAATAATAACCAAGTGTAAATCATTATTTAGTTATTTACCACCATACTGGCCATTATGGATCAAATATGCATCCTCATATGCTTTGTATCCATCATATATTTCAATATAATGTCAATGGTATTACAATTTTAACACGTACTTTGCATCCATGATAACCTTGATGTCTATGGGCGTCTCGGCCAGTTGCGTGGTTAAACTGGTTTTCATCCTCATTGCGGTTATGTGCAACTCATTCTAGTGTGGGCAGTCTACAGGTACCATCATGTGTTCATAATCAAGTTGACTTTATGAACAACTAACAAAAGTTTCATCGACTGTCAATTCATGGTTACTGAACTCCTCTTTCCCCCTCCCCACTCCCAGCTTTCTCTCTCTCTCTCTCTCTCTCTCTCTCTAGGGTCACTTCATTCACATATGTTCATTTAATGTGAATGTGCATTATAATGGAGATTCTTTAAAATTCTTTTTTTTTATGTTCTTTGTGCAAAATATTATATTTGATTAATTATTTAATAGTCAGTCACAAGTTGAAGGTATATCTTAACTGAAATAAGAGATGAAAACCACTATCTTTAAATATATATTATTAGAGACCTCCAGAGATTCAGGGTTTCTTCAAGGGAGGTCTCATTCACTTCACAAAAGATAAACCATTTCAATTATGCTTGTGCTGTGAGAGAGAAATCTATTGCTCCTTTCTTGATCACATTTCTTCTCAATTTCCAAGAATATCCTCTTGTCCTCCTATAAAATGAAAAATTCCATCTCCTGGTCTGCTATATGACTCTTTCCCCTTTCTGAAGTGTGTAACTCAATCATGTAACCCCTCTTTCTCTTGTCTGTCAGTGTCTGCATTCCATAATCCTAGTATTATCTTTAGCCACTGAACTTGGCCTTGACTTGTATACATGTCAATAATTATATGGATGTGAAGTGTCCATTGGAGTTATAAAAACATTTAGACACCCTTGTAATAATATTGTATTGTATCCACTTTTTTTTTATTTGTAGCACTCAGCCATACTCATATTCAAACTAACAGCTTATAATCCAGTTCCATATCTTCTATCCTATGTGCAACTGCCTTCCGTGCTATTCTTTCAGAAGTTTTGGAAAAATTCAGTAATATCGTAGTGTACCTGTCTTGCCTCAACTCTAAAGTTGTTATAAAATACAGTAAAATGCTGACTATCTTGCAAATTTCTGCAGATAAATGGCAATATTGTTGCCATTTATCTGCAGAAATCTAGTTCAACACATGGACCAAGGTATGTTTGAGACCATGAAACGATTGTATAGTAAGACTGAAGTTGGACTTTATTATGAAAGAGAAACATCTGCTTTTATTTTGGAAGTCCCTAATAATTAAAGAAGCTAGCTGTAACATTTTTACAGTCTAGATAGAAGTTAAAAGTGAAACAATTGAAAAACCAATACAAAAAAAAAAAAAATATTGCCTGATAACTTTGATCACTGAAAATAATTAGAAGTGGAAGATTCAAATAATAGTGTAGAAATCATGCTGACAATATGATCAGATGTTTCTCTCGACAAGTAAGATGATGAACTACAATCTGCTTACAAACTAAGTTGTATTGAAGTCCTAACAGGAACATTACTTAAATTCGTGGAAAGTCAAGATGATGTTGACTACGTTGAAGTTTTACAAATTTGTGGAGGTATAAGAAAACAAATAAAAATCATGGATTCGACTAAGTACGTACAGTATTTAGTCAAAATATATTGATGCTTATGGCATCATACAAAATATAACGACTGAACATAGAAATTTATTCATTCTCACATATGTGATTAGACTTCCTTATAAAAACTTAATTTCATTTAAGAACAAAATACAGTATCTTATTCTCTTTGAAATGGAAAAGTTTTTTTTTAATGCCCTTTAGCAAGACAACAATCAAGGCCAAAACAGTTCTCACATGAATAAAATAATTTTTCTTTCTCAGTTAATCGAGAACAATTAAGTTCTTTGACATGACAGTCAACTTCAGAAGATGTTGTCCTAAAGTAAACTGCATATATTTTCTTTAAAACTTTTTCCCATTTTTCAAGTTAGAGAAAAGTGAGTTTTAGAAATTGCCTTTAAGCCTCTAAAACCACCGATTCAGCTCTTCATAAAATAATAAAAGTTATTGCTGAAAAATTATTAAAATACTACTTCCAACAAACAAAATATAGTACTCTGTTTATGTGCGAACTTTCAATGGAGGATTGCAACATTCTTATGCATTTATAATTGCAATAGTGATTTCTTTACTATCTATAAACAATTTTCGGCATTCAAAAAAAGTACTGTTTTATTGAGTAATATTAAATGATTACATTGAGGCTAATATATTGCTAATCTCAAAAACTTCTCTTTCTGTAAAATAAGCACAGTTTGTTGTTTGGGTACCCCATATTCAAGTCTCTTTTTATTGAAAACAAAGCCACAAATGCATTTTGGTGTATGCTTTTCAGTGAGTATATCAGATATTAGGATCAAAAAAGCTTGTTCACAGAGGTTGAATTAATGATTTGCTGTACAAATATTTCTTTTTGAATTTTATATATTATTCTTCTGCATAAAGAATTCAGTTGAGAATTTATAGATATAAAATGTATTTGAGTGGTATTGATCAGGCAAAGGAAGAAATAGTTACTGTATTCAGCTCTAAACACAAAAATAAAATTCTTTGAAAGACAGGCAGTTTTCATTAATGTGGAATTGGACAATAAGTTATTTGTGGTACCTCTGATTCCATTGAAAGTTCTATTAAAGAAGAAAGAATGTAAACAGTCCATTAGCTAATGCAGCTAACATAAAATCTTGTTCTTGTTGGTAATCTATATGTTTGTTTATCCTATATCCAAATATATAAACAAAGAAAGTTTGTAGATAATGTATCTTCGTGACTAGGCTGCTTGGACCAAGAGGCTGAGGACTTCACATCAGCTGCATTAGTATCCCATAGTGCAAAGCACACTTCCTTGGAAATGGCATAATGCTAAGTATTATAGGAGGGTCACACTACCCAGACTGGTTTCAATCTTTCACAGAGAGCTAGACCCAGGAAGATACCAAGGTTGAATCGATGTGGAATTCATATTTCCTATCTACCTTTATTGAGGTCTGTACAAGCCTCTGTATACAACCTCTGTACAAAAAGAAACCGAACTTTTGATAGAAAATAAAACAGGCCAATTATAATTATTCAAATCATTTATTTCAATCAATATACTTTCCCTCAGCTTTTATACAGCGTTAAAAAAAAAAAAAAAAAATCAGCTAACGCCTTTTTATTCCCGTATATACGGGAGTAGGCGAGGCCATTTAGCCCTATCTAACTTTTGGAGACTGAGTGGGCAGTTCAATCTCCACTGGTACCCAATCAGAGACAGATGGCCAAAGGCTATCACTAATTAAGCGGTACGCAGTGAAGAGAGACGGCTCAAATGTGCCGCCATCTCGTGGTCTCTAACCCTAACACAATATATTTAATGTCTGAAATAATGTGGGTTCTACGGTCGATTTTCTTGAGTTTACAGGACGAAAAACCCGAGTTTCCGGGAGGAAAAACCTGCTTGCCCGTGCCAGAGATCGACTAACTCGGGAACCGGTCGAAAAAAGGCTTAGAAAAATTTCCTCTAGTCGCCGACTAGACTCGAAACCAAGACTTCTTTCGTGCGGCCTAGCGCGGTGGTGTGCAAACGCCACATCCACTGAGCTACACAGGCTCTTTTATACAGCGTTTGGCACGGTCAATTATTTCGTTATATAAGTTTTTTTTTTTTTTAAATGTCGGTTGTTGGGATACTGTTGAGGATTGTGGTTACTGCCGCTTGAACGTTTTCAATGGCGTATCTTTCCTTTCCTCGACAAATGAAGTCGGGGCAGAGAAAGAAGTCAGGCGCTAAATCAGGTGAATACGGCGAGTGATCCCACACAAACTTGGTTTTTACTCAAAAACTGCCTCAACAATGTTCGAACGATGAGATGGTGCATTATCGTGCAAAAATGACCAGCTGCCTACATCACGATATTCATGCCGTACGCGACGAATTCTCGCTATCAATCGCTTCAAAGCTTTGAGATAAAATTCACCATTGACCGTTTTTCCAGGCGTAACGAATTCTTTGTGGATAATGCCTTTGGAATCGTAGAAACAAATCAGCATTTTTACTTTTGACTTCCAAGCTACTTTTTTTTTTCGGATGCTCCTCTTCTGGTGGTCTGCAACTCAGCACTGGCGCTTTGTTTCGGGCTCATACTCAAAACACCACATTTCATCACCAGTAACGATCGTTTCAAGGAAGTTTGAGTCCTTACGACGGTTTTAATGCGGTCCTTGCAGTGTTCAATTCGATACATTTTTTGGTCGTCGGTCAACTTGGGAGCAAATTTTGATTTGGAACCTCCTCCACTTAGGCATGAAGTTGAAAGAGCAGTTAAGCAGCTCTACAGCAATAAGGCCCCAGGTGCAGATGAAATCCCAGCAGAGTTTATTAAGGCCACAGGGGATGGAGGGATAAGAGTGTTTCATAGATTGATTACAAGGATATGGGAGACAGGATCATAGCCTAGAGACTGGAAGAAGTCAGTTTTCATACCACTACACAAGAAAGGTGATATGAAGGCATGCAAGAAATATAGAACTATTAGTTTGATATCTCATGCAAGCAAAATTTTATTAAAAATCATGCTAAATAGGATTGAGGCAGAGATGCCAGAGGAACAAGCAGGTTTTAGGAAAGGTAGGGGCACCAGGGATCAGATCCTTTGCCTTAAACAGATCATAGAAAAATATAAAGAATTCAGACTCCCTCTGGTAATGTGTTTCTTAGACTACTCTAAAGCTTTTGACTGTGTTGAGCATGTGAAACTGGGAAGTAATGAAAAGAATGGGTTTTCCACAACACTATCACATTGATAGCCAACTTGTATAAGGAGCAAGAAGCTACAGTAAGAACAGGTGTTGGGTTGACTGACTGGCTTCAAGTTGGAAAAGGAGTGAGACAAGGATGTTTACTTTCTCCTCGCTTGTTTAGTATATATGCAGAGGACATCATGCGTGAAGCATTGGATGAGCTCAGGACAGGAATTACGATAGGAGGTAGATTGATCAGTAATCAAAGGTATGCTGATGATACAGTACTCCTTTGTAATGACATGGAAGAACTAGGACTAATTCTTGATCCAAAGTTAACAAGATCAGTAATAACAGAGGACTTCAACTCAATTCTAGCAAGACAAAGATCATGGTTCTCAAAGGAAAAACAAACAGAGAAGCTCTTGAGAAACAAGTGTATCTTAATGGAGAAAGAATTGAAGTCAGCAAGTTTGAGTACCTGGGATCCATTATTAATGTGAAGAATTGCTGTTCAAAAGATGTCAGGAAAAGGTTAGGAATGGCTAAAACAAGTCAGAGACCTGTCTAAAATCTGGAAGGATGGATCTATCTCCATGGGAACAAAGTTGAGGATTTTAGATGCAGTTGTTTTTCCAACAGCGACTTGTGGATGCGAGACTTGGAACCTAAAGAAGTCAGATAAGAAACGGATATCTGCTTTTGAGATGTGGAGTTACAGAAGGCTGTTGAGGATATCATATACTGAAAAGCATACAAATGAATGAATGTTAGAAAAGAGTAGAACTTTAAGGCTCCTTAAGGATATTGACAGAATAAAGTTAAAATATTTTGGACACAGAAAGGATGGAAGGAGGACTTCTCAGAACAGTAATAGAAGGTAAAGTTCCTGGAAAAAGAGGCAGGGGTAGACCAATGAGATGGATGGATGGCGTGTGTGGAGTGACTAATCTTCAGAGAGTTGAGGCTGCCAGAAAAGCATACAACAGGACTACATGGCGAGGCCTGGTGTGGAACATCACCGAGCATCGGAGTGACCATACGGCATCTGTAGATGCCCAATGAACATAGAGAGAGAGAGAGAGAGAGAGAGGAAGGGTCAACTTGGGAACAAATCGTGAATTCAATTTATGAAGGCCCAAACTCTCTTCAAAATGTGCACAGCTGATTTTGGAATCCCCAATTCATCTTCAATCAATCTCACGGACGATTTCGGGTTTTCTTTGATGAAATCGCCCTTTTTGGATGTTAACTTAGCTCAGTCCAGTTTTTGGACGGCCCGGCATTTCTTCATCCTCAAGCGTCTCACGACTAGTTTGAAATCGCTTAAACCAGCGCTTCCCAAACTGTTGGCTGCGGCCCCCTTGGGGGCCGTAGGTTTTTTTCAGGGGGGGCCGTGAAATAATGAAAACAAATTTAAAATAAAATGTTTTAAGACTAAGTAGATTTTTTTTTATTTTAAAAGAAACGTATTTAACTTTTATTATTTCTTTTTTGTTATTTTTTATATTTTAATGGAAAAATTCGCACATTGGTGTTGGTTCACAAACTTTGCTTCCTGCGTATTTCAGCGCTTAATGAAGATTAGTGAATATTGTTTATTCATATGTTTAATTTTAAAGCAGTGGTTAATTGTATTTACTTCGAATGCTCTCCAGGGAAGCTTCAAATCTCTCTGTCCCTTTCATCACTCGTTCGTAATCAGGGACTGTTGATATTGACTTGATATACATATCAAAACTCGTTTTATATTATCACTGTCATCCGAGCTAGTTTTCTGTTACCAATAAAAGTTTCGCATATACACACATGAAAAAAAGCTTAAACAAGTTCATGTGGGGAGACAGTAACTCGCTTCCAGTGGTAAACAACACCCCTCCCTAACAACCACTATACTGCAGAGGCAATAAAAACAAGTACTTTTATTATGCCAGTGAATAAGGTATGAGGAGTCTGTGTAATGTATTTCTCAACAAATAGTGCAATTAGAGACAACTGGGATAAAAACACACTAATTAATGAATCGCATTTCCCCTCATACAGAAACTATGCTGTATAGACAAACAACACCATATGTTGCATGGGCAAACACAGTATCTAACTAAAAACTATTGTTATTAATTAGATGTGTGTGTGTGAGTTCGAGTTCCCAAGGCAACAATAAAATTCAACCGAACGTGTTAAAATTCCTAAAAGTGTTAAAACTAATTAAGCCTGTGTAGCTCAGTGGATGTGGCGTTTGCACACCACCGCGCTAGGCCGCACGAAGGAAGTCTTGGTTTCGAGTCTAGTCGGCGACTAGAGGAAATTTTTCTAAGCCTTTTTTCGACCGGTTCCCGAGTTAGTCGATCTCTGGCACGGGCAAGCAGGTTTTTCCTCCCGGAAACTCGGGTTTTTCGTCCTGTAAACTCAAGAAAATCGACCGTAGAACCCACATTATTTCAGACATTAAATATATTGTGTTAGGGTTAGAGACCACGAGATGGCGGCACATTTGAGCCGTCTCTCTTCACTGCGTACCGTTTAATTAGTGATAGCCTTGGGTCATCTGTCTCTGATTGGGTACCAGTGGAGATTGAACTGCCCACTCAGTCTCCAAAAGTTAGATAGGGCTAAATGGCCTCGCCTACTCCCGTATATACGGGAATAAAAAGGCGTTAGCTGATTTTTTTTTTTTTTTTTTTTTTTTTTTTTTTTTTTTTTTTTTTTTAGCTGATATAATGAATGTTATGGCAGTTTCACATATGGAATTCGGTTGAAGAGAGTTAGCATTTCAACTCAATTGTCAGCTATGCTTTTATCTTTCGGTTGCGCGATCTTTTGTTAATACCAAACCAATCATATGCACGTTTTAATAACCTGCCTTTGCTGTCTGTTTCGCGTTAGGCTTAATTACCGCAAAGGGAGAAAAGTCACAAAAGAGAAAAATGTTTCTGGTCCGGGAATTCCCTTATTCAGGTAATATTCACTAATTTCCTGTTATCAGTCTGTGGTGTGCCAGTATCGGTAAGTGGTGATATTATTTGACCTATTCTACGTTAAAAAATTTAACCCTGAGATGGAAGCAGAAATAGACTCAAAAAAAAAAAAAAGGACAGTATTTCATATTTTACCAGAACAGCCTGCATCGTCTTCAGAACCAAACGGTAAGAGGCAAAAAATAATACATGCATTTGATTTTTGCAATATTCGCTGTGTATGTTTTGTATTGAATATAAATTCAATAAATATTATAATAATATATCTCTCTATTACGATTTTTTTTCGAGGGGGCCGTGAAATATTTTAATTTTTGTAAAGGGGGCCCTGACATCCAGAAGTTTGGGAAGCACTGGCTTAAACCACTCGTAAACTTAAGTACGGGATAAGCATTCATCACCGTATGCTTTTTGAAACATTTCATGCGTTTCGGTAAAACTTTTACCAAGTTTAACACAAAAGTCAATCGCAGCTCTCTGAAACTCATTTTCCGACCGTTCGTCAAAACACACTGTCACGTTTGGCACTATAACTCTGCTTCTAATGAAACAAATGTCATAAACAGTTGACACAACACTAATGAAGGTTGCCGCTTTCAACAACAAAAAGATACAACAAATGGCACCACTAGTTTCTTCTGTTTTTCGGAAAGTTCGGTTTCTTTTTGGACAGAGGGTGTACAAGTAGCCTAGTCATGAAGATATTCACATGCAAGCTTTCTTTACTTGGATAAAGGATACAAGAATATAATTTCCTAGTAAGTATAATTTACTATGCAACCATTGTACGAGTAGGAAATGAATACCAGACAAATGTTTAAGCAAAATGGAGAGAAAAGAGCAGTTCTAATAATAATGGTAAGCACATGCTGAATTTCTGTTCATAACATGGACCCGTTATATTTATCCTGGGACATAACACCATTTTCCAGCATAACTATTTTCCTAAATTCAGAGAGAGAGAAAGAAATACGAAAATACTGTACATTCTTGAGAATATTAGAGTACACAGGATATTTGAAATAGGAAATGGTCATTGTTTTGTTTTGGATGGGGGAAAATTGGTATTATATAGGGATCCCGGATGTCCCGTTGTCCCGAGAAAACTCTTCGGGACAGCTTTTTGTCCTGTATTTTAGAGTTCAAGACTGAATAACAAAATCGATGAATTACAATTTCTATCCTATTACAAACATCGCTCTCCGTCATTACAAGGAACTGTAGACGCGTTATTTTCTCAAGGCGAGTGATGGTAACAATGATAAGTTCGTTAGAACAGTGCGCATGTGCATTGACATTTTGACATGAAAATTGAAATCAGAAGAGATGAAAATTTGGGGACTACCACCGAAAAGAAGCTACTTCTTGAGTTGCAAGAGGAAGGATTGATTAGTGAAAAGGCATTCCAATCTCATAAAATTGATTTCTACAACACATGCGTGCCATGTATAAAAGAATGGTCACAGTATATGCTGAAATTAGTATGTCTTGGGTGAAACTGAAAACAGCATTATGTTGGGAAAATGTTCTTCAAACAGTCCAAACTATTAATCAGACCGCTGCCATATCAAACATTGTTGAATCGGATTTGTTTGATGACGTAATGATAGTTAAAACAACTCTGAAGTCCAAAGAAGATAGTGAAGGACATGTTGAAATCCAAACATTTAGATGAAGTCTGGGTGGATCTCTTAAAAAATGTTGAAGGAGAACTATCAAATTTAAAGAAAGTAGTGGAAAATAATCTTTCGACACACAAATGCGTGTGGCAAAATCTTGGCCACTGAAAAGCATAGAAATGGATTGTAATGTAATCAGAGAAGGATGAAAGTTACAAACTGAAGATAAGGATACAGTTTTGTTTATTAAGTAGTTAGGTTCAAACTACTTACTAACTATTTGCATCCTAAAAACTGAAGCTTAATAGCTGTTTGAAAAAAAAAAAAAAAAAAAAAAGTCCCCAAATTATGCAGTGGAGTCCTTCTGTGACAATTTGGGAACCACTGACTTAGATTAGTAAATAAGATAAATAGTAATACAACCATGGCAGAAAATATTCAATAGAAATCAAGATCAAGAAATCAATCTTCTGAAGAATCTTTAAACCAAGAATTGGAAATCAAAAGTACAGCCATACTAAATGGATACAGTTCAAAAACAACTCAAAAAATCATCAGTCACTTCCCTACACATCAAAATAGACAAGAATATGCCCATAAGATTCCCATACCGTATGTCAAAAGGCATCTCCGACCATCTGCCAAGAATTATGAAGAAATACAAACTTTCTGCTACCTACAAACCAATCAATCGGGTCTATAATTTGCTACCTTCTCCTAAAGACAAACTCTCACCTTTGATGCTACCTGGCGTTTACGAAGTTCCATATTCCTGTAAGATGTCTTACTATGGACAGACAGGAAAATCTATTAGTAAACGCATCTCTGAACATGAGGACCATATCCGTCTTATCAAACCACGCAAATCTGGCCCCTCACAACACAGAGTTGAAAACCTAATCCATAGGATCCAGTGGAAAAACACCGAACTTTTACATTGACCCTTATATAAACATGAGCGTTTATATAAAGAAAGTGCTGAAGCCCTACGTCACAGATCCAATTTAAACCGTAACGACGTTCTTATTATCCCTAAAGTGTATCATCCTTAATTGTGTGATTTATTTTTTTATCAGATATATTTTAATTTAATTCTATAACACGCTACTGCACGCATAGGATTCCATTGTAAGCATGCGCCTTAACTGTATGTGATTCCCAGTATTGTTTGGACGAAATATTTACTTATTAAATAATTTAAGTACTGGGGTTATGTGTGTATGTTTAGTTATTTCTCAAACTTTATGTAGCTGGTAACATTTTGTTACTAATTTTTGCAGCCCATCATATGTACATATTACTTATGTTTTTTTTCCCCTATCTGTATGTGTGTTTTCCACCCACGAAAGGCTGGTGTACCGTGGGTGATTTAAGAATTTTTTTTTTAATTTTTTTTTATCAATCAATTAGCTAACCCCTTTTATTTCCACATAGGGAGTCGGCGACTTTCTTTTAAATTATATATATATATATATATGTTAAGAATACCAAGCAATTTTAAACCTGGATTTACTCCACTTCCCAAGTAAGCAAACAGACAAACAAGTCAAGTTTGCGCCTGCAAGTGATGCAAGTCTAGCTGATCCTACAGGTAGTGCAAGACCAAGGCAACTCATGGTAAAGGTGGCATAAGCTCTGATCACTAATCTTAATGTGTTAATGCCAAAACACATCTCCAAGAAGGGGATGTATGATGTTTTGTATTAAAGGCAAGGGGGCCACTACCAAGACCGGTTTCGACCTTTATTGAGGCCTCATCAGTGGGAGCCAGGCTAGAAATACCAAGATTTTAGTAATACAGAGCTTATAAGTATTTTACCAGAAAGCTCTGTATTACTAAAATCTTGGTATTTCTAGCCTGGCTCCGACTGATGAGGCCTCAATAAAGGTCGAAACCGGTCTGGGTAGTGGCCCCCTTGCCTTTAATACAAAACATCATACATCCCCTTCTTTGAGTTGTGTTTTGGCATTAAGGGTAAATATTAAGATTAGTGATCATAGCTTATGCCACCTTTACCACGAGTTGCCTTGGTCTTGCACTACCTGTAGGATCAGCTAGACTTGTATCACTTGCAGGCGCAAACTTGACTTGTTTGTCTGTTTGCTTACTTGGGAAATGGAGTAAAACCAGGTTTAAAATTGCTTATATATATATATATATATTTTTTTTTTTTTTGCATAGCCAGAAAACCCTCATCTAGAGACCAAACATGGAACTTTTTCAAGCCACTTCAGGCCTCCAATAAGTGGGACGGTGGTCTCACACCGGCGATGAAATTTTCTTCCACCTAAAGACAATCACAAACATCCATGCCAGAAGCAGGATTAGAACCCCCCCCCCCCCCACCTGTTGGTTTGAGAGCAGGAACGCTGATCACTCGCCAACCAAGCCGGTAGTTTGTATTCAATTTGTTGAATTAACTAAGTACATTTGCAATACTAGCAAAAAAATCTCATTTTCATAAGTATCTATCTGTTAGATAACTGGCCTAAAATGTCTAGTTTTGAAGATATGGGTCCAAGAGCTTTGCTTGATGAGGACGAGCATCATCGTTTTGTAGGATAAATGTCTCCTCTACCACACTTGGAGACCACAGGGGGTATGCGACCTCCTCTCTACAACTTTCATCATTCATAGTTCCGCTAGGAAGTACATACAGGTCGAACGTCCACCCAAGGAGAACCCTCAAACCATCACACTACCTTCACCATAAGTGTCCCTTTCATAGATATTAGAGGAATGATGTGTCTTTAGTTCTCCTCCGATCAGAACATGTCTGGTATCGTTTTTTAGAGCAAATCGGGACTCGTTATCATCCCTCTAATATGCATGAAAGAGAACACTTATGCATAAGACCGACATGGTGTTTTGTTTGATAATTTAATATATTTATATAACACAGTAGGTAACGAGGGCAGTCAAAATATGATCAAGTGGTACACAATAAAGAAATGATAAAGGTTTGCGTAAAATGCTCAAACTGGTATCTTCTATGCTGATTGTAAACCCTTGTGTAGTCATAGCAGGCATTAGCTTGAGTTATTTTAGACTTTTACTCCAGAAACAAGATCGACATCTGCATCCTCTGAATTAGCCATAAGGGTATTTGTTTCAACCATGTTTATCCAAAACCTGGGGAAGGATTCTGAAATATGTATACTGATTCCCAGAAAAGTATCTCAGGTTTGAATTGGCTTCATTTTAGTGTTTGGTTTTTATTCACATCATACGTGAAAAGTATTGAGCTCATCGTTGATAACCAATTTTTCTAAATTGGTTCATAACTGTCTAGATATGCTGTATTGACAAGAATGGAGAGAAAAACAGTGGTGCTACATAACCTAATATGCAAAAATTTGGTCAGTAGAATGTGTGCTCAACACACATGGAGGGATAGGGGGATGGAAAAATACTAAAAGAAGCCAATTGCGAAGTGCATCTTCTTACAGTTGGTATGTACATTGCACAATATCTCCACTTTATATAAATATGGCTGAAAGAAACTTTCAGATATTTAGGAGAGTCGTTCTCTCTTTTACTCATTTCTTAATTATGTACTACTGCAATTACTTGACTGAAATTCTCCGTAAGTGTGGAGGTGAAATATTAGTATTCAAGGACTCATTTCCTTCTTTGCCTCTTTTTGTTTCTCTTCCCTTTAAACGTGTTAAATATAATGACCTACCACCAGGTGATTTCGTTTTATATGAACTTAATTAATATGCTACAAGGGCAGTTAATCCCATCTATACTGTCTGCTGTCTGCAGTTGGTATGCATTCTCTGGTTACTTCCTATTTTTGCAAGGTGAAAAATCCTAATTTCCAGGAGTAAGAAAACTTTGCACTGTCTGTATGAAATGAGTTCATTTTTAGTTAGTTGAAAAACTTTAAAATTTTCCTTTTGTCCTAGACAGGATTTGATTCCTAGTCTTTCCAGTGAAAGGGTATCAGCTGAAATCGATCAGTTTCATAAATCCTTAGTCATTAAACCTTAATAACTGATAATATATTTGACTGCAAGTGTGTGTGTGTGTGTGTGTGTGTGTTAAAGATACCAAGCTATTTTATAAATATATACCTGGTTTTAATCCATTTCCCAAGTAAGCAAACAGACAAGTCAAGTTTTCGCCTGCAAGTAGTGCAAGTCTGGAAAACCCTGCACGTAGTGCAAGTCTTAAACAACTCGTGGTAAAGGTGGAATAAGCACTGATCACTATTCTTCATATTTACCCTTAATGCAAAGCACATCTCCTTGACCTGTCTGGGTAGTGGCCCCCTTGCCTTTAATACATAGCATCATAGATCTCCTCAACGAGATGTGCTTTGCATTAAGGGTAAATATGAAGAATAGTGATCAGTGCTTATTCCACCTTTACCAAGTTGCCTAAGACTTGCACTACTTGCAGGCGCAAACTTGACTTACTTGTCTGTTTGCTTATTTGGGAAATGGATTAAAACCAGGTTTATATTTAAAATAGCTTGGTATCTTTAACGTACGTTATATCCAAGGTAAAAAAAAAAACTATATATATATATATATATATATATATATATATATATATATATATATATATATATATCCCACTGATGAGACCTCAATAAAGGTCGAAACCGGTCTAGATAGTGGCCCTTCCCTAAATGCATAGCACCATACATGTCCGCAACGAGATGTGCTTTGCATTATGGGAGGTATACTAAGGAAAGTGATTGGAGCTTACACCACCTTTACCACGAGTTGCCTCAGACCTGAAAATACTTCAGGTGCAAATTTGACTTACCTGCTTGTTTGCTTACTTGGGAAAAAGGATTAAAACCGAGTTTATAAAATTGCTTGGTATCTTTAACACACACACAAACGCATATATATATATATATATATATATATATATATATATATATATATATATATATATATATATATATATATATATATATATATATATATATATATATATATATATATATATATATATATAGGTTCGGTGTAGTAGTTGAGACAGTTGTAGGTATCCTCCCGCGATGAGTCTTCGGACTCCTTGGAGGTGTCACTAATAATAATAATAATAATTATTATTATTATGTGTAATTTAAATTTCTTAAATAAGCGTAACGGTTTTTAAATTTCATTGTAGGTAAATTTATAACCACTTAACGTTTAAAACTCGAATCCTTTTATTCCTGAATTACATTTTATATGTAGTATTTTTCAAAGAAATATTAGGGACTATCTATATAGTTTTATTTATTTATTTATTTTACTCCGTGAAATGTTAGTAAAAGATATTATCGCTAGATGGCACTAGTAAGCTCCATACTGAGAACAGCGACTTCTGGACTTCGAGTATAAGATTCTCAAACTTTCTCTTGGCGCCACAATCTCAATTTTTTTGAAAAAAAATCCTGTATGTTATTTTAAGTACACGATGATAAATTGTTTTAAAATTATTTTGAATACACAGTCTAGTCGACAGGCCAATACCGCTGTTATTCGAGCCACCTAGGTTAAGAATCACTGCTTTAGTACCAAAAAATTTCTAAGACTGTCCAACTCAATAGATCATCCCTCCCTCACACAAAATCACTACAAACCCTTTATCTGGGATGTTTTGTTTCTGCCTTTTCGATAAGTAATTACATGGGCATCGTTCCGCTAAAATTGTATTCATATTCTCTCTAGGCCTTAAAAATACTTGCAGTTGCTGGTCAACATTTATTCAAAGTCTAGTTTCGATCCTATCAAATCAATTTCTCTTCTATCTCTTTTATTTCGTCTACCTTTGTCGTCCTTAACAGCCTGTTTACTGCAAGAACTACAACGTCCAATTCAAGCAATGCATTGATAAGTTCTTTCTAAATCACTATATATATATATATATATATATATATATATATATATATATATATATATATATATATATATATATATATATATATATATATATATATATATATAGTGTAGGTACTTTTTGACAAAATTATTACGACAACTAGTTGTCAAAAAATGTGTTAATTACATTTCTGATACCAAGTGGGACCAACTTTGGCCTGAATAACAGCAACTACCTTCGGGATATGCTTCCAACCATTTCTAATACGTCGCAACAGAAATATTCTTCCATTCCTCTCCCAAAGCCGCAAACATTGTTGATGTTAATGACAGCCACTGTGGTCTGAAGCGAATTCGGCGTTCTAATTCGTCCCAAAGATAATCGATTCGATGGGGTTGAGGTCTGGATTCTGAGCCGGCCAGTCCAACACTTCAAAGTTGTTTTATGGAAACCATTCTAGGCGTATAGCATGGAATATTGTGATGCTGAAACATACAAGGGTCACTGGACAACTCCATGCTTCCGACAGCATGGAGTCCGAGTAGCCATCACGCCCATGGTTTTGGGCATGTCCACCAATGAACCCAATCCCCATCCAACTAAAATCCCCCATACCATTACCAAGCCGCCATCAAACTTGACAGTCGGAATGATGCAGGCTTGCCAGAACTGTTATCTGAGTAATCCCCAGATCGAAACATTACCATCAGATTGAAAATTTGGAAGCGTTATTCGTAGCTTCACAGGACCCTATTCTAATCATCTAAGGTCTAAGAACGCTGTGACCAGTCAATCTAAACGTCGTTTGGCAATGAGATAGTGATGTGTGGCTTGTTCGTAGTAACTCTGCAGTGATAACCTTAGATATGAAACACTGTGAACAGTTCTAGTGTTGACAGATATCCCTGCAGGATATTACAGATTGACTGCATGGTCTGAGACTGATGAGGGATTCTCAAACATTCCTAGACAGATCTTGGCCAGTTAATATCGGTGGTCTCCTGGGGTGTTTCCTTCTGTGGTAGCAGCATCAACTTTCTATCTGCAAATGACATAAACAATGGTGACATAAGTCACGGACAGAAAGACCACTGATGTGACACCTAACTACCATTCTGCTTCGGAAATCTGTTAGTTCAGCTGAACTTGGCATTTTGACAATGAATACAGTGCAAAACATGCAGCACATTCCATCTTTTATCGCCAGACTTAAGTAGACACACCCTGAATATTTGAATGTGGAAAGATCGGAAATTTGTATGGCGTGGTCTGTTGTACCCCTAAATACATCTAGTGCAAGTATCCAGAATTCTCTAACTTTTTATTTATTTATTCGTGTAGGATTCCACCCTCTCCTCAACCGTTCCTTAGGACGGGTCGAGCCCTCCTAATGAGCGATTAAGTGTGTATTTTATGACTGTAGATCCGTGTGTGTTCACTAGCTGGTTTGCCTGTTCTGAAGGACGACACACCATCTCTCTTCTCTCAGTGTACGTCCCAACCATCACTTTTTCTCAAAGTCCTGCATAAATGACCAGGGGAAATCACCTGCTTCCATATTGGAATCCAAGCATCGTATGCCTCCTATAGTTTTTCGACAAAACATCATCAGAAAACTACTCTATAACTTAAATATTAAAAGTTTTCTGGTTCTGATGGCATCTCTCCAATTGTTCTCAAAAATTGTGCTCCCGAGCTAACACCCATCCTGCATCGTTTCTATAATTTATTATACCTATCTGGTACTCACTTCCAATGCATGGAAGCCATCTCCTATCCATCCTAATCCAAAAAAGGAGAGTAGAAGTCTACCGACAAACTATGCACCGATTGCCATCACCTCTGTCATCTGTTGCACCTGCTAATACAAGAGCTACATAGCATCCTTTAATGTACAACTGCAAACACACTGAACCTGCTTCTATTCGTCTTCTTTTATTCCATCTACCTCTGTCCTCTGGAACGACCTTTCTCACGAAGTATTCCCAATCAACTACAACCTGAAACTCTTCAAATAAATAAATAAATAATAAGAGGGGAAAAAAGCCTTCAATAATCTTTTATCTTAGCCCTCATCTGCACCCCACACACGGCGCTGATGTGCTTATAGATCCCTCGATCTCTCGTGTATGGAATCATATATAAAAAACATTACATTAGTGGAGTAATTTACATTGATATATATGAATTTAATTACTGCAGACATGTAGAGTATCTTTATCTTTAGTTTTCGTATCCCCCTCTTTGTCGTCTCTGATTCTTTTTACAGTACTCTTCCCTCTATTTCTAAGCTTTTTCAACATCCTAGCGAATATTTTACCACCTTCCTGATATTTATTTTCTATGTTCTTCCGAAAATCTTCCCATAATTTTTTGTTTAACTAGTTTTATACAGTACTTCGCTTTCTTATATTTGTTTTTCTGTATTATTTAAGAGCATAAGCTGACGCTTGCCAGAAACTGTCGAAATGCTTTCTTCTTTTCTTTCCTTAACTTCCTGAGTCCAGTTCTGATGTTTCTATCCTTGCAGATAATTTCACTACATACTTCTCTGGCTTAATGAATCATTTTAATCAGGTTGTGTCACTGAGTATCTACGAGCTGGTTCTTGTTTTGGAACTTTTTCATTTTTTATTCAATAATGATTGTCTATTTTAATATACAGTTCACCGTCTAAAGCTGCTGAACTTTGATTATTTTTGAAACTTCTTCCACACTCTTCTTTTTAGAATGCAATTTTATCTTGCTCAAAAACTAATGGTGATCCCTTTCAATTTCAAATCCTCTGTACGCTGTTATTTCCTGAATCAGTGGGAAAACATTGATATCAACAATGACATATTTTTTCTGTCAGTAGAAACGATACTCGGTTTTGTTTTTTCTGGGTTTATCTGTAGTTTAAGTTCCTTTGCCCGTTTTTCTAAGCCTTTTATTGAATTATTTGGGACTTTTTCAGATTATTGAGGATTACCAGATTGCTATATCATCTCATAGCATGCTATTTTTGTGTCATTTATTATATGAGGATGGATATTGTTCATATAGATGAGAAATAGGAGTGGGCTTAAAACAGAACCTTGTGGGACTCCAATGGAATAAATTCCCGTTGGAATTTATTCCAACGATGCATGTTGGAATAAATTCCATTAACGTTTACTTTCATTTTTCTTCCTTTTATGAAATCTGAAATCCAAATTAATGCATTCCCCCTTATTCCAGTATCGTATGCAATTTTGATTAACTTTTGTCTCCAGACGCGATCATAGGCAGCTGTGAGATCCAAGAATATTGCTGTTGTCTTTTTTGGTGGTTATTCTTGAAAGCCATCAATGACTGAATGGCAAAGATAACATAATTTATCTTCTGTCTGTGTTGAGACCTGTATGCAGTTTGGTAGAAGTTGAACTTGTTATTTTCTAAGAGAGGATTCATAAGTCTGGTATGTATTATTCTTTCGATTAGTTTACAGAGAGTGCTAGTCCAAGTTATTGGTCTGTAGCTGTTAGGTTTTAGTAAGGGTATAATGACTGATGTTTTCCAGATTTTTGGCAGTTTACCTGCATTCCAGGAAATGTTAAATATCTTCTGAAGGGCAGTTTTTGGCTCTTTTCCCCATGTTTTTAATCATATGTCCAAAAATAAGATCAATTCCGGGTGATTTGTCAGGGTAAATTTGACTAATTGCTGTTTCTAATTCTGCCATTGTGAGTTCCTGGGTAAAGTTGTCTTCAGAGGGATAGGTTCTGGATTGTATTAGCAGCTGTTTTGCAATTTTCCTGCACTACGGTTTCATTTCGGAGAAGTATGGATATTAAAGATTCAACATTATTTCAAAGCCTAATATACGTAGAAATTTTGACCAAAGAGCTTGTGAGAATACAGTTCTCAGTATCGGAGTTCCCTTAGCTTGCACAACTTTAAAGACATGAGCGTTGCTCAAGCATCGAACTTTATCAAGCGGACTAATAAAATGCAAATATTTGGACAGCGCTCATGTGTTTCAAGTGGTGCAAGCTAAGTGAACCCGATACTGAGGACTGTATTCTCAAAAGCTCTCTGGTCAAAATTTCTACGTAGATTCCGCTTTCAAATAATGTTGGATGTGTAATATCCACTATTTTTACATAATCAACAAATTATTTTAAATTATTTTAGAAGTCGAACTTATAATGTTGCACAGCAGTTTCATCTTGGATAAATTCCATGTTATAAATTAAAAGAGAGAAAGAGAGAGAGTTTTCTATATCTTTTCATTTTTCAAAGGAAGTAGGAGGCGCTCTTTAAACAAAACTTTTTTTTTTTTTTCAAAATCAGTTTGGTTGTGACCAGAAATTTTCATTATCGTCAGAAGATTTCTGTGATCTCTAGTCATGCGAATAGACGAAATCGACATGAGAATACAACAGACAACTGGTGCCATCTCACGTTCCTTATTCTATTTAGTGTAATATTGTGTGTGTTTATGTGTATGTTCTAAGGTCAATTTTTCTAATTCTACGAGATTAAAATCCTGAAGTTTTCCTGAGGAAAAAACCCTAGTTACCGCTAAAATTTGGCTAACTTGAAAACGTGGAGGGAAAAAAAATAATGCTGAAAAAGTTCCTCTAAGTTGGCTTCTTTTTTTTTCAGATTTCTTTTCTTTATCCAAGGGCACCGACATAGTCGCAAAACTATGCGGCCTTAAATTCGATGTTTAATTCATCGAATCATTTATTCAAACTTCTCTATACATTATATTTTCTCTTGCAATCCATAAGCTAATTATTTATTTTAAATATAAAATAATTTATTTTTAAAATATATTTAAAATATTTATTTTAAATATATTTAAAATATTTATTTTAAATATATAAAGTTAAAATAAAATTTGCATTAATTTATACCTTTAAATAAATACAAGAAAGCAAAGATATAAAGAAACTTAGTAATACTAAAAACAATAATTTCCAAAATATGTATATCATATGAAAAAAAAAAAACACTAAATAAATTAACATCATCTGAAGATAATTCTGCATTATATGAAAGTAACTGATTTTTTTTTTTTGTATGTGTTTTTATGCATTCAAATATAATTATATCATTCAAAATAGATCTAATAAATGAGCATTAAATCTAAATAATAGCAATTACTAAAGAGAAATAGCATTTTGGAAGATGGATTTATCATTTAATATAATTATTTTAATTATTAGCATAATTATTTCATCATTATAAATTATCATAAGTTTTGCAACCTAATTTCATATATGTATTGATCGAAACAGATGTCAGCCGCTGCGTTAACTTTATAATATTTGTTCATTGCAACGACACCAAACGATTTTATTAATTGTTACTCTCAAATAGCGCCTCTATCGGACAGTGAGAGAAGCTATGTATTCTTATAGTGTATGCACATATTTTACAGCATGTGAGTAGCACCTGAGGAAAGTTAAAGAGAAAAAAAAAAAAAAAAAAAACACGAACTGTACGTTCTTTGATAAATAACTCAAGACCAGGAACACACGGATACTTGAAACATTCCTTGTCTTCAGGAGACTAGAAACCATGTCAGCAGCTTCCATCACTGTACCCATACATCATAGAGATTGGGGACGTGCATCTCACAGTAGCAGCTGTTTATAGCGGAGGAGTGTTGGCAAGAGAGTGCATCTAATTTCTTAGCTTGGATTAAAGTCTCTATAGTTTACAATAACGACTGCGCAAGCGGTAAAAATAAATGATGTACCGGCCATTGGGCCTCCTCCTCACCTCCCTACCCCCTCTCAACGTGTATGATAAAAGGGACCAAACAAAGAAAACACACACATCTCCCAACAACGGCTCTTACAGAGTATGGCATCCACGGTCAGCGACGCAATGATCGATGTTTCCAGCTGCCGATGGTGCAAGCTGCAGCACGCGGAGAACGGGCTTAACGCGTCAGATTTGAACACTCGGCTTGTTATGAAGACAGCCGTTTAGTGGTCGCTACTGTTGCCCAAAGACAGTTTCCGATGTGTTTTGGAATGTACCAGCCTCTGGCGGCGGATCCTTTTTAGTAGCAGCGTGCAAATAATCGATTTTTCTTTTCAGTTTTTATTTAGGAGAGAGCAAGAACGGCGAAGAGTTGTGAAGAATTAGTTATCGGATACCCAGTTTGAGGCCAAATTGGGTCTGCATTGTACGGATTCCAAAAATTGTGTTACGCTTCTAACGAGGGTTTCATTTTCAATCGTACGTACATCGACAATTTTCTATAACGCCATTTTTTTTTTAAACCGCATTTTTCAACTTTATAAAAGAACTTACTAAAGTGATTTCCCGCCCACTCCTTTTTACTTACCGGCTGTGAATTGACTGGATCGATTTATCTTCTGCTTAAACATCTGTTACTTTTTTTTTTTTTTTTTTTAAGTAAACAGTGTTTAAGTAACTCGAATTTCTGAACTGTTCTTTTTATAGCGGCCACTTACCACATTTTTTATCCTTTGTTTATTTCAGCAATTCCTTAATTGGCTGTTAAAAATATTCTGCTATTTGTTTTTTTATTTCTTTCTATTTTGAGTGCAAAGTTTCACTAACTACGCCGTATATTTATGAAATCAAAACACCAAGTGGCGTAGTTAATAAAAGCGAATAAAATGTCTTTTGGTAATTGATTACGAACGGAAGAGATGTTTTTTTTTATAATTTCTCATATTTAAATTCACCAATTAAATAGAAATTTAAAAAACGCATAAATGAAATTAAAATAATTTCGATTATTTATAAACCCAAATTTTATTAATTATCAATTCAAATAATTCTTGTGAGGAAATAATAAGTTCATTATAAATCCTGTAAATTCTGCTTCTGTAGAGGGAAACTATTAATGTTGCCAATAATGAATTTATGCACATGCCTTATAGGCATGCTTGCTTTAAAAAAAAAATGCTAATACAGTATATGATTTTAATCTCTCAATAATACAATTCGAAATAATCGCTGTGAAAAATCTGGTATTATCTATTTATTACGCAGTAAACTATTATACTGTTTCTGTTGATATCTACCTTCTATTTACAGTATGTGCATACAAAACTGTAAATCTCTGCACGCGCACGCGCGCGCGCGCGCACACACACACACACACACACACACACACACACACACACACACACACACACACACACACACACACACACACACACACACACACACACACACACACACAAAGAAGAAAAGTAAAGAAAAACGTTATCTGTAAGTCAGTTACTGGCTGTATTAATTTATTAATGCATTTGTGAGAAATAAAGAACCTTCTGATAATTGAGCTTGAAATATTCCAAAGTGAATCTAAACTTATGCTTATTTATTTATAATTTAAATTTCACCTGCAAAATATATTATTATCATTATTTACATTGTAATTAATTCAAAGGCAATGGAAGAATTTCTTGGTCTCTTTTCTGTGGATTTGTCAGTCAGGTCAACACACTTAAGCTTTCACGTCTTTTATATTTTGCGCAGGTAAGTAGGTTTTTCTCCTTGAAGAAACTCTAAATTTAGCCCATCAACTCATAAACTTAAAAACATCCACATGCGCATATAATTAATACTAATTTGGATTAGGAACACGAAATGGCGGCATCTTGTGTTCTTATTCTTGTGTTCCTCATTGCAGAAAAGCACATGTAGATTTCTGATATGCTATGTCGAAACCTGAATGCACTTCAGCCCTACTTGAAAAGTACTGCTCACTCTTTAGGGGGGACATAAAAGTGCTAAAAGATTTATTTATTTATTTTCAAGTGAATTGTTTAATAAGTCATAGGGGAATAAAGCAAGCAAGCATAACAGAACGAATATTTTGGAAAGTGGCATGAAAACAAAATAAAAGCATATACGCAGCAAACAGTGCAGCAGATCAATCTATATTAGCTTTCCATGCAGCACATACGTCATTAGCTTTTCATTTTTAATTAGGATAGAAATCATAATCATGTTTCTTCTATGGATTCATAGTCATCTAAATGTTTCTATGATTGGTTATATATATATATATATATATATATACACACACACTAGGGGGCTTCACCTACGGCTCCCCCCTGTTCCGAACTGGTTGACCAGTTCTCCTTGAATTCTGATGTCTCGAATTTCGAAGACTCGACACTCAGAGTAGTCCCTGAGTATCGAGTCTTCAAAACGGGGTTCCTCCCCCTAGCGCCTACGGTGCCCAACCCCCCGAGTTCGGGACTGGTAGGCGTTCTCCTTGAATTCTGATGACTCGAATTTTGAAGACTCGACACTCAGAGTAGTCCCTGAATATCGAGTCTTCAAAACGGGGTTCCTCCCCCTAGCGCCTACGGTGCCCAACCCCCCGAGTTCGGGACTGGTAGGCCTTCTCCTTGAATTCTGATGACTCGAATTTTGAAGACTCGACACTCAGGATAGCCCCTTAGTTTCAAAACATTTCAAATAACTTGACAAAAAACGTGACACAAAAACGTTACATAAAAAGGCTTATCATTTTATATATATAGGGTAGATATATATAGAAAGTTTTTTACCTTGGGTATATACTATGTTAAAGATACCAAGCAATTTTATAAACTAGGTTTTAATCCTTTTTCCCAAGTAAGTAAACAGACAAGTAAGTCAAGTTTGCACCTGAACGTTGTTCAAATTTGAGGCAACTCGTGGCAAAGGTGGAGTGAGATCCGATCAATTTCCTTAGTATTTTCCCCTAATGCAAAGCACATCCCCTTGCGAAAATATATGATGCTATGCATTAAAGGCAAGGGCCACTACCCAGACTGGTTTCGACCTTTATTGAGGTCTCGTTAGTGGGAGCCAGACCCAAAAAATGCCAAGGTTGAAGTAATGCAGAGCTTATCAATTTTACCTAAAGAAGTTGCCGCAAGATGCTTTGACCACTTGGGTAGTGGCCGTTGTTGCCTTTAATGCATAGCATCATATATTTTCGCAAGGGGATGTGCTTTGCATTAGGGGAAAATACTAAGGAAAGTGATCGGATCTTACTCCACCTTTACCACGTGTTGTCTCAGAGTTGAACTACGTTCAGGCGCAAACTTGACTTACTTGTCTGTTTGATTACTTGGGAAAAAGGATTAAAAACCTAGCTTATAAATTTGCTTGGTATCTAAATATGTTAAAGACACCAAAAATTTTGACAGAACAAATTTCACCTGCAAAAATATATAACATAATAAATTGTATGCTTATAAGTATGCAATGAATTGGCAAACAATATATTTTCTTTCAATAGTATATCTAAATCATGTGTAATTGTTATATTTTTTAAATAAGAAAAAAGCTCAATCGTGAATTAATATCACTGACTTAATTAAAGTATTGTTTAAATCTGTAATTGAAGAAAGCTTATTTTATGTTATATCATATAAACTTATTCGATACGAACTATTTCATATCAGAAAGAAAGTAACTTTATTATTATTATTTTTTTTATTTCAAGACACAAGATGAAGCAAGAATGGAAACGCCAAAATAAGACTCTCTACCTAGCTATATTAAATTCGGAAGAAAGACCTTAGAAAAACAAATATAAGAACATGGATGGATTACAACTGACTTGGAATAAAAACTAGTCAAAAACTAGTTTCGAATTTATAGGGAAACAAATATGAAGCAAAGAAACATAAATAAGGAAAAAGATATTGAAAACAGAAAGAAATAATGATTTAGGTTGACTGATGCTGTAATTATTTTGAGCTTCGATTACGCCGAACAACAGGGTTGCCAAAGGATACGCGATCTCAAATGATGAGTTGTCATCGACGATTTTTCTCTAGCAGATTCCTTTTCTTCTAAAAGCCATAATTGTATGCGAAGAGAGAATGGATGACGTTTCCATAAACTCTTCTTATAGAAATGTTATGGCAGAAGGGAAGAATAAAATTCATCTTGATTTCCGTCTCACTAGTGATGTCGTTAATGGATAAAATATTGAAAAACGTCGATGTTCGCGTTCACACTTAGGTCTTCGTGTCTTTTAAGAGCCTTAACCTTTGCCCAGGCATTTTCCGCGATACGTTGTCGCTTTAAGTTATGCGCTTCATACATAAAACAAAGACTGAGATACGTCTCTTTACATATTCAGCAACGCATTTTATTAAATAAACCACGATACACGACCTCCTTTTGCCCCACCACTTTCCCCCATCTCTAACTTCCTTCGAAGTAAATGTCTCTAGGAATCACGTTGCCTCTTGCTGTGATTAATACTCGCTTTCCAGTTCACCCGAACGTGGCCAGTGCTGTTTATTGACTCCTACATGTTTCGAGTTTATGACTCGCTTCTAATGGATCGCTAGAAAGGTTATTGTTTTGCAGGCGTGGAGTCCTGAGGGCGAATTAATTACTGTACTGTTCAAGTAATGGATGTAATTAAAAGTCATAAGACTCTTGATTAATGACCAGACTTACTGTCAGTCGCGCTTAGGCTTACTTCATTGACTTCTGAGGTGCGAAGTCGGGCCACACCATGCCATTTCTAATGGCTCGTGAACCCTCTGTGATCTACAGAACACACCGAAGGAGGCTTAATGTAAGACGTAATTGGATTTAAGGAAGCTAATTACTTGAGAGATTCTGATTTTTCCTATCTTCACGTTCTTCAAAAACTACGTTACATTCTTCAAAAGACCTTGAGGCGGACATAGGAAACATGCAGGCTTCATTTTGCAGGGGGGAGGACAGAGAATGGACCTTCCTCCCATTTACTTCACACACACAACTGTATATACACTGCACTCATTTATTACTTGTCTTTGATTTTATTTTAATTCCTCTTTGTAGCCTATTTTAGCAACCTTCTTCGTACCCTATTAAATCACATTTACTTTCCTATCTTAGAAATCAATAGGAAATTTCTAATTAAATCTCATTTTCAATTACATGTTATGCGGATTCAAAATATTTTGCTACAAATATTATATTTCTCAAACAATTATTTCTGGTGAGTACTAACATTAAAAAGAGTTATTAGATGAACGAAACCTTAATTTATTTATTTCGTATGGGGTTTCCCCCATTTTCCCCGGTCC
The DNA here is from genome assembly GCF_054136105.1 of Typopeltis vanoorti. Lineage (NCBI taxonomy): Eukaryota > Metazoa > Arthropoda > Arachnida > Uropygi > Thelyphonidae > Typopeltis > Typopeltis vanoorti. Next base: position 38,750,024 of record NC_143565.1, read on the forward strand.
CTTAGGATGGATTGAGCCCCCTCCCAATGAGGGATTAAGTATATTTTATGACTGCAGATCCGTGTGTGTGTGTGTTCACGGGGCCAGTTTACCTTTTTTGAGGGATGAAAAAAAAAACCAAGTTTCCTGTTAAAAAACTCTCTACCCTCGGTATGAGACCTGCTAACTCACGTTTAGTCGAAAGAGACCAGATAAAGTTCGTCACGTCTTGGACGGGAAATGAACGCAGGTCTTTCCGACCTTAGGACTTCGTCTATACCGAGGCTCTTGGTATAGACTCACAAGAGCTCTGGAGGCTCTTGATGAAACCTTAATCAAAAGCACTAATTAAAAGCATATACACAGGATTCTGGGCCAAATTTGTCTGTTTTTTTAAGTGGCAAAATACCACAATGATACCGGTATGAGACCTGCTAACTCACGTTTAGTCGAAAGAGACCAGATAAAGTTCGTCACGTCTTGGACGGGAAATGAACGCAGGTCTTTCCGACCTTAGGACTTCGTCTATACCGAGGCTCTTGGTATAGACTCACAAGAGCTCTGGAGGCTCTTGATGAAACCTTAATCAAAAGCACTAATTAAAAGCATATACACAGGATTCTGGGCCGAATTTGTCTGTTTTTTTAAGTGGCAAAATACCACAATAATTCTTGGTTTTTTGTATTATGGTAAAGTATTAGTGTCAAAACATTTTAAGTTCCAGAAGTGACCGAAGAAAAGAAACTTGTTTTTGCCTACTTGGTATAAAATATCGATGGATATTCATTATCCTTTTAATAAAGTTGCCAGTAATTAAAAAGCAGTCATTATTTATTAAATAATTATTAGTTAATTATTCGTAATTCGAGTGTTCTGCAGAAAACCCTTGCCACTTCCATATGTATGAGACTGGTTAACCCTCCTTAATTGAAAAACCCAGATAAAAATTCTTCGGCGAAGAACCTTGTCACTTTGTTACTAAAACTGGTTACTTTTGGTCCATTACTGCGTTGAACATACATAAACACATACGCGCGCGCACGCGCGCGTGTGTGTGCATTGAGATGTACTTAATAAAATGGCCCCGCAATGTGTGTACGTGTTTATTTATTTATTTTTAATTCTTCCAGAAATGAACTTGCGATCGATATTAATAACAGTTCTACTAACTTTTCTTGCCACATACTTTATCACGGATTATTTTTAATTAATTTTATCGTCGAAAATGACCTTCGGCCACTTGCTAAGTAGTGGAAAATATAACTGCCGTCTTAGTGGCGACGTCTCTCCATACGGAAAAGTACTGCGATTCTCTTGTTTGTTTTTTTTTGTTTTATTTATTTATTTATTTATTTATTTATTTATGTACTACATATTATATTAACCTTATCGCGTAGAAAATGAAAATAAGAAAGAAATTGATAACAAGTAATAAAGTTCAATTTTCGATTTACGGCTAGAGTGTTTACATGAACGAGCAAATTATACAGCTCAAGGCGATCAAGAGTAACTACATGATTTAATAAATTGTGCAATAGTGGTAAAGTAAAGGCCTCTAGCGGTAAAACATGCAAACTGTTATTTAAACGATTAATTTGTCAGAAGGTGTTTGACCCCAATGATTTGTGCCATCATGCATTTAAAATGAAACTCTTAATAATTTTCTTAATGTTATGGTAAATATTATAGATTAGAGTATCAATAATTAAACACATAACCAGTCAATAGCGAAAGATTACCTAATCAACTTGTCCAAATAAGTTATGTAGCGGATGCACGCGCTTGCGAGTGACGTCATTTGAATCATTAGTCTCGATGTGCATTTCCAGCTGATTTATTATTCACTATTTAATTTGATTTTAGTAATATTGTTTGTTTTCCAATTTAACATACGCAAATTATTAAAATATTTCAAGTTGTTTTGTTTAAAAACATGAAACTGTTGTTATTATAAGATCACGTGGTAATTATATACTATCTGATAATTATGGACCTATGGATGATCCGGACTCTATGGATGAGAAAGAATTCGAATTTAAATCGTTGACTTCTTTCAATATTTGCAACTGTTAATTAAGATGGATAACAACTCTCTGTTTACTGCATTTAGTAGATTTCAGTTTCCCTTGAAGCATGCGCAGTATGCTTGCACTAGTCTATTGACAGCAACTCCAACTGTTCTTGGAAATGTTCCAGAATAAACCCGTTGACAACCCAAAACAACATCAACATGAAGTCGTTAGAGTGCCTGAAAAGACACGTCAACTCAACTTGTTCTATTATTTGGAATTCTTTTACCCAATTACATACTTTTCACTATCCCGTCCTAACATTTGTTTCTAAAACAAACTAGGAGGGTTTAGATCACAGCAAACCTGATGAATATTATGTTGCGTCATTCTTCAACAGAAATTGCTTTTATTTATTTATTTTTTATTTCTCTTCAAATATACTTTTTTTTTTGTTTTGTATACTAATACCAGTTAAAAACCTGAAATGTCGTTAGTGAAGAATATTTATAGATTATATTGGATGGCAATGCTGTAGCCAATGAAGTTCTAACTGAGGCTCGGCTATTGCTGTTACCCTCCTGCCATGATCAGAGCTTTAATAGCTCAATAACGCCTTATCCCTGCACTGTCCTCTACAGATAACGGGGAAGATGAAAAGCATTCTTGCTTCGCCCCTTTAACCCAGTTAATTCCCCGTTATCTGTAGAAAACAGTGCAGGGATAAGGATCTGCGAATCCGGGGATCGACCGTGAGATGCGGTGATTAATACTCTTGGAGGGTAACGGATGGCAATGCTGTAGCCAATGTAGTTCTGACTGAGGATCGGCTATTGCCTTTACCCTCCTGCCATGATCAGAGCTTTAATAGCTCAATAACGCCTTATCCCTGCACTGTTTTCTACAGATAACGGGGAAGATGAAAAGCATTCTTGCTTCGCCCCTTTAAGCCAGTTAATTCCCCGTTATCTGTAGAAAACAGTGCAGGGATAAGGATCTGCGAATCCGGGGATCGACCGTGAGATGCGGTGATTAATACTCTTGGAGGGTAACGGATGGCAATGCTGTAGCCAATGTTCTGACTGAGGATCGGCTATTGCCTTTACCCTCCTGCCATGATCAGAGCTTTAGTAGCTCAATAACGCCTTATCCCTGCACTGTTTTCTACAGATAACGGGGAAGATGAAAAGCATTCTTGCTTCGCCCCAGTCCTTATAAGGACTCTAAGGATGAGCGAATCCGGGAGAATGATTTGAGGACGGTGGGTTTTTGTTTGGCGCGTCCTTGGTCAGTTTTGGAATTGGAGAGCGTTTTATTATATTATGTTTTTTTTTTTTTTTTTTCTACTTCACATTGATAATCACGGAAAAACAGCTAAATGAGACAATATTCGAGGAGGTATATAAAGAATTTATAAGACTAGGTGAACTACTTAACAACAAAATTGGCCGGGAAAAGTGAAATTGTACGACACGTTTCCCCCGGAAAGAGTGACAGATGTTGTCGTAGAAGATCTATTAGAATCGGTGCCTTCTACTTCTTCAGACTTTGTAGAAGTGCGCGCACGCAAAAAGCAAAGGGCAACAGAAGAACTGCACAATGACTACTGAAATGGAACAGGATTCTCAGGGTTCGGATGCCGCTATTTCTCCCAAATAAAAGATGCCTCCGATCATCCTTAAAGATAAGCAGAAGTGGGCAGCTTTAAGATCCACAATGTCCAATCTGCACATTGGCTTCATTAAGGCCAAAAACATGGATGAAGGCATAAAGATCCAGCCAGCAACAATGACAGACTATAGAAGGTTGTCCAAAGAACTGGACGACAGAGGCATCCAATATCATACCTTTGCGCTCAGCTCCGAAAAAAACTCAAAAGTGGTCCTTCGTGGTGTCTGTGAAGACATTGACACAGCAGAAATAGCTGCTGACCTGAATTATCAAGATCTGCCTCCAGTCAAGGTCAGCAGAATGTACAAAGCAGACAAGACTTCCATGCCATTAGTCCTAGTTGAGATTCATAAAATATACAAGGACATCTACAACTAAAAAACAGTCTGTGGTCATCGTCACACCAGAACCACTGCGGAAAAGATAATTTTCTGGGCAGTGCCACAGGTGAGAGAAGTTTGGGCATGCTCAGAATCTATGTAGAGCAGAATATAGATGTTTAAAATGTGGGGACAGCCACCAAACCAATATCTGCACAAAGTCGAGGACCACCTCGGCCAAATGTGCAAACTGCGGTGGCCCTAATCCTGCGAACTACAAAGGATGTACTCAGCACCCAAAGAACAGACGGATGGAGGCAGTCAATCAGCCCTGCTCCTACAGTATAAGAACAACAGAGGCCCAGGCATCAAAACCGGAGACTCAGCGGCCACAGTCGGAAACCTCCAAAAATAAAGGCACCCAAAAGCAAACAAGAAGTTATGCCGATGTGACCTGTACAAATAGACCAATACCAGAACAAAATCAACCAACAGCACCTAAAAATCTAACAGCTGTTATTTCGGCCTCACTAGCAAACATGCTACAAAATTTCAGCCTATCAAACCCTACTGAAACCTCCACTAAAAGATTTCTTCGTGAAACGCAGGTCATCCTCAAAGTTCTCATAAATGAATAGTAACAAACTCATTCCAGCATCACTTCAGATAGTTGCTTGGAACGCAAATGGCCTCAAAAACAAAATTCTGGAACTCCGACACTTCCCATCTAGGTATCAACCAGATGTTATTTTAATCAGTGAAACTCATTTAAGACCCTCAGACAATCCTACAATAAGGGGCTATCACCTATACAGAAATGACAGACTACTCTACAGAGTCGGCGGCACTGTGATCTTCATTAAAAACTACATTAAGCACCACTCTGTGAGCAATCCTGCAACCACTAACCTTGAGATCACAGGCACGGAATTAGTCACCAGCTTCACTGGCAAACTGAAAATCTACTTAGCTTACAACCCTCCCCCAAAAATCTCTACTTCACTCACATACGCACAAAAAAGAAGTAGAAACTGCAGTTACAAATCTCACACAACAAATTAATTCTGCTATAAAGGTAAATACCTCCTACAAATCTGCCCGCAACCCAGATCGTTTGCCTGAAGACATCATGAACTTGATCAGAGACAAAAACAGAGCTAGGAAAAGATTCCGTAACACGCGTGTACCACACTGAGAAACATCAGAAATAAAAACAGTTCTCCCCCCCCCCATAATCTCAAACCAGGGCTTAGTTCACACAGATGTAGATAAGGCAGAGGCCATAGTAAAGAATCTAGAGGAGCAGTGCAAACCCTCTTATAACAACTTAGATTTCAATCACTTGTACAAAATTCACAGAGGTCAGACACGCTTTAAATCTCCCAGATACCAGCGCTGACTATATTGCACCCACATCACCTGTTGAATTATATGATATTATTAAAAAACTTAAGAACAATAAAGCTCCTGGACCAGACGGCATCTCAAACAGGGTGATCAAGCTGCTACCTCGGAAAGCTGTAGTGCACCTGACCAGTATAATAAATGCAATCTTAAGATTTCACTATTTTCCTTCTACCTGGAAACTGGCTGATGTAATTCCTATACAAACCAGGCAAAGACCCACGCCTACCGCAAAGTTATCGTCCAATCAATCTTATCTCTAATCTGGGTCATTCTCTTACGAGAAGGTCATTCTCTGCATTGCGGAGAAGGTCTTTCCTAAAGAACAGTTTGGTTTTCGGCAACACCATAGTACTACCCAGAAAATCCACAGAATTGTCGAATACATCACCTCCAGCTATAACTGGCGCCAGTACACAGGAACTGTTTTCTTAGACATATCCAAAGCATTTGACAAAATCTGGCATTTTGGACTCCTAGACAAACTTATCTCAGCCGGTACCTCACTAAAAATGGTTCATCTAATCTATTCATATCTTCAGAATAGATCAATGCAAGTAAAAATCAACGGTTCTACTTCGTCCCAGCGCCATATCTTTGCTGGAGTGCCGCAGGAATCCCTACTGGCTCCATTGCTGTTTTCTGTATACATGTCGGACACCCCGCACAATCCGATGTCTTCCATTTTGGCCTTGTATGCGGACGATACAGAAATACTAACCAGATCTCTCCGACCCCATTTCGTTACGATAAAGCTTCAAGAAAACCTTCTAGAGCTGGAGGGTTGGTTCTCCAAATGGAGATTGGAAGTTAACCCCCAGAAAAGCTCAGACGTTCTTTTCTCAAAAAAGGCCAATGTCTCCTGCAGGAGATGTGCTACTATTCAATACTAAAATTCCCTGGCAGACAGAAACAAATTACCTGGGCGTAATTCTCGACAAAAAGCTATCTTTCAACCAACACATCAAGTCTACGTGCGCAAAGGCATCTAAAGTCATAGCTCAGATCTACCCGCTAATCAACAGAAATAGCAAGCTCAGCAACAGAATCAAATTGCAGCTATACCAGATGAGGATTCGTCCTATAATCACCTATGCCTCTCCAGCCTGGAGCCACACCTTTAATGCTAACATTATCAAAATACAGCGAGTGCAGAACAAGTGCTTGAGAATGATTCTGAACGCCCCGTGGTATGTTAGAAACAATCAACTTCATAGAGATACAAATATTCCTTATATTTTCTCTTTTCTACAATCCTTAGCATCCAAGTTTTTCCTAAAGACGTCCACACACCCCAACGATTTGGTTCAGCAAGCTGCAGCATACAATCCAACGGACATATTCAAATATAGAAGACAAAAGCTATATTAGCCTCCTTTAGCGATGCATAATCTCCGTGCCCATTCAGGGCGAGCAAACTGCTCATAAATTTTACCCTCACTGTAACCACAACAGATAGCGGGGAATATGAAAAGCATCTTGCTTCACCCCTAAAGTCATAAATGTCAATTGAATTGAGCGAATCCACCCCGTGTGGTGGCCGGGATAAGAATAGCCCCAATGTAGCTCATGCATGTTGTATGAGGCGACTAAAATGGGTATCCTGGGAGGGTAATCGATGGCAATGCTGTAGCCAATGAAGTTCTAACTGAGGCTCAGCTATTGCTGTTACCCTCCTGCCGTGATCAAAGCTTTACATAGCTCAATAACACCTTATCCGTACACTGTCCTCTATAGATAACGGGGAATATGAAAAGCATTCTTGCTTCGCCCTTTTAAGCCAGTCCTTATAAGGATGACCGAATCCTCATGTGATGTCCAAACTAAGAATAGCTTCACTGCAACCCATGCATGTGGTAAGAGGAGATTAAAATGGACAGAGAGGTTCGAGAGTTTCGTTCTCTCTGGTTTTTCTTCCGGAATTTGCTCCCGGTGAGTGGAGGGAGGGGGTTAGGGTTTGCCCTGAGAGAGCACTTTGAGTCTCTGGGGAGGGTGTTCTCCGGCGTGGCTCGTGAGGGGCCGTGTCGATGGATGCCTTTCCCTGGAATATGAGCGGTTCTGCTCAGTGGTGGGGGAGCCGTCTCTGAGTTGAGCCAACGCTGAGTTGGACGGTCTTTCGGCTACTCGTAGAGAGCGGTCCGGAGGATCGTCTTAATTTTTGGAGGTGGCTTTACTTAAAAATCCCACTGCAGCCCATGCAATTCGTACGAGGCGACTAAAATGGATACCCAGGGAGGATAATGGATGATGATGCTGTAGCCAATGAAGCTCTAACTGAGGCTCGGCTATTGCTGTTACCCTCCTGCCATGATCAGAGCTCATAGCTCAATAACACAGATAACGGGGAATATGAAAAGCATTCTTGCTTCGCCCATCTAGCCAAAAAAAAAAAAAAAAAAAAGACTTCGAAAAGTCTATTGTGTAACAGAAAGCTCACCTTTGTGCTTTATTTACAGCTTTCAATTGCTTTTGACAAGAACAGAAGTCTCAAATTCCAAAGTTGGAATTTGAGACTATTAGAAGGCGTATAGAAACGTTGATAGACAAATTTCTCTAATTTTTGTCGCCCATGTGAACATGAACAACATTTTGTGCGCAAGTTTCCACTCTCCGACTTAGTGTGTGCGCTAATGTAATATTTCTTATATTAATGTTGCTCCCCCCCCCGTCTAACTATTACCTATAAAATTGCAACTACTTAATTATTTCGCCTAAATCCTCGTAGCTACAAAAAAATCCATCACCGTTTCCATTTGAGTTCAAGTGACTGTACTGCCTAGACAGTAGACACTCTAAACAAATATATATATAGCCCAACTAGTGCTAAATTAACGATCTCAAATTGTTTTTTTTCCTCCTAGATGCTCGTTTTCATCTTACAACCAAAAACAAACAAGCCAAAAAATTACACAATACACACAGTAGGGACACTCAGGAATGGGTACAATGGATCTCTCAAATGCTCTGAATTGGTGAACAGTATAGTCTGAAAAATAGGACACGAAGGTACCCAGAAAGGTAAATCTTGTAATACGGACTGATTAAACTGAGAAATAATGAAATTACCTGTTTAATCAATTCACCTGATTAAACTAAGATTAAAATACGTGTAAGCAGCTGATCAGGGAAGGGGTGGGGGAAGGCATCGGCTACCTCTTGAACTGCTTATATGTGAGCAATACCAAGTAACAAACCAATACATTCAAATATGGCTAGTGTATTCAATCTGCAGGGTGCGGGTTCAAATTCCACTGTAAACATGGATGCTTGTGACTGTGTTTAGGTGGGAGATGAATTTCATCGTCCAGGGTGAGACCATCATCCTGCTTATTGGAGGCCTGAAGTGGCTTGAAAATTTTCCACGTTCCGGGCTATGTTAAAAATAAGTTTCGTGTTTCATAAAAAGTTTGCATAGCAAATTGGCAAATATTATTTGCCAACATGGCATAAAATAATATTACATATTTATTATCATTCTTTTAAACACTACTACCAATAATAATATCTGAAGACCACTCAATGGACCCTAATAATGGAAAATCTATTATTGCTTAAGTGTTAATAAACGTATCTCAGTTAATCCCATGGATTTTTGAAGGTATTCTGATGTTTTTCTCCGAGATTGATTGATGATGTAAATTTTCTTATTTCTGAGCTACCATCCATCTGTAGTCTGCGAAGTTTTTCGATTAATTATCAGTTTTTTTTTTTTTTTCCCTTCATTAATCAAGTACTTGTAAGGGCAGAAAGTACTAATTCAAACATTTCTTTCTGATTAAGTCACTGGATACTCTTCTATTTGCATCCAAAAATATGAATTACAACTTCGAAACAAAACTCTTTCATTTCATTGTCGTTATAAAACATAATCCAACATAATCGTTACGCTTTTCAGTAATATTTTTATGAAGAGACAACAGTTATCACAAAAATATCATCCAGAAAAATAGCAAGTACGTTTTTTAGTTCTTAAGGATCTTCCGTCACTCACTTATCAACGATACGCTGTATTAGAAAAGACCTAGCTTACAATTCCATTGAAAACGATTTTCTTGTATTTTTGTCTTAGAATCCATCAGGGACGATATTTAATTGTTCGCCTCAGGGCACGATCTAATCTGGAGACGGCCCTACATGTGGATGCGAATTAAAACATATGCCATCAGATAAAAAAAAAAGAACATAAGTATGCGAAGTCAGATTATTTTGAATTACAGCTAAAACAGCTAAGACTATGCCGCCAGTGTATTATGTCTATTTAAATGCACGTGTTCTTCTTACCTTTTCCTGTTTTGGGCGTGAAAAAAACGCGTTTTCTGCTGGAAAAAATTGCAGTTACATTCGTATGAGACCAATTGCAAGTAGATCAATCAAGGAACTTAAAAAATTCATATTAAGTCCAGTGACATGGGGAGATAAGCAGGGAAAAAACAACTTAGTTGCTCTTCCTGTTTACCAAGTTTAATTTTTTATCAATTTTTTTATTATTTTTAATTTAATTTTTTTTTATAGAAGCTTACTAACTTGGTTTGAGCCTTCTTTTTTTCTTTTGCAACAAATGGGTTATTACCCATTTCGAGAAATGTCAAGTTCTTTGGGAAATGCCCAGTAAGAATACTTTGACCTAATGTAACGTTTGCCAAATTACAGAAGATCATCACGCAAAGTCAGTTCTTTGAAGAAATGACAATGCATCTAATCATTGTATTCTTGAAATGCTAATCACTTGGAATGCTCCTCTCTTCAGCGGGATTTATTACTTGAATGCTTATTCTGTCCTCTTACTTTTAATCACTGTTAAATGCACAGTGAATTATAGTATTTAACTTCTGTTTTGGTCTTTTATATATTCGACAATAACATTCACGATAAGCCTCAAATTATTATAACTCTAAAATTCCCCTTTAGGACGAATGGATGGCTTTTCCTTCAATCTGTAATTAATAATCGGCTCTTTGATGTCATATTTTTCCAACAGCATTTAGTAGATTCATATCTGAAATGTTTCCCACATTGGAAATTCCATTTTGTATTTTGCAGGCGCCTCCTTGACTCACTGACGAGTTCGATCGCGACATTTGCCCTTCGGTCGCAAGGACCTGGTTGGTCCCGTTCTAGGATGCCATGAATATCTATTAGGCTTTTTTTCAAAGTAGAGTTCTTCAATTTCATACGACAGTGAAAATGCTCAAATCTTCAATCTTTCTCTCTCTTTCCCTGTCTGTCTCTCACTCTTTTAGCAAACTCGAATTTGTCAGTGGGTTGGAGGGTAAAGGCGAGGGGTCTGGCGTTAGTAATTTGTCTATCGTGACGACCGCGAATATAAACTGAACTCAGCCTTCCCTTGTCTGCTGTAAACGCGTGCGTCGGTGCCACTCCAGCTATTTGTAAACGTTTTTGTGGTAGCGGAGGTGGCTGGCGTTCACCTCTTGACCTCAACGGATGGGGGGGTGAAGTGGGTTCTGCCAGTACCTGTCATCACGTGCATCAGTGGAGCTTCCCCTCGTGCCGGAAGTCCTGCTGTTTCTGGCGGTCAGCTGGGATATTGCACTTGTGCTGTCATCGTTTGGAGGTTAGAGGGCGCCACTCATCCTAGTCTCCGAGCGTAGGGAGAGGAAGAAGAGTCGGGGAGGGATTGTTATTTATGACCGTTCGGGAAACCTGGAGAGACCTCAGAACTTTCTTGTCAGAAAGGGAAAAGAAATGGATCGAACGTCGCATTGTTTGTTTTCTTATATTCGTAATCGAGCCTCACGGTGGGCCGTGAGTCTCATCATCAATTATTCTCGACAAGCGAATCTCTCTCTCTCTTACAACTTCTTTAAGCAGTGCGTTTAAACCTTTACGTCGTTTGTCAAAAGTGGAGACGGCCTACCAATGTTTCTACCGTTTACCTTTTAACACGAAGCACTCGGGAACTATGGGCTAACCGGAAGTGCTGATAATATGCACCATGCTGTTGGTTTCCTTAGCCAGTGGTAAAGTCCGAGCCATCCCTATCAGTGGGGAATGCAATAAATCACCGAGTGATCCATCCCACTTGTCACTCACGGAAAAGGAAATTGGGGCCCTAAAATAAAAGTATTTAAAAAAAATAAAAGCAATGTACATCTCGGTATATTATTCTTGACCAAAAAGAAATGAGAGAGAGATGGGAAAATGAGTGAAAAAGAATAAGAGAAAATCGGAAAGAGAAAGACAATAGCGCTGGACTGGACTGACTGGGATTACTAGGCCAGTGCATTAAGTCTGTGTTGATCGCTTGCTTATCCGATTTGGTCGGTTTGTGAGAGAAAGAAAACAACAATCCCAGAATAAATCTGTTCTGTTTCCATAAGAGATAGATTAGTGTTTTTTTTTTTTGTTTTTTTTTCCAGAATGCTGAATCCTACACAAAATAATAGCAATTAATCGTTGCCTGTCTGCGCGGTTAGCCTAGTGGTTTTGCGCTTCGCAACCATATGACTGGGGAAGGAGTGTCCTAGGTTCGATTCCCATCGACGTGAAGAGCTTAAGGATCTCCCTTCTAGCCAAGTTATCCGGTCTTGGTCGTGGACAGCAGGGTTTTTCCCCAGTTTAGCTGGGGTTTTTCATCCTGCAAGCAGGAAATCCATCCCCGGAAACACACAGGCTACAGTCATAGGATATAGACTTAATCCCTCATTAGGAGGGCTCAACCAGTCCTAAGGAGCGGTCGAGGAACGGTGGGGAACCCCACATGAATAAAATAAAATCGTTACCTGCAAAATATTTTAATCAAGAAAACATAATACGACTAATAATAAAAAAAAGGCAACATGAATTTAGAAATAAGTCAATTTAATAAAAATTGTCATTTCAACCATTCACTGAATTTTTTATTTTATTTATTGATTTATTATTTTTAGAAACTACGTGTAATGAATGTTATAAATGCCTCTGGAAAACACTTGTTTGCGGAACTCAGTTTAAGTAACATTGAGATAGATTATCCTCTTTATCGTTCAAAAGGGCTGGTAAAAGTTGTATATAAAAGTACGTATAAAGAAGTCCTAAATCGTTCGAATTCCATTTCTGATCTCATTTTTATTCAAATGAATTGCTTTTCAACTGAAGGATGCGAGAGAGAGAGAGAGAGAGAGAGAGAGAGAGAGAGAGAGAAATAATAAGAAGAGCGAGCGATAGAACGAAAGAAGAAGAAAAGGGAGAACTGTACAAACGTAATATGTCCACACAATCAGTGTGTCTGGAGACGTTAAGGACGACAGAGGAAAATAAAATGATAGGACGAGAGAGAGAGAGAGAGAGAGAGAGAGAGAGAGAGAGAGAGAAGAAGAAGAAGAAGAGATGTTTTAAAATATGGAAAACGTGAAAGAGAGAAAAGAGAGTAAGAAAGACGATTTTTTTGAAATTATATTTATTTTTATCAAAGAAAAATAGAGAGAAACATTGGCATTTTTTTTATTCGAAGTGATGAGAGAGAAAGAAGAAGGGGAATTAAAATCACAAGGCGGAAAAAGGAAAGCAGCAGTGGCGCCCTCAGGATTTAATCTTGGAGGGAGGGGGAGTTGAGTAGACTATTTGAGAATACACACTACACATTGGATACGACCTATGACTGATTATCTGCAGCGATCACCAATACATGATACCCATCCTCTGGCCCAGCTCGGGAAGCCAGAACACTACTTCGTTCGCATTGCGTTCACAGCGGCCGTGATTGGCTAGAGCTATAAGGTATTCCCACTTTATGTGACCGCTAATTCATAAGTAGTATAGAAATAGAAAACACAACACAACGTAAATACAAAAATGAATTTTAATTAGGAAAAGATTTTTGGAAATTTTTCGAGTATATTTCTTTTTCTTTTGGAAGGGGCCAGGGCCCCTTGGCCCTCCCCCCCCTGGGTGCGCCACTGGAAAGCAGTGTCCAAAAGGAAAAAGGCTTGAAAGAAAGAAAGAAATGTAACGTAGAGACAGAGAGAAGAAACAAAAATGTGAAAAACAGATTTACAGAGAGAGAGAGAGAGAGAATGAAGCGATTAGTATAAGAGGGAATTTCGCCAACTCTCTGTCTTTTATTCTCCTCCATCGGTGATGCCAAATCTCCCGAAGTCTCCGACTTGTGTGCCACTCAAAAGGTTCCCAAACTCTTAGCTTTGTGGTCACGCGCGTATCCTGTTTATTTAGACATAACTTCGGCGCCCTCTTTTGCAAAGCAACAAACAAAAGGCAGGCAGGGAAGTGCACGAGCTGTTTACGGGCACAACAACGTGAGCGACATATTGATTCTTATCCTGTGGGTCAATGGCTTGGCGAACAGATAACATCTCATCTGTTAGCGATTTGTGTGTATGCATATCGGTGACGGTTGAGTGCTTTATAGCCTCACAGACGAAGGTTGGACGACGGAATGTCCGCGCACACGCCAAGGCACTAGTGGACTTAAAACCGCCTTCGACACTCCCTAAAGATTAAATAGAAAACGAAATCTGGGCAGTCTACCTTCGAGAAAAAAGTTGGAAATTCTCAGAGGAACTTACCGTGAAGGGTTTAAAATGGGGCGTGATAAGGTGCAAATAAAAACGCAGAAACACGATCTGTTTTATGTCTCAGTTATACAGTTTTTTTTTTTTTTTTTTTTTAATATATAGATATCCATATACGTAAGACAGCTGAACCTTTCAAGTTGGCCATCTTCAACTGTACTCGCAATAAGAGTCAGCTGATGTTCCCTTGGTTTAATAAAAGAATCTAAAAAAAAATTCTTGGCCTACTCACAATACTAATGTACTCAAGCTTACGAGGGGAGGGGGGGGAAAGAATTTTTTTCCTCAGGATTGAAAATGATGCAGCTGCGTGGTAACAAGTGTATAACACTTCGTGGGGAATAAGTATAATAAAGGTGTCAGCTACATCGTTCCACCTCAATTCCTTCATGGTGATTATCACAACTTCTCAGCACACCCTCCTACAACCTTCTGTGAGCGAGAATCACTTAAAAAATTAACAGAGGCAAATACACCGGTCCTGTAGAATTAGTCACTTCGGCAGACATTGAATTCAACATCTGTGGGTTTGAATTTCGATATTCGGATTTCGTAGACTTTATCCAATCAAGTCAATTTTGGTTTTCGTTGGATCATATTTTCGCTGCGGATGGATATAATTGAATAAAATGTAATGTTTTTGATCTCTACTAAAACTTCCCAAACATTTCAATTTTTGTATTCCATCTGATCAAAACACAATATTTTATTTCTACAGAACATAAGCTACCATTTGGTAATTTCTCAAATTTATCGATGAAACGGTCCGAATTAAATAAAATTCAAATAGCCTGGAAATTAGAGTCAAGATCTCGAATATTTAATTTAAATAAAATCGGTGGAAGAATAATAATGAATGATATATAATAATGAATGAATAAATAATAATAATACAAGAATGCAATTAGGAAACACAATTTTATGGAATCATTTGTATACTTTTTTTTTCGCCGCCCACTACCAGATCCAGACTTTTTTCCCACTTAGGAATAGGGGAAACAAGCTGGTGATTTTAGACAGATGATTGGGAAAGATTTATTTAGTGTTTTTAGACATTTTCAAAACTGCGTAGCGCTTTGAAAGAAAAACTTTGGCATGGGAATGAGAAGCTTAAAAACAAAGAATGGTCATTTTTAAATTGGTAGTGTGCTCACTAGAGAAAAAAGTGCCGAGTTTTGATTATGCGTATTGGTTGCCATGACAACCAAATTACAAATTACAGAAGTTAGGATTCCCTAATATGAAACGGTTTACAACAGTGGTTTTCAAACGCCTTTATTGTAAGCTGTGATCGAAAATAAACAACAATACTAACCATTGCTTTACGCCACCCTAGAAGTCGCTCCCCCCCCCTAGGGAAAGACGCATCCCCAAAGTTTGGAAACTGTTTTACATGAACTTGAAAGTGGACTGTAGGAGTCTTCACGTTACCACAGAGTTTTGCTACTAAATCTTGTATCATCACGTTTATGTTATTCTTCATAAATTCTGTAATTCAGAAACTAGTGAGTTTAGTAATTGTAATAGTAATCTATTACAATTACTAAACTTACAATATAAATTCTTCTTTTGGGACATTTATAGCTTTGAGATGCATCGTGCTGGTCTACAGAATTAAACGAAATGACACTCTGCAGATTGAAATTCTCAGATAGAAAAACAAGCCAATCAAAATTCGTTCTATTCCAATACTTAAACGCCACCTTTTTCTCAACTGATTTTTATTGTCCTTATAAGGACTTGAAGGGGCGAAGCAAGAATGCTTTTCATCTTCCCCGTTATCTGTAGAGGACAGTGTAGGGATAAGGTGTTATTGAGCTATTAAAGCTCTGATCATGGCAGGAGAGCACCAGCAATTGCCGAGCCTCAGTTAGAACTTCATTGGCTACAGCATTGCCATCCATTACCCCCCAAGGGCATCTCATGGTCGATTAACTCTTATTGTTTCAATCCGATTTTTATTTTATATATTTTTTTATATATTTTATATATAAAAATGTATACATTTCACCACTTATTTATAATAACTCTTTAGAAAAATAAAAGGTGTTTTATTATTTTCTTTTAAATAAACCTATATTTCATTTAAATTTTTGCATTTATTTCAATAGAAACAAAATATTTAATTTTAATTTTTTATATATTAAAAAATATAATTTAAATTATATTTTATTATATTAAAAAATATAATAAAATATAATTTAAAATATAAAAAATACGTTTTCATATATTTAAGTATATTATTAAATTAATAAGAATTTGACAAGCACGTTACTCTTTGCAATTTAAATTTCTCAGAAATACCATTATTAAAAAAAAATTCCACTACTACATGAGACATCTGTGTTATGTCGATGTTATTAAAAAAAAAAAAAAGGGCAAAAGTTATATGTAAAAAAGTTAGCTATACATTGAGGAATCAGGAATCAATATAATATCAGATAAGCAGATGTTTTGAAACCTAACTTAATCTTTCAAGTACTGAAAAAACAAGTGAACCAAGTACTACTCCGTCGTAGTGCTTAGCTCTCTTACTTCTTCAGTACTTGGCTTACTTTTTTTTTACATAGTTTTTAATGTTTATCACTTATATTTCAGACGAAGTATGCTTAATAGTTATAGTTGAGCAATAAAGGGTCAAAATGGATTTTAGAATAATACAACTCTTATAGAGGCTGCATTTTACTGTCTTTCATTAACTGGATTTAAACTTCAAATTTGTCATTTATAATATTCAAATCAGAACAGGAATTGTAGGATGTTGAATTGCAGTTCTTGTAATAAGAGTAGAACAGCCAGGGGATTTTTATTTTATTTTTTTAATCAAACCGAGTCAGTTAAAACAGGGGGAAAAAAAAGAAAAAAATCTTTCAGGTTAGTTACTTTTTTTTAAAAAAGAAATTGCATTTTTCAATGGAATTACCAAATTTATAAATTCATCAGCACTTATACATTTCAGAGATTATTTAAAGCAATGAGCTATGCATTTTAGATAATAAACTATTGAATCCTCGGGTTATTTGGAGTTTCTGTCTTATTCAAATGCCACTTTGCTTGAAGTGTCAACCGAAGCCGTGGTAAAAAAAGAAAAAAAAGAAAAAAAAGAAAATGAAACCTTACAAACGACCCTTATAAAAAGGGGCACGTTGAAATGTGTGGGAAAAGGGTGCAGCAATGTCTCTAACAAATCTTTTTTTTTTTTAAATGCAAGCCATCGGAGAAACTTTCTCATTGCAAGCGAAACGCGAAAGACATCCCATGTGGTGCTTCTATTGCTTAGTTAAATATACTCTCATCGCAGAGAGGACACGGTTTATCCACGCTTCAGCTGTCTTTGTTCCTTACGACATTTGGTAGACACTAATGGATTCTGAATGTTAAAGATCCTTTTTTAAATCTCTTAATCAAATTTAGATTTAAATAATAATAATGCGCAATTTGAGTGATCACATTATACAGAGGTCTATCGCACAAAACAACATATCAAACCGAACAAACAATTGCTTTTTTATAATAAAAAAATTCCATTGTCGGTTTACCATGTTTGTTACTATATGACTAGCTGTCACGCACTGATATGAAAAAAGATGGTCACTGTGGCATCGTGGGATTTGCGTTAAAGATCTTGGTTAATAGTTGAGTAAAGGTTTTTGCCTGCTTCTCTATTCCATGTCTCGTATTGGGGATATCCCATTTTCATAGAGCCATTTAAACTGCACGAGTGTCAGTTAATGACATGAGTGATCAATATGAACAACTTACGAACTTTAATTTAAGTGCCTTTTAAATCTGAGTGAGTTTGAATGACAGATTAAGTGAAAGAAACCCTTTCCATTGGCAATTCAATTCTAAGTGAGCAAGGCACTAGTTGTAATAAGGTCTGAATTTTTTTTCTAAATGAAATTTACGATATAAATTCGAAAGATCTTTTGGACTTCCACTGAAATTTCTTAAGTGTCGATGGAGTATTTCTATGGTGTACTGGGAGGAACCCATTTCGACATCCAACTCATTTTACTGAGCTGGTTGTCGTTATTGAGTATAAAACATAAAAACCCACTTTTTGGTTGTTCCCCAAGTGCCACTCGTATTGTCTGTGATACCCCAGTAATTATTTAATTCCAGTGATCATCCAATAAAAGATCAAACTTGAGTATTTTGTGTAATAAGATTTGTGTGTGTGTGTGTGTGTGTGTGTGTGTGTGTGTGTGTGTGTGTGTGTGTGTGTGTGTGTGTGTGTGTGTGTGTGTGTGTGTGTAATAATATAAACAGACAAAAACACAAACATCCCAACTGTTAAGCATCATTACATTTGAATCCAAAATCGATCTGTAACATATTATACAAGGAGATGAAACAAACTAAAAGGATCACCCAATGAGTTATCCATGAATATGAATGAATAAAATTACCAAGTTTAAAACGTCAAAAGCATTTAACGATAGGATAAAAGTAACAGAAAGGAATTATTTGCTATTTTTCATGTTCAGGTAAAACTCTTTGAGTGACCCTGGTATAAAAGTTTTACAGACTTTAACACTAAATAACCGTGTACCAACTTGGCAGGACTCATTATCTATTGCAACATTCACCCGTTCATTCCGTGGAAGCACTCCAAACAGTAAAAACAATTAAGTTTGTAGAAATTCAAACAGTTCTTCAAGGCCACCCAAAGTCTTGTCTTACAATCCAGTAGAATTTACGATTGAAAGGCCTGTAAAAGTCTCTTAGCCTTTCTATTGCAGATGGATGGATATGGGGGTGAGAACGACCCTTGGTTTTGCCAAGGCAGTGTGGAATCGAATACTCCTCCGACTTCCGTAGACAGGGGAATCCTTTAGTCTCGTTCAGGAAGAAATGTCTTTCGCTGATGACCCGTCTCAGTCCAAGAAATTCCTGTACTTTATCCACCTCGCCGACGGGGTCAGAGATCAACCTTTCTCCGCTGATGAAGTGGAATTGTTTGAGTGGAAAGTACCTCAGCCATCGTTCTAGATGCTTGGAATACACGCCAATCCTGATGGCACTCCACGATGTGTCTACTAATTCGGTTGAAGAATTGAGAAACGCCATTTCTTCAAACGATTGAGTGTCTTGGCGTTTGCTAGCAGCTTGGGTGTAGTCGGAAATGGCTCGAGTCACCGGGTCACGAACTACTACGAGAAGTTTGATATCTCGAGACATGTTGTATACTCTAGCGGGGACATCCGGAGTCACAAAGTAGCTGGGTGTTTTTTCCATGGTCAGTTGATTCCAAAGACTTGGAGGCATTTGTCTCCTGAAATGTAAAACAGAAGAAGAATGTACAGGTCATCTTTATCATGTAAAGGATATGTCATTTTTATTTATTTATTAAGAAAAACACTTTATTAGATATATTCAAATGTGAAATGAAAATTATAGCATACAAATAAAAGACACCACCAAAGTTCTGCACACTACAACTTCCGTTGAGTTTCATAATGAGAAACATCCGGGTTCTGGTCATACCATGTAAATGAAGCTTTTAAACTGAAAAACTAACCTATCAGAGATTGCAGAAACTAACACGTACGTCTCTTTTCAACAATAGCAAAAGAACAGCAACCGTGTTCCCAGTATTTGTATCCTACAGTGCTGACATCTTGCGGAGATAGAGAAACTTGAGTGATAAATTTCGTATAGACCAGAGACTAAGGTTCAGTGGAGAGCCGGTTTCGTCTTACTGTCAGTGGCGTAGCTAGGGGGTGCGGAGGGGGGGGGGGAGGTCCGCCCTGGGCAGCATTTTGAACCTGTTTGAACTTTTGCAGTTAGTTAATTCTAAAATACAGTCTCGAGAACTCAGTTCCAAATATTGTAATACTACTGCGAATTTTTCTCACAGTTACTGTAAGTGTTGTTAGTTGTAAGAGGAGTTTTTCTAAATAAAATTGATTAAGAATTACCTACATTACCATGAAATAGAATTCGCCAGTGTCATCGACGATTTTGCTAACAGAAAAGCAAGAAAAATAACGTTTTAAAATGTTGAACTTAAAGTTTTACTTCAAAAATAAACGTAGTGTTTTAATTTATTTCCCTATACATCGTTTTGACTTTTTGTAGTATTTTTGGTATGTATTGAGAGGGGCGGCAAAATCAGGGATCGCCCCGGGAGGCAAAAGCTCTAGCTACACCACTGTTTACTGTCGCTGGTAATAATACAATCAGTATTATTACCAGCGTGTCAACATTAAGAAATAAGTACAACTGGCGCCTGAATTAAAAAAAAAAAAAATCAAGAAAATAATTTATTGTGCTATAAATTTATTTTTTGTACACGCTTGGTACCTCTTCCTGAGGGTCCTGAGCATGTACAGAGTATCCATCTTTATATCAACAATAGTTAGGCCTAATCTCAGATCTCTTTGCATGCTTTGTGGAAGGAAATAACCTTGCTTGTGCCTCACTGTTATTGTTGAACGTGGTAGTTAGCGAAATATAATCATGTGAATTTCAATCATAATCTTTCCATTGTTACGTCATCACCCATTACATGACGCACACTTTGTTAGAATTATACGCAATAATTAAAAATAAACTTAGAAAGTTTTTTTTTTTTTTCAGCATTTTAATTGCATTTTAGTGGTTTCAACGTATATCAGTCATCAAGGCTCTTGTTTTCGTTATTTTTTTTTTCCTTTTTCACCTTTGACCCATCGGTGGCATCCGACCGTTTAATGACAGAGATGTTCATCAGAGTACGCCCTTAACAGTGGTCACCATCCATGCAGACTTCAGGGAGGTCGAGGGATACGGTTTCCCGTATGTAGGGAGGGCAAATTACAGACCGATCACTCAACAACATCTGGGAGTCGTTCTGATACTAAGGAAGCTTGGGAAAGGCGTCGTCAAGAGAACAGCGGGTACGGAGCTTACGTCATAGCACTTTCTCTCGTGGTCAGACAATATTTTATTCCTCTGCAGAATTTGGCACATCGTAGCGCTCGGGTCGCTGCGCCACCTGTCAAGAACAATGTACTTGATGGTGTTAACATTGATTTTCCATCTAAGTCTGGCAACACGTTTGAAGGGTAACTTTTGCAAGATCCATAAATCATTTGGCCAAGGGACATACGAAACGCTGATAGGAAAGGCAAATACACTAAACAACATTGAAAAATTGAGTTCTAGAACCGAAGTGCTCACAATATTTCCATATATTTCAGCACATGTCATGTAATACGGTCTTTTTTTTCCCTGAGCATTGTAACCATGGTGACAGCAAAAGAATTATCATGTGAATTTCTGTTCGAACCTCAGCATTGTGACGTCATGTTTGTTACTGTGGCGTATTGTTAGCAATTTAAATATGCTGATAGGGTAGTTCATCATGTGATTTTTAATTTAAGTTTCTCTAGTACTGGTAATAAGAGACCGTAGGGTGGATTATATTTCTCCTAAGTTTAACTCTTAATTTTTTTTTTTTTTTTTTTTTGAAGAGAAAGCTGTCTGAATGCATTCAACAGGATCACACGGACATGCCTGTCCCGTTTTTTTTTTCTTTTTTTTTCTCTCTCTCTCTCTCTGATGAATAGCGCGAGCGTATCGCCAGTCGGCAGAACACGTTTTTATAGGTAATGTTCCGCAACGAAGAGACGGAGTATTATCCATTTAAAGATCTAACAGCGTATAAATAACTTTCACAGCGACACCCTCCTCGTTGCTGGGGAAGGAATTCGTGATTGGACGAACACGCTCACTTGCTCCAAACTTTACGAATTGTTCTGATGGGAGGGAGGAGAAGGGATTAAATTCCACGAGGTTCTCACATATGTTTACATCGCCCAATGAAATATTTACATTGTAAAAACAGAATGTTTATACTGCAGAACAATATTGACGCCATAGAACACTCTGGTGCGTTTATTCTGCTCTGTTCAATACCCGCGAATGGAATTTTTACACTCAAGGCTAATTTTTGCAGTGGGGGGGGGGGGGGGCACATGCTATAGGAAAAAGTTTACCCGACATGGTTACAGATATTTACAAATGTTTAGCCTGAATGTTTACGAAACTTTAGCCTGATTGTTTACGAAATGTTTACAAAACAGAAATGCTTACACATATAGAAACAGAAGGTTAAACTGAAGAAAAATTCTTGAAAGAGAATTAACTTCGATCCAGTTTATTTTATAGGACAAAATATTAACTGCAGAACATCTTGCTATTCATCGCATAGGAGAGAATGTTTACATTATAGGATGGAAAAAGTGTTTACGCTACTTGATAAGTGTTTACAATTATGCTGTGTTGAAATAAATCCATTGTGTTTCAGACAACGCTAAATTGCATATACCTTAATAGCGTGTGGGGCTCTTCGAGCTCTGATAACACTTTTTCACCCTACCAGGCAGCGATAATAACATGTCAAGTATTCCGTACTACTCTTCCTTTAACATAACCACCAATGCATTCACACTGTTAGAAGCACTGGTCATTGGGGTGGCATCGGAAATCTGCGTAGTCAATCAAGTCCATGCACATCATTTTCCTTGAAACATGTGCGCAGTACTATAGCATAGTATGCAATGTTGTTTCGAAAGCTGTCTTGTTTTGTTGCACAAACCTGCGACAATACACGAAACATTGCTTTATCCAGAGTTGCATATCTATCGGCATTTATCCTTCCACACACTAAAACCAAAGGTCCGAGTTCTTACCAGTAGAAACAGCTCCGTTACCCCCACGGTGAACTTCGCAGTTAGGAGTTCGGGCCAAAGCGGTTCCTCGGGCATCTGCCACAACTATATTTGCCTATCTGACATGTAAAGGATGAACTGATTCATGATTCTCATCATGGACTTCCAGAGAGAGAGAGAGAGAGAGAGAGAAAGAGAGAGAGAGAATGTAACATGTTACTACAGTTGTGCTATAAGACGTTAATTTAGTTTGGGGACAAACAAAACCAAGAGTAATTAAACAGAAGTATTTAAAGATTTAAATTTTGCACATAAGACTAGACCCTAGGATACAAAGAATTTGCTATAAACCATTGCCTAAATCTAATAATTTATTATTATTATTTCACACCTCCAAGGAGGGCACCTGCTCTACAACTCCGTCTCCACCATTCAATCACCAACTGACCCCAACTACACTAACGCCATCTACCGCCGACCACTGCTCGTATTTCCACAGACAATCACAACCATCCATGCCCACGGTGGATTCGAACCAGCAGCCTTCTGGCTGGAGAGCGGATCCGCTAACCACTCAGTCAACCAAGCCGGCGGTAATTTATAAAATTACTTTGAACAGACTCCTCATTTCTGTGGACTTCATTTCTTAAATGATGAAAAGGCAGTATATTAAATATTCTGGGGGTTAAAGTAATCTTTTGTCCCTTGATGGTTTTTTTTTTTTTTTTTTTTTTTTTTTTCCAGTCTACGTGTGCATTCTTGGCTGATGTAGCTGTCTCTTGCATTTTCATTGGCTTCTAATATCTGCAGTTGATTTCGTGTGACGTAATCTCTTTTCAATATCAGAAACACATAAGTCACCGATTTGTCATCCTATGAGAATATGTTTTCAGAATTTGTGAGTTTCCCACGTGCTGGTGAATGCTGTTGAATGAAGAATATAAATGTAGGTGAATAAAATGTCGACGATGATGTTTTGCATCAAATAGATTAAGAATGTCTACAATACAAACAATGGTATTCCCAATATGCGGCAATTTGCTAAGCCTAAAAATACAAATACATGTTTATACTAAAACTGGCAGTTATTTAAAGCTTTTCGTAATAAATTTGGCATAAGACAAATTTATCGTTTGGAATAACTTTTAATGAACTCTATGTCAAAGGCAACGGACCTTCATTACATGACAGGGAGTTGTAATAGCAAGTGAATGAGGGGCCTCACTTGGCTCAGGTCATGTCTCGGGAATGTTATCGTGCATTGAGTGTCGGGAGTAGTTGGTGAATTAAGATCCGCCAATCTCTGATAGCCAGGGACCATTACTCGAGGGAAGATAAGGATGTGCCAAGAATGGGACTTTATTTTAATGTTGGTAGACCCACGTATGCACGCCATACATACACGTGTGGCGCAATAAGACGTGGGTTGCTGTGGGGGAGGAGATGATTCCATCATGAATCAAGGGAAGAAAGATACGGCTAGGGTTGTTCTTCTAACTCGGAAAAAAATAAGCATTAACGAGATGAAATTTGACTGTCAACAGCGAGATATCTTCAAGCTTTTATTTTTATTTCAATACAGCTGACAGGGTTTTCTTATGCCGCGCATTAATTTAAGTTGAAACAGCAAGAATAATGTCCTTATTTATTTCCATGGTGACTGCGTTCATTCTTGAAAAATGAAAGCGTTTCCTTAGTTGGAGTTTAATTGCCACAGAAAAATACGGAACTCATTGCCATCACTAGGATGGTGGGGGTGGAGAATTTAAAGCAATGTCTCATCTGTTTGTCGTTCTGTATCTCTTTGATACATTTTGATGTTATCAGCTTCTTCTGTAAAAATGGTCGACTTAGAATTTCTAATTAGCCGATCTTGGTGAAGTCATGGCTAAAACTTCACTATACCGCAGGCCGAGAAACTTGATTTCGAAAGTTGTTAGGAATGATTGAAGGAAACCATATGCTTTATATAAACGAGATTTTCCTCGGTGGAGTTTTATTATCAGAAGTAATGTCACTGCTGTTAAGAGCAACGTGCCAAAGCAGAGAGTACAGTGTTTTAAATCTTCAAGGCAAGAAGAACATACAGCTGCTGTGGTTCTAAACTATCAAATACAAATATATCAATCACAATCTTCGGCTGTGATTCCAAATATCCACATAAGAGAGCAACGTGCAAATATCATCAGAACTGTATTATATAATAAAGTCAGTCTAATGAGACTAGGGAAGATTTGCGGTGTGTGTTTGCGGTGTGTATATGTGTGATTTCTCATGTGTTTATTGATTGTAAAAGAGGCCTTGTTTCGAAATCTATTTATGCATTTTGTTTCTTTACAACGCCTTGGTACGACCGCACCTGGACTACTATGCTCATATTTGGTCTCATGGGTTCGGAGGGAATAGAGAAGTTGTGGAAAGGGTGAAAAGAAAAGCAACGTAGATGATTTATGAGGATAGATTGAGAGATAGATTGCTGTCACCAATAAACAGGAGAAAGAGCAGTAATATGACAGGTCTAATAAACTTCTGAATGGGTGTTATAAAATGTCGTCTGATGAATATTTTCGTTATAAGGAAGGTGTGGAGAAGACAGTCGTGGAAGTTAAGTTATGTACTATTAAGAAAGGAGAACTAGGTTTTTCGCTCACAGAACATAAATAAATGAGTGGAACAGTTTGCTTATTGAAGTGGCGAGGTCATCTAGTTTGAATGAGTTTAAGAAACGGTATGACAGCTAGTGTGGGTGATGTATGCCTCCCTCGATGAGTCGTTCACTCTCTGGAGGTCTCCGATTAATAACCATAAAAATAAGAGGAATTTTTAGGCCTTTTGAATGAATAGTAGGTTAGTTACTCTTGGACGGATGGTCTAAAATATTTAGAAGTATTAGACGTAGAATAAATTAAGATTATGAAAGCAAATTTTGTGAGGAAAAAATGAAGAGGAAATCCTCACTTTCATCTGAAACAAACTCGCCCAATTTCAACAGTCACATTGGCCTTTGACTTGATTTTAACTCAAGTCTTTCAAATGTGGTTCTTTCATCTGCATCATGAAGGTGTCACAGCTAATGACAGGAAAACCCTGGATCTGCTCATTATCATTTCTCCAAGACGCTCCTGTCAGTGGCAACTATCGATCACTAGAGTAGCTTGACGATAGGGACATTTGAAAACGACACTTCCAGTTACTGAAACTGCACAAGAAGGCGAAAGACAAAATAAGGTGTAAATAAGGACAGAATCCTTAAGTAGTTTTAATTTGTTTAATACAAAAAGTGTTTAAACAGTATCAAGCAGTCAATTGTCCTAATTCCTGATATGTGTACAGATATAAATAAATCACATCTTTATTGATAACGTGTTGTCCCATGTTTCTGTAATAATAGCTGGACAACTTTCTTAATATTGCTGCTGTGTTCCGATGTGTTATTCTTTTGTTTGGTAATCGTTGCTTTGTTTCATGGGGAGTTCTCATTGGAAAGTATTGTCCCATAGGGCATGCGCAGTATCATGAAAAGTAACTGCACATCGTTACTCGGTCAAAACACTCAGACAAATAAACTGTTCATCGAGCATTCTTCATATCCAAACACATCTGTTAGTTGGAGACGAGCGTGTAACATCCCATTGGCCAAAAAAACTTTTTGGCAAATGTGACTGTTGCGCAGGATGAAAAACTCATCTTCTTCGCTTCTTATACGTTTATGTCATAAAGTCTTTTTCTTTTCTTTTTTCATCCTGCACAACAGTCACATTGGCCAAAAAGTTTTTTTTTTCCATGTGTACAATATTCCTTCCCTCTTAATTGATAACCCTTTATGGCCATGATTTACCAACTGATTGTGTTCAGTGCATTATCTACAGTACTATCTGGACACAGTGTAGAAGCCGTATTGTTCTGTGAGGAAGTAATAATAGAAATTGTATATTTGTCTTGAAATGCGTGCTGAAAGTATTGGAATTATGCATTCCAATAACACTACTGGTTGGCTGAGTGGTTAGCGTATCCGAGTCTCCCTCCAAGAGGTTTCGGGTTCGAATCTGATAAGGGACATAGATGTGATTGTCTTATTAACTCTGTGGAAAGGGATATTGGAAGTCTCCCTCATAATTCTGTTTAACGGAAAATTATCTTAAATGAATTTTTTTCCCTGTTTTTCTATAGCTGGGTCGGTTTGGAGTTTCAAAACGATAATAAAAATGATAAAATTTATCATATAGAATCAGTATCAATTTTTTGTTCATCTTATTTGGATCATTTTGGACAAAATGACGTCTTCAAGTATAATTCTCAAAAACTGTTCTAGCTTTAACTGTTGAGATGATGAAAAGTGTCCCTAATATAAGAATGCTAATATGCAATGAATCTTTACTTTATACGATTGTCTGCAGTCATTTTCTTACTTGTTTATTTTCTCATCTGTATTCAGGTCGACATAGGTGATTCTGTAAGGAACCACATAATTAAAAGTAACTTAAAGCAATATCCGGATTAATGTCCAACCGAACTTGAAAGTTATATTAACCTTCTGGTGAATGGTATACAGTGTTAGCATTAGATTGATATAAGTTTATGCCGCATAAAGTCTTTTTTTTTTCTTTATAAGTTTTGTTTTTTGCTCAACGTCTTTCATTTCGTATGCTTGATGATGATGATGATTGTAGATAATTTTTTTTTTTAAATATATCTGTCCAAATAATTCCTTCATTATTTAAAGATGATTGTTAAGAGTTCCGCATCTCACTGGTTTTCTTGGTATGAGCAATGATCTACTCTTCTGTTCTCAGGAATGGCACTTAGAGATTGGTCTTTCATTGTGACGATAGATTCAAGTTTCAGCACCGGAAACAAGACGTTTGACAAATGAAGAGGACTTATATGCTGCATGTGGACAACATTTGGATATATAGTTAAAAACCGGCAACAAAAAAGATGTCTACAGGAAAAAAAAAAAAAAAAAACTCACGGTACTAAGTACAACAATTAGCATTTTATACGGAAGACATATTTTTCAGTCTACTGTCATAAATCAACACTTTCATGATTTCGCTTTAGCAAGATTTCATAAGATAGGTAACGTCAAGCATTTCTGACTTAACTACTTCAACACTTCAAGAATAAAGTGTACCAGAGAAGTCATAATTGAAGCGTGTCAAATATTTGCGATTTGACGAGTTAAAAAAAAGTCCCATTTTAATTACAAAGCTGAGCAGTTTATCAACACACAACAGTTAACTTGCTAGAGTCAGATTTTATGACTGAAAATTTTATAAAGACTTCGTGAAACAGTATATCAAGACTTCCTAACAGACCTCATGACTCAACTGTCTTTATGAATCATCTGAAAGTTTTAGGCTAACAATATGAAAATAAAAGCACTGGAAAAAGGTATTTAGGTGTAATTCAAGTCCCATATTTTCAAAGTTATATGCGCTATAGGAACCGATTCATCTGAAGAGAGAGACAAACAGAAAGACGCGCGCGCACATACACCCAAATACTTGGAACAGAACATATCTATTTGTCTAACAGACTGATAGATATAAGGTCAATTAATTAGAAGGGGTGGAAAGAGAGAAAGAACGAGAGAGAGAGAGCAAGGACATTTTTCTCGCAAGTGATTCCAGCCATCGGCACGTCAGATGTTGCTGTCAGGACGGCATGCGCCTCTTTAGCCCGAATCCCCCCCCCCCTCCTTGCCATCGTTCCGCCATCTGTACCCCATACATCACGTGTGCCTTCCTGCATCGTTTCTGTCAGAACCACGTTTAGTGCAGCGGCGAGTCAAATCTTAAGAAATTCCGACACTTACGGGCGACACAAACCACAAACACGGTCCTCCTCCAGGAACGCGCTCACGTGATGAAGACGTTGGAATAGTAGACAGCCGCCGTTCGACTCATAGCCGAGGGCCTGACGGGTGGGAGGGGTAATTAGGGTCGACACTACACGGTTTTACTCTTGCCAGGACATACGGCAGTCTCGCGCGGAAACAGGCTGTAAACTTGTACATGGTTTGGTGACAAGGAACAGCCGACCAAAGCCGTCCGCGAGGAGTAATTTATACGGCCTTACGATCCCGTCAGGGCATACATATGCTGTGTGTATGTCCCTTAAAACTGTCACTCCCTCGGAGTGCTGTTTGTCTTCTGTTACTCCCGATGCTGTTGGCGATAAACAACTCGATAGGGAGTGCTGTGAACATTGTTCAGGCCCGCTGTTTCCATACCTGGGCATGCGGGGAGAAGACAAGATTGTGCTTAATCTGATTGGCCTAGAGAGGGTCGGTTTCAGTTCTTGTTTTTATTAGTCGAAAAGAAATAATCATGTGCGAAGATTGGAGCCGATAAGAAGTTCAAAGAATTGAAAGAAAGATGGAGAGAAAGAGAGTGACGACACATTCAGAGACTTAAATATTATCATCCGTTTTTTTTCCTCCGTGGATGATTTCTGTACGACCATTGAATCAAAAGTATTCAATCTAACCAGGATGAAAATATGACAAAATATACTTCGCCATGTTCTACATCCAAGAAACGTTTGAAGTTATATATTTTCGAAAGAAAAAAAATCCACTAAATTACTAGCACACTTTACTTAGCAATATTTTGAAGCAATACGTCAGTTATTATACGTATATCTGTAGAGACATAGCAACCAGTGACAGCTAACTCAGATACGTAACCACATTAAATTAAGTTACGTCACCAAAGGTTTTCACATTCTCGACAACTTGAGTTTAGTGTCAAAACTAAGTGGGAGGAAAGTCCAAAGACTGCTTAGATCGCGCCACTTAAATTATTATCAGTAAATTAATGACAACAATTTGGGAAAAAAAAATGCATATAAAAATTCTTGAGAACTATCAACTTCTTGGGGGAAAAATTTATTACTAGAGTAATCATATTGAAAGTGTATGTCATTAATAACGTGAATTTCTGGATTGTTGCAGTTTCCCGATTATTCACTATGAAATCGTTTATTCAGTCAATGTGAGTGATTTTCGAAATACTGCCAGAATCGGCACTTTTCCACGGAAGGACGACATGTCAACTTATAGTGCAATACCGGAAACTCATTGTGAAGTGAAGCCTATGTAGTATAGGTTAGCGATGCACAATGGTTGAATTTAAAAAAAAAAAAAAAAAGAAAGAAAACCGTATCTCCACACGCATGTAAATCACCAAAGCCATCAATCAGAACTGCGTATAGAGTATAGATGGCAGCACTTGTACGATTTGTATTGTCATATTGTACAACGAGGCCCCATACAACTTCAACCTAAAAGCAAGGTATACGTCATGAATATAATCCATGGAAGCAAAGCTGTTGTCAGTCTGATGGTTACAGACGACATTACTGTCATTAGACTAGCTCTCATATGGCTGATAATAAGTCCTCTGAGTTGATTACGTTTATGTCTGAAGCAAGTTGAAACCGAAATTGGTCTACAGATTGAAAAAGGCTATAAGAATTTCGGTCTTTGCAAAGCATGTTCGTATTCTGGATATCGCAAAAGCTTCAATAAATAATTGGCAAGTGTAACTCAATTTAAATATTCCAGCCAGACTCGAATCCGTGACAAGAAATTCAACGTGGTATCCAATACGCTTAACGACAACCTTGTCACAAACATGAACACCCCTTTAGTCCCCACTCCCATTTTCCTGGCGCCCTATCCTTCACACAACGCAATATTTGATATTTAAAAAAATAAAATAAAATAAAAAAGGCTACCTGTTTGGCTTCTTGCCAGATTCTGCTAATTAAGGGAAACGAAGTGACATCACATGCATAATAATGGACAGCGATCTACTGGGGGAAAAAAAAAAGAAAAAAAAAAAAGACAAGACGTTCGTTCTCGTGTCGCTAATTAGAAAGAACGCCGGATGAGTGATGTTAAAATTATTAGCACCGTCCTTTTCATTATCTGCAATTACATGGCTGTAATTACCGGAGTCGACTACGGAAGTTTCGACGGAATACGGAGCTTGGATAGCGATGTTCTTCGCATCCGATGGAAGGAATGACTCTTCTCTCGCAGAACCTCCCTCTAGGAAATAATTAGCAGTTGCTAGCAGGGCGTATTTGGTAGCTTCACGGCCGATTTCAATTACTCTCTCTCGGATAATCTCAGATGATCTGCGGAAACGTGAACCCAGGGGGGGGGGGAGAGGATGGGAAAGCAACCCTTAGGGAATCTTAACTGAATTAAAAAAAAAAAAAAGAAGTTCGGTTCCACAAATCGTAAAAAGTTGTCAGTATATACCAAAGATGTCCTGCCTAAACACACTGACATACTCCATTTAAGACAATTTTATACACAGCGATAGCTTCTTGGCATCTCGTGGAGGTGACGCACCCATACGGAGTACAAGACAGGCTGCTCCACCCCGTGTTAAAATATATTGGCAAGGAAGCAGCAAGAATCGAACCGAGCAAGCTATGAGAAGAGTTCCATGGGTGGATGTTTTCATAATCAAAAGTCCTTGGTTGTCCCGATTTTCGACATGGGAGCCAGACGAAGGCATTGACCTACTTTTCATTATCTAGATCGGTGCCCACTGTCTCCAATATTCTCGTAGCTTCTTTTCTAGGAGGCAAAGAAGTTATATTACGTCCTACTTAATGACTCAGAGGTTCCTTAAAGGAGATGCGTTGGATTCATTACGATTATTCATGCTTGGATATTATTTAAGGTCACAGATGGTAGCACCAGCTGTGAAGTTGATTACGTTTTTTTTTTGCCAACATAATTAGTAATTACGGTAAGCATAGATAATAGGCAACTAAAATAAAACGATGGTTTGCGTCTGAACTCCATTGTATCCAAGATGAAGGGTGTCTTTCAGTAGGACTAATTAATACACGAATATCTCAATTAAAATTAAGAATTAATAAATTTAAATTTACTATGAATAATTTAAAATGAAAAATATTAAGGTGTCCGAATTCTAATTAATTAAAACGAAATGTTAAAGAAAGATAAAATATACTTGCGTAAATTAAAATAATAAAATAAAATAAAAAACAGATTGAAGAAAACCATCTGCAGGGTGTGATCGATCAAACTGTCAGGCAAGATTCAGTTCTGACCGTGACTGCTGATTTATTTACTTGCATTCTGTCTATTGAAAGCTTGTCAGGAAATCTGATGACTTGCTGGCCTTTTTTTTCTATCAGTAAGACGCCATTTTTTGTCCTTATCTGAATATTTGGCAGAGCCGAAGGGGAAAAAATATCAATCATTGGAAGTCTTTTATTGCCCTTTTTATATGCAATATCTCGTGGGCGTCATCTCCATGGCGCTTATTTACGTATGAATGAAAGTTTTTCTATTAAACCTGGGAAGGTATGAATAGCAGAAATTAGAACTCCAGAATTATCTATCCATAGCACTCATGGTATTAATGTGATAGGTTTACAACCTTTGGCGACAGTTGACTTATAAAATGGAAAATTGTTACAAGTTAAATAACTTGCAGCTAATAAAATATTATGAATACTTTTTTTTTTATTCATAATAAGTTTTGCAAGTCCACTAAAACTTAAAAAGTACAATTATGGGTCTAGGATGAGAATTACAGGTTGAGTTGCCATATTGTGATATCACGTGATAGAAATGTATCACCGCAGTGAATCATGGGTAAATAATTGAATGATTTTGAAAAGCGCATGTTGTGATGTAGAATGTCAATAACAGTTAAAAATTCTTTCCAATCAGTTCCCCCTCCCGGTATAATGTGACCATGACGTCACGCCAGAAGTGTATCATAGCAACGAATCACGAAGAAATCATTTCAGCAAAGTTTGGAAAAGTACGTGTGTCATGGAAAATGTCAATTGCAGTTGAAAGTTACTTTGCAGGCCTTCGTTTCTTATATTTTATTTTTTATTGCTAAGGTATGATAAGCTAATGACATTAAACGGAATAGCAAAAGTAAAAGCTGATCTGGTGAAGTTAGAGAGAAGGATCAATGAATGGGAGCTAAACAGTTTGCATTATTTAATGATGACGGATTGTATTAAATAGGAGAGAGAGAGAGAGATAATATGGAATGTAGTTATGTTTAACAGAACAAGTTTGAAGTTGAGTCATCTCCATTAAGATCAACATAATAAATGTCAAAGGATGGGATATTCACTCTGAATACAAGGAGACTAAGAATTTTTTTTTTTTTTTTCAATTCTATCCAAGTATTTGACGGTATATAGAATATTATATGAAGATAGAAAATTCAAGATGAACGCGCAATACGGCTGCATGCTAATATTGAACTTGGATGTAACAATGGCGAATGCCTTTATTTACATGATATTTACAAACCTTTATATCACGGTGGGATTCGCACCCTTAGTTTGTAGTATTTTTGTACGCAAAGAAATCTAAGGATTTAAGTGCTTTTTTATTGATCAAGAATCTATATGGAGGCTAGAGGTGGTGTTGGACAATTATTTGCAAATGACTGTACTTTCCTACGGAAAATATTAAGGAAATAAAGGATGTAAATATGACTGAAAAAAAGTCGATGACTGAAAGACAAATGCAGCGTCAAAAAAAAAGATTAAGAGCAAAGAAGAAAGAAAGAGCGCAAATAAATGGATTTAGTATGCATTTAAACAATAGTTTGGATTGGGTATGTCAGGGCAGAAGTAACTTTCTACGTATTGACCGAAAACCTTTCTCCAAGTCATACTCAGGAATTTTATTCTGAATATATAAGAAAATATAGACAGGAAAGCTTCTAAGAAACAAGTGCCTTAATGGAGAAAGAATTAAGGAAGTCAACAAGTTGGAGTTCGGTCAGAGACTTGTCTAACATCTAGAAAGATGGATTTTTCTCCAGGGAGCAAAGTTGAGGATTCTGGATGCAGCTGTTTTTTCAACAGCGACTTATGAATGTGAAACAAGGAACATAAAGAAGTCTGATAGAAAAAGGATAACTGCTTTTGAGATGGCTGTTGAGGATATCATTTACTGAAAGGGTCAAATGGATGGAGGCTAGAAACGATCGGCTGAGCTCTAAGGCACTTTAGCGATATTGACAGAAGAAAGTTGAAATACTTTGGACACAGTGAAAGAATGGACGGGGGACTTCTCAAAGCAGTAATAGAATATCCCATAATGCAAAGCACATCCCCTTTCAGGCGTGTATAATGCAATGCATAATGGGAAGAGCCACTACCCAGACCGGTTTCGACCTTTATTGAGGTCTCTTCAGTGGGAACCAGACCCGGGAGAGATACCAAGGTGGAAGTAACGTAGAAGTCATATATATCTCATATACAAGTAGACAAAAGGTGCTTGACCTTCTAAATAAAAATCTCCGGATGAGAGAAAGATGTAGAAAGTAAAAAGGTAAAAACTTTCTACATCTTTCTCTCATCCAGAGATTTTTTATTAAGAAGTTCAAGCGCCTTTTGTCTACTTGTATATGAGATATATATGACTTCTACGTTACTTCCACCTTGGTATCTCTCTCTCCCGGGTCTGGCTCCCACTGAAGAGACCTCAATAAAGGTCGAAACCGGTCTGGGTAATGGCTCTTCCCATTATGCATTGCATTATACACGCCTGAAAGGGGGTGTGCATTGCATTATGGGATACATACTTGCCTTTAATACAAAACATCATACATCCCCTTCTTGGAGATGTGTTTTGGCATTAAAGGTAAATATTAAGATTAGTGATCGGAGCTTGTTCCACCTTTACCACGAGTTTCCCTGGTCTTGCACTACCTGTGTGATCAGTTAGACTTGCATCAATTGCAGGCGCAAACTTGACTTTTAGTCTGTTTGCTTACTTGGGAAATGGAGTAAAACCAGGTTTAAAATTGCTTGGTATCTTTAACATATATATATATATATATATACATATATATATATATATATATATATATATATATATATATATATATATATATACTGTATATATTCCAAATGGGTCTGCTTTTAAGAAAAAATAAGCAAGCACGAATTAAGTGACTTCTCACTTTCTTTTTTTTTTTTTCGTTGTTGTTGGATTACAAGGTTCATAATAACATCGTATTAATGCACAAAGTAAGTATAAGCGAATTTTGAATTCTTGTTAACGTTCAAATCAAAAATAGAATTTTTTTTTTTTTTAGAATAGCCATAGAAAGTCCTTTAGTGTTTCATCCCCCCCATCAGACTGCATATGTGGTGTAGTAAAATCTTTGCCTATCCCACACGTATCGCTATATTACGTTTTCTTGTAATATATGTGATAATTCTTGTAATAGTCATATACAGCTGTAAAAATTTTAATTAATTTTTTTTTCCATCTCAGTACAAAACGTTTATTACGCAGTTCAATACTCTCTCTCTCTCTCTCTCTCTCTCTCTCTCCAGTTGAAGAATGCCTTTATTTTAAAGAAATCATGTGTAAATAAAAGCAGTTTTTATTTATTCACTTATTTTTAATTTTATATATACACTGTATATATAAATTGTCCATCCCCATACACTGCTGAATCAGGAGCACTTGCATTCTGTGTTCCGATTACAACACCACATATCGTTCATATCGTAATATTTTGTTAAAAATCTATTTTTTATAAAAAAGCAAATAGAAATAAAATTTATATTCAAAAAAATTAAAAAATATTGCCATTATTTTAAATAAAATGAATTAAATTTAAATTTTACTAATACACCTTTTATATTTTATCATAATTTTATAAGACATTAAACTTCTTGGAAATTGATGCTTAATGCCTGGTAGGTATTAGATTGATTTCAATCCAATACCCTTGGAGGGTAATGGATGGCAATGCTGTAGCTAATGAAGTTCAAACTGAGGCTCGGCTATTGCTGTTACCCTCCTGCCACGATCAGAGCTTTAATTGCTCAATTAATTGCTCAATAACACCTTATCCATACATTGTCCTCTACAGATAACGGGGAAGATGAAAAGCATTCTTGCTTCGCCCTTTAAGCCAGTCCTTATAAGGATAAGGCTTAATGCCCAAATGGGAACATTTTTTCCCATTTATCATGATTGTGATTTTTGCGTTCTGGGTGAGTGGTGGCGTTTACGATGTCGAAATATTTTATGCATGATTATGATGTTTTAAGAGACCGAATATGTAATAAAAGACCAGAGAGCGTATTATTGTTTATCATGGAAAATTTGGACTAACAAATCTGTGATACACTGAATTCGTATTCAGCACAAGATTTCGAAAGAGAGAGTGTGGTGCATAATAAGTATGTGATTATGATTATCCGAAGCATCTAAAGCTTATGAAGCTAGTGTATGCTGTCTGTTAATTGTGTGCGTGTTCGTTTTTTTTCGGAAAATTAAAAAGTTCTGGGAGGAAAAGCTCTTCTACCTCCGTATGAAACGGCTAATTCTCCACTTATATGTATTGTACATAACTTATTAGAGGTGATAAGATCTTCGATTTGACAATAACATCAGAGGAATTAACGATAGACCATAGTCGTTACTTGGACCTTCTCTATGCAAACTGGCCAGTACTAAGGAACGCCTTGCATAATCTAAGGTTTCTATTTATCCCTAGCAATAAATTTCTTAACCTGGATCAGCTGAAAGATATATATGTGTATAGACGTGTAAAATGAGCTAAGAATAAGAAAAACTAAATCATCAACGTAACCAGTTCATCTGCAATAGTTTTGCAATTCTGAATGTGCAGAAGAATTTAACAAGTATTTTGCATGTGCATATGAGCATCTTCAATGAAACTCGGAGCATGGGAATAGTTCCTTCTGACTGGATTTGCAAGAATTATTTCAATTCAAAAGATTGTTCATCACATTAAATGGATAATTACAGACCAGAGAATCTTTATTAATGTTATTGATAAAGTAATGAAAAAAAAGTAATATTAAGTCATCGTATTCAAGATTTGTTGAGCACGGTACACATTAGGACTTGCTTAATATAATTCATAAATGATTTAGATTCACATATTGATAGTAATTTTTTTCTCTTTGTTGATGTAAAGTTGAGTAATTGTTCTAATGACCTCATTTTATACAGGATGATCAAAGGCTATTGAAAAGAACGGACTCGAAAGTGAGATTTAAAATTCGATATGAACAAATGAAAACAGTTGATTCGGTAAGAACATAACAAATTGATATAAACTGACTAGATAAACCTCAGAAAAACTTGATAAATATGAATAAATGAATGTTTTGGCTGAAGAATTTGAATTAAGGAATAATATTTATAAGAAAACTAGTAAAGCTCAGTAGATTGAGCGATTAATTAAAAGAAGTTTCACTTGTATGAGAAAGTTTGTAATGATACCGTTATGAAAATTTTTACTCGGGACACTTCGGGAGTAGTGAGACCGTACCATGAAAATTATGAGAATCCGACGGCTTATTACAATCTGATGAATTCTTCTAACAGGTATGCTCTGTACTAGACAGAGCATACATAAAAAGATAGTGAAGAAAAGAATTAAAACAAATATACAAAGTTCATTTTTCGCTACTAGGTATAAACTGTATGGAGTGGCCTTCAGTAGTGGGCGAGTTTATGTAAGTTTAAAGCATTAGGTGTTCGTTGCACATAGATTTGAATTAGACTGATTTCGTGGTATTTAACATGTTAGCTAATTTTTAACATTAACCAATATTTAGATAAAATAAAACAAAATGAAGAAATAGAAATAGAATAGCTTAATATAAAAACGATACTAAATGAAAGCTTAGGAAAGACCAACAAATTCAATAATAATAATAATAAAATGAAGATATGGAATGATACAATCAAAGAAATAATCGAAATGAAAAAAGAAGCTTATCATAAATGGTTAAGCAGTAAACGATTAGATGATGAAATCTACCATATATATATATATAAAATGATAAGCCTTTTTTGTGTTACGTTTTTTGTCAAGTTATTTGAAACGTTTTGAAACTCAGGGGCTGCCCTGAGTGTCGAGTCTTCGAAAATTGAGTCATCAAAATTCAAGGAGAACCGGCCTACCAATCCGGAACACGGGGGGGGGGGCTTAGGCGCCAGGGGGAGGAGCCCCTAGTAGAATATAAAAGAATAAGAGCCATACTAAAAGAGAAGTGAGAAAAAGACAGAGAATCATGGAACAAATTTGTTTCTAATTTAGAATATTATTTATATAAAATGAGACCCAATGTATATAAGATTTTAAAACACTTAAATACAGATACTAAAGAAAGCATAAAATTAACACCGGATTAAAATTAGAAAAAATTTCTAAATTTCTATACAGAATTGTGGACAGATAAATATTTTAACAAAGATAATTGACAAACATTTAATGAAAATGAAAAGTAAATAACTAAAGAAGAATTAGAAATCAGCCTGAAAGAAATAAGAAACGGAAAATCACCTGGAGAAGATAAGCTAGGTTCAGAACTATATAAATATGCAGGAACAAGATTCAAAGAAAGACTCCTATTATTTTTAAATAAAATCTATTCAGCAGGTAACCCCCCAGTAGAATGGAAAAAAGCAATTGTGATTCCTATTTTTAAAAAAGGTAATAGAGGTGACCCTAAAAACTATAGAAGTATCAGTATACTAAATTCCTGTTATAAAATATATAGCAGAATTTTAAATAACAAACAAATAAAATATTCTGAAAACTTTATTTTAGAACTACAGAATGGATTTAGAAAGGGCCGATCATGTATGTAGACCCAGCCTTTTGCCTAAAATTAATCATAGAGGAAAGAAGAGAATACAATTTATAAAGACATATTACATTTATTGACTTTGAAAAAGCATTTGACAAAGTTAAAAGAAACATATTATTTAACATATTAAAAGAAAGACAAATACCAAATAATATCCTAAACGCTATCACAAGTATATATGAAAATAATGAAATACAAATAAGATTAAATCATGAGCTAAAATGGAATAAACATTTCCATCAAGGTATTAAACTTTCTTCTACTGTGAACTTAAGCACTCTCCTTTTTGCCGATGACCAAAGAATAATTACAAATTCTGAAGATAACTTACTGAAAGTTACTTTAAATCTAAATGAGATAGCCAAAGATTATAGAATGATAATATAAACAGGAAAATCAAAAATGATGACCTTTAAAGGACACGATCCAGTAAGAACTAAATAATAATAGATAACAAGATTTTAGAACAGGTTAATTCATTTAACTACCTAGGATGTATGATTACATATGAAAATGAAAAAGATATAAACCTAAAAAGTGCAAACAGGTGTAATTTTCTCTATATTTAAACCAAACCTAGTTCAAAAACAAACAGGACTAAAAGTATACAATGCATTAGCCCTACCAGTCTTAATGTATGGAAATGAAATCTGGAAAATTAAACAAATATACAAACAAAGATTAACAGCAGAAATGAAGTTTATGAGAAAAACTGCAAAGTATACTCTATTTGATCACAAAAGAAACGAAGAAAGTATGAAAGAATTAAACCAGGAATCAGTAATAGAAAAAAATAAATAAACATAAATGGATGGAAAACATTGAAAGAATGAAAACAGAAAGATTACCAAAATAGCCTTAAATTTCAAACCATTAGGAAAAAGAAAACCAGGACGTCCTGTTAAGAGATTCAACGATGACATCTAAGGCCGGAAAAGGCCACTCTAGGCCTAAATCCTTAATAGGCTTATTATTATATAATAAGCCTATTAAGGACAAAAATAAAGATAATAAAAAAGTGAGGATGAACGACAGAAAAAGACAAGCCGAGTGCATATATACAAGCCAACCCATATATTCGCTGTTGGTGAATTTCTTATCATCCATATCAGTGACTTACCCTGCTATTCTTGTTTTTAATTCCAGAATTGAGCTGGTTGGTCTCAGACTGTGGACGTGGAATTTTTATCCCACCTTCCCTCTCAAACATAAAATTTACCTTGAACACACTTCGTAGTAGTTACATTTAAACTTCCTCTGCGTGTTTATCCCGCTTCTAATGCAGGGTCCAGTATTACAATCGATGCGACTTTTGTTAGTACAACCCTCAAACGGCCTGCCGCTAGGGGAGGGGGGAGTATTTTTTTTACTGTCGCAGCATGTGTTCAAGGGGCCAGTTTGCCTGTTTTGAGGGAGAAAAAACCCTCTAATTCCGTATGGGACCGGTTAACTCACTTTTACTCGAAAAAAATCCTATAAAGGTTCCTTACGTCATGGACGGGAATCGAACCCAGGTCTTTCCTGGCCAAAGGACTTCCGTCTATACTGACTGCGCTACGGAGGCTCTAATAGTTACATTTATACGAATTCAAATATTTAGTACAGTTCGTGCCGCTGCTTCCCTCCCAGATTTTTTTAAGGTAGAAAAAATTCATTATAATGCCAGCCGAGTGGTTAGCGTATCCGCTCTTCAGCCAAAAGGCTGCGGGTTCGAATCCTACCGTGGGCATGGATGCTTGTGAATGTCTGTGGAAATACTAGTGGTGGTGGTCGGCAGTACATGACATTTGGTGTAGTTGCAGTTAGTTGGTGGATTGAGTGGTGGAGACAGAGAGCTGTAGAGCAGGTGTCCTCCCTCGATGAGTCTTTGGACTTCCTGGAGGTGTCAATAATAATAATTTCTTCGATCCATCGGTTGGTTCTACTTTGTATTCAACTACCGTTTGCCACTGATGACGGCCTGTAATTTTCGGACCGCAATATATGGCTTTTGAATAAATATTATTCACTTATTTCTTTGTATTTTCATGTGAACTGAAGAAACCATATAGCACAAGTATCTCTAAAAGAACTATTATCATGCAGCATATATATTTATCTATATATTCATATTTTCTGTTCAGTTAAAAGTGCCTTGAGTACATTCATGATCAATGCACTCAGCACTTTATGAAGTTGTTTCTTTACTTTCATTATTCATCATTTTGATAAATATACATATTAATTTTATAGTTTTCTTAATGCAATATTTATAACATAGTATAATCAAAAATATTATTATGAAATTATGAAGTTAATATAGTTAAATTATTTAGATAATAAAAAAAATCCATTTTGCTTAACGGTACACCTTTTAGTTTTTAACATAATATTATGTTACGTACTTATACAGACAGATTGGAGAATGGATCAATCGACCGTGAGATGCGGTGATTGATTGATTCAATCCAATATCCGTGGCGGGTAATGGATGGCAATGCTGTAGCCAATAAGTATTAACTGAGGCTCGGCTATTGCTGTTATCCTCCTGCCATGATCAGAGCTTTAAATGCTCAATAACACCTTATCCATACACTGTCCTCTACAGATAACGGGGAAGATGAAAAGCATTCTTGCTTAGCCCCTTTAAGCCAGTCCTTATAAGGACTAGTTAAGCCATTCTTTTTTAAGGACTAGAACTTAAAGAAAAGTTGGATAGAATGGCTCTTGGCTTTCTGTCTTGAGTACTGAGTCGTGCGCGATAGTGATGATCACCGCTCGGTCAGCTTTGGAATTGTGGTGTTTTTATTATATTATATCTTATGTGTCTTAAATTAAATATCATGTAATTTATGATTCAGTGCTCTTGCCAAAACAGTACAGAGTCCTGTAGTTAGCGTTTTTTTGTTTGTTTGTTTGTTTGTTTGTTGTAGATAAATACTTCACATTGATAGTCATGGAAAAACAGCTAAATGAGACAATATTCGAGGAGGTATATAAAGAATTTATAAGACTAGGTGAACTACAGACTTTGTAGGTAGAAGTGCGAGCACGCAAAAACCGAAGAACAACAGAGGAACCACACAATGACAACAGTGAAATGGAACAGGATTCTCAGGGTTCGGACACTGCTATTTCTCCCAAAGAAAAGGTGCCTCCGATCATCCTTAGAGAAAAGCAGAAGTGGGCAGCTTTAAGATCCACAATGTCCAATCTGCACATTGTTTTCATTAAGGCCAAAAACATGGATGAAGGCATAAAGATCCAGCCACCAATAGTGACAGATTATAGAAGGTTGAACCAAAGAACTGGACGACAGAGGCATCCAGTATCATACCTTTGCGCTCAGTTCCGAAAAAAAACTTAAAAGTGGTCCTTCGTGGTGTCTGTGAAGACATTGACACAGCAGAAATAGCTGCTGACCTGAATTATCAGGATCTGCCTCCAGTCAAGGTCAGCAGAATGTACAAAGCAGACAAGACTCCCATGCCATTAGTCCTAGTTGAGATTCATAAAATATACAAGGATATCTACAACTTAAAAACAGTTTGTGGTCTTCGTCACACCAGAACTACTCCGGAAAATATAATTTTCAGGGCAGTGCCACAGGTGCCAGAAGTTTGGCCATGCCCAGAATCTATGTAGAGCAAAACCAATACCTGCACAAAGCCGAGGACCACCTCGGCCAAATGTGCCAACTGCGGTGGCCCTCATCCTGCGAACTACAAAGGATGTACTCAGCATCCAAAGAACAGACGGATGGAGGCAGTCAATCAGCCCTCCTCCTACAGTATCAGAACAACAGAGCCCAGGTATTAAAACAGGAGACTCAGCGACCACAGTCGGAGACCTCCAAAAATAGAGACACCCAAAAGCAAACAAGAAGTTATGCCGATGTGACCCGTACAAATAGATCAATACTAGAACAAAATCAACCAACAGCACCTAAAAACCTAACAGCTGTTATTACGGCCTCACTAGCAAACATGCTACAAATTTCAGCCTATCAAACCCTACTGAAACCTCCACTAAAAGATTTCTTCGTGAAACTCAGGTCATCCTAACAGCTCTCATAAATGAATAGTAACAAACTCATTCCAGCATCTCTTCAGATAGTTGCTTGGAACGCAAATGGCCTCAAAAACAAAATTCTGGAACTCCGAGATTTCACATCTAGGTATCAACCAGATGTTATTTTAATCAGTGAAACTCATTTAGGACCATCATGCAATCCTACAATAAAGGGCTATCACCTATACAGAAATGACAGACTACTCTACAGAGTCGGCGGCACTGCCATCTTCATTAAAAACTACATTAAGCACCACTCTGTGAGCAATCCTTCAACCACTAACCTTGAGATCACAGGCGTGGAAGTAGTCACCAGCTCCACTGGCAAACTGAAAATCTACTCAGCTTACAACCCTCCCAAAAAATATCTACTTCACTCTGACCTAAATGCCATCTTATGCATCAGAGAGCCGA
This sequence comes from Typopeltis vanoorti, assembly GCF_054136105.1. NCBI lineage: Eukaryota > Metazoa > Arthropoda > Arachnida > Uropygi > Thelyphonidae > Typopeltis > Typopeltis vanoorti. The sequence continues at coordinate 38,792,743 of NC_143565.1, forward strand.
CCATTATTGCCGGGGATCTGAATTCCAAGCATCCTGTGTGGAATTGTACAACCATAAACAAGAATGGTTGCATCCTTTACAATTACTTAGGATTAAGCAACGCTGTTGTGGCAGGCCCCACCGAAACAACTCATCTCAGTACTTTCGGCACAGCTGACATCCTGGATATAACTATCCTGCAGGATATCAAACTTCAGTACAGCATCATATCTATGGATGAACTATCATCCGATCATAATCCAATTCTACTACAGCTGGGAAATCAATAATACCTGTGTCCTCCTCCTCCTCACGCCTACATTGCATGGGAAAGACTGTCAGCAGTACTCAAGTAGAAACTGCAGTTACAAATCTCACACAACAAATTAATTCTGCTATAAAGGTAACTACCTCCTACAAATCTGCTCGCAACCCAGATCGTTTGCCTGAAGATATCATGAACTTGATCAGAGACAAAAACAGAGATAGGAAAAGATTCCATAACACGCGTGCACCACAAGATAAAACAGCTCTAAACAGGATAAATGGGGCAGTTAGAGATGCACTTAAAACTCATAGAAACCAAGTTTGGGATAAAAAGTTATCCTCTATCTCTCTTATTGATCACTCTCTCTGGGGGTTACTGAGAAACATCAGAAATAAAAACAGTTCCCTCCCCCCATAATCTCAAACCAGGGCTTAATTCACACAGATGTAGATAACGCAGAAGCCATGCTAAAGTCTCTTCTTGAAGAGCAGTGTAAACCCTCTTATAACAACTTAGATTTCAATCACATGTACAAAATCCACAGACAGGTCAGACACGCTTTAAATCTTCCATATACCAGCGCTGACCACATTGCACCCACATCACATGTTGAATAATATAATATTATCAAAAAACTTAAGAACAATAAAGCTCCTGGACCAGATGGCATCTCAAACAGGGTGATTAAGCTGCTGCCTCGGAAAGCTGTAGTGCACGTGACCAGTATAATAAATGCAATCTTAAGATTTCACTATTTTCCTTCCACCTGGAAACTGGCTAATGTAATTCCTATTCATAAGCCAGGCAAAGACCCACACTTACCGCAAAATTATCGTCCAGTCAGTCTTATCTCTAATCTGGGTAAGGTTGCGGAGAAGATCATTCTCTCACCATTTTCAGATCTATCCGCTCCAAACCTCAGTAAATGACCTAAACAGCCTCCCTAAAGAACAGTTTGGTTTTCGGCAACACCATAGCACTACTCAGGAAATCCACAGAATTGTGGAATACATCACCACCAGCTACAACTGGCGCCAGTGCACAGGAGCTGTTTCCCTAGACCTATCCAAAGCATTTGACAAAATCTGGCATTTTGGTCTCCTGCACAAACTTATCTCAGCCAGTACATCACTAAAAATGGTTCATCTAATCCCTTCATATCTTCAGAATAGATCAATGCAAGTGAAAATCAACAATTCTACATCGTCCCAGCGCCATATCTTTTGCTGGAGTGCCGCAGGAATCTCTACTGGCTCCATTGCTGTTTTCTGTATACATGTCAGACATCCCGCACAATCCGATGTCTTCCATTTTGGCCCTGTATGCGGACGATACGGTAATACTAACCAGATCTCTCAGACCCCATTTCATTACCAGAAATCTTCAAGAAAACTTTCTAAAACTGGAGGGCTGGTTCTCCAAGTGGAGACTGGAAGTCAAACCCCTGAAAAGCTCAGCCGTTCTTTTCTCGAAAAGGCCAATGTCTCCTGCAGGAGATATGCTACTATTCAATACTAAAATTCCCTGGCAGGCAGAAACAAATTACCTGGGTGTAATTCTCGACAAAAAGCTATCTTTCAACCAACACATCAAGTCTACGTGTGCAAAGGCATTTAAAGCCATAACTCAGATCTATCCGCTAATTAATAGAAATAGCAAGCTCAGCAACAGAATCAAATTGCAACTATACCAGATGACGATTCGTCCTATAATCACCTATGCACCTCTCCGGCCTGGGGTCACACCTTTAATGCTAACATTATCAAAATACAGCGAGTGCAGAACAAGTGCTTGAGAATGATTCTGAACACCCCGTGGTATGTTAAAAACAATCAACTCCACAGAGACACAAATATTCCCTATATTTTCTTTTTTCTACAATCCTTAGCATCCAAGTTTTTTTCCTCAAGACGTCCACACATCCCAACGATTTGGTTCAGGAAGCTGCAGCATACGATCCAACGGACATATTCAAATATAGAAAACCAAAAGCTATATTAGCCTCCTATATTGGCCCTATATGCGGACCATAATCTCCATGCCCATTCAGAGCGAGCAAATTGCTCATAAATTTTACTCTCACTGTTACCACAATAGATAGCGGGGGAATATGAAAAGCCTCTTGCTTCGTTCCTAAAGACATAAATATCAATTGTCAATAAGGAAACGTTTACACGCAGATCCACAGAGAAACAGGAACTCCAGACATCCATTCTCTCCTTCATGATCATGCGGAAAAGTTCTTCAGCAAGGCAGACTTTCATCCCAACCCATTAATTAGACAAGCTTCCATTTATAGGGAACATGACTATCACAAACATTAAGGACCCAAGGCAACCTGCTCTCAGCAGAACAGAGCTAACTCCATAGTTCACAAAGTGCGAGCATAAGGCTCACAATCCCGCCTACCCCATCAAGCTTCTCGACACAGACAAAGGGGAAAACCAAAAGCATTTTATGCTTCACCCAGCAAGCCAGTAACGTTGTTATTGTTAAGGAAAAGTTTGATTTTGTGTTTGTTGATTAATACCCTTGGAGGGTAATGGATGGCAATGCTGTACCAATGAAGTTTAACTGAGGCTCGGCTGTTGCTGTTACCCCCTGGGACGCAGAGATTCGAGAGATTGAGTACGCTCTCTTAAGGTTTTTGCATTAAGGGAGCAATTTGAGTCTCCGGGGAAAGTGTTCTCCAGCACGGCCCGCTCAGGAGCTCTGTCGGTGAATGCTTTTCTTCGGAATAAGAGCGGTTCTGCTCGATGGTGGAAGGCCATCACTGAGTGGAGCTAACGCTGAGATGGACGGTCTTTTGCCCACGATTGAGTGGCCTACGGATCGTCCGAATTTTTAGAGACGGCTTTACCTTAACATATATGGCAATGCTGTAGCCAATGAAGTTCTAACTGAGGCTGTGCTATTGCTGTTACCCTTCTGCCATGATCAGAGTTTTAATAGCTCAGTAACACCTTATCCTTACACCGTCCTCTACAGATAACGGGGAAGATGAAAAGCATTCTTGCTTCGACCCTTTAAGCCAGTCCTTATAAGGACTATAAGGATAAGAAAAAGTTATTTGTTGTGCTACCTGTAAGCAATATTTACAGTTTGTGTTCAATGCTATAAGTCGATGGGTCATTTAATCTTTCTTAATTTTGTGCTTACGAAAAGATTGTGCTTCAGATTACTTGTCATAGTTTGAAATAAAGGAAATGTTTGAGTTTAAAAAATAGTTTTTTAATATAAAATATATGAAAACCTATATACTTCCAATCAGTGCTTTTTTTCTGGCGGTACGCAGTACCGGCACCTTTTTTCTTAAGTTTTTAAAAATTTGGGATTTATTGACTGCAAAATGTATTATAAATATTTCGGTTGATGGTACTGTGTTAACGAATTGAATTTTCAGTTTTGATTACTCATAAGTTGGTACCCTGCTTTCCTGTTTCATAGGTTGGTATGCAACCGGAAACAGAAAGTTGTGTTCACTTCCGATTGCTCCCAATATCAGTTTATCAGTTCTATAATCACTCTGCAACAGACAGGTGTTCACGTGAGTTTTGAATTAATCTAAGTTAAATCAGTGCAATCATTGTTCAAAATGAGTAAAATAAGTAGTTACTTTATGCCAATGTGTAAACAAAGGAAGGCTGAAGAAGCAGAAATTGTTGAATCTACTTGTGATCCTGTAAAACAGAAAACTAGCACCGAAAATACACTTGGTGAAGAGGATCACGAAACCAAGACCGAAGATCTACGTGGTCAAAAGGAATCAGATTTTGATAATGATTGGCCCGAATGTTGGACACTTTTGCAGAAAAATGACTTAATGGCCTAGACATGGGATATATTCTTCATTCTGCAAATGCTTGCATTAACATTGTGAGCCACATCGCAAATGAAATGAGAAAAACATTAATAGACAATATAGTGAACTACAAGATAAAATATCGTTATTTATTGATGAATCGACAACTCTGTGTGTAACACATCAACATTGATTGTTATTGTTCGTGTAGTTCATGCTGAACTTTCGGCTCCTGTAAGTCTTTTCCTAGATTTGATCGAATTATCAGATGTATCTGCTAGAGGAATTCTAAACTCTTTAATTAGTCATCTTGAGTGTTTAGGATTATCAGAAGATTTCTTAAAGGCGTATTTACTGTCTGTAACTTGTGATGGTGCAGCTATGTTGTTTGGTGTGCGTAATGGTGTAAGGAGGCTAATGCAAGAGAAGTTTCCTAGTGTTATTTTCTGGCACTGTGCTAGCCATCGCCTTGAATTGTCTGTTAGTGTCACAGTGAACAATGTGGCAGGAGTGAATCGCTTTAAGAATATCATGGACAAACTTTATGTGACTTATCATGCTTCACCTAAGAATGCAAGGGAACAGGAATGTGTAGCGACTCTCAGAGCTTCAACTTCTTAAAATTGGCAGAATTTTAAGCACTCGCAGGGTTGCATCTAGCATTCGCACTGTTTCTGCAATGTAGCACGACTTTGAAGCCCTCGTCCATCACTTTCTGGAGGCAAAAGAAGCAAAAGATAGCAGAAGAAGCAAAACAGATCGCTTTCTTTATGAGGGCCTTTAAAAAAAATAACGTCTTGTAGTTTGTTCTTAATTTGGGCCTTATGTGTGATACTCTTCAAGAACTTAGTGAACTAAATCTAGATTTACAAGAGAGAAATATTGACTCGTACAAAGCAGACAGGAAGATAAAGATTACAGTTCAACTTTTTGAAGAAAGAATTGAAAATCCTGGTCCGTACTACAGTATTTCTCTTATCATGTCCTTCTGTAGATTATCTACAGATAATCTTCAGAAGGACATGAAGTTCAAAGGGAATCTTTGAACTTCATGCTCCACAAAAATTAAAGACACAGTCATGCAATAAGTTCATCTGCTTTCTATAAATGTCTGAAAGAAGCTGTTAGAAAGAGTCTACATGAAGGAGATGATGCTGATTTGTCTGAATGTGCTAAGATTTTAGATTCCAAGTTTTGACCAGAAAATCCTGGGAAGCATCTGACATTTGGTGAAGCTGAAATTAAAAAGTTATCACCAAATTTCGCTTAAATGAAAGAGAAGCAGTTCGTGGTTTCCGTGAATATCTTCAAGAAAATAAAGTCCCGGACATACTACTTCCTCTAAAGCACACTTTTAACCACAATTGCAATATCTCCCAGTGAATGTGAAAGGGGGTTTCTCTCAGATGAATCTTATAGTAACTTCATCTAGGTCATCTTTGCTTGTATGGACAACTTCTGCACTGATATTCATCAGGATAGTAGGACCTAATCTCACTCAGTTTAACCCTAGCAAATATGTGGATTCATGGCTACTCCGAGGTCGCTATTCTGCAGTTGATACCAAAAGCAAGAAGCGATCTAGAGACGATGAGGGTATATATCGGAGGACATGTTAAAAGTGTGGAATTTGCTGTAATAACATCTTCATGGAGTACCGGCACCTTTTTTTTCCAGAAAAAAAAAAAAGCACTGCTTCCAATTATTTGTAAACTATATTTTATTTTTCGGAATGTGGAAGTGCAAACATCACATAATCTCTAAATTTTGGAAGCCCATTCCCTATTGTGGGATTTACGTTGCGCCACAGATAAGAATTTGAATTTATCGTTTCGCATTATGATATCAGTCGAAGTCGAGAGATAAACGTAGGGTCGTAAAATACGAAGCAGCGCAATGATTTTCCCATGGCAAAAGAATTTCGCATCTCCAGAAAGCTACGGTGTCATTATGTTTCCTTGATCATAAGTGTTTAAGTAAGCGATTCTAAATTGGTAAAATAAATAAAAAAATAAAATAAAAGCAAATTTCTTCACGAAATTTAGGGTTTAAAATGAAGTAACTATTTGTTTTTAAAAAAAGTTATTTAATTTATTTCATTAGCAATTCATTTGATTAGCAATATGATTAGAAATTGAATCAAATATTACCCTAAAATATTTATCTTGTTTGAGAGTAGTTTACTTCAGGAAGTAGCGCAAAAGTTAAACCAACGTTTATTATGATATTTTTCATGTGCAAGGTGATGAAAATTTTACTTAAAAAAATAATAATAAAATAAAATTATATAAAATGAAAAAAAAATCCGTACTCTCTCAAAGCACTAATATCCTGATAGGTTTATAACCTTTGCGATGTGAAAGGATAAAAAAAAATTGTAAAAAAAAATCAGCTAACGCCTTTTTATTCCCGTATACGGGAAGTAGGCGAGGCCATTTAGCCCTATCTAACTTTTGGAGACTGAGTGGGCAGTTCAATATCCACTGGTACCAATCAGAGATAGATGGCCCAAGTCTATCACTAATTAAGCGGTACACAGTGAAGAGAGGCGTCTCAAATGTGCGGCCATCTCGTGGTCCCTAACCCTAACACAATATATTTAATGGATGATATAATGTGGGTTCTACGGTCGATTTCCTTGAGTTTACGGGACGAAAAACCCGAGTTACCAGGAGGAAAAACCTGCTTGCCCGTGCCAGAGATCGACTAAATTGGGAACCGGTCGAAAAAAGGCTTAGAAAAATTTCCTCTAGTCGCCGACTAGACTCGAAACCAAGTCTTCCTTCGTGCAGCCAAGCGCCGTGGTATGCAAACGTCACATCCACTGAGCTACACAGGCTCATTAAGAAATAAATAAAACTAAATAAATCATAAAATAAATAAAATAAAATAGTTACACAAAATCTTTCACGAACCATATTATGATGCTAAAGAGAAAAAAAAATCGAGTGCAAATAATAAACACGATGCTTTTTAGGTACTAAATGTTTGGTAGTCAAAAATATAATAAATATTTAGAAGTTCATTTTTTTTCCCCCTGAAACTCGCACTCGTCATTCTCAATTTGAAACAATTACATGTGAGTTAATTCCTTGTTTCGAAAACGGTTTTATGTCAGTCTTTATTAATACACGATTTAAATTTCAAAATTGCAATGAAATCAATTCAGTTGACAATTCATGAACATTGTAATGTTCTATGAAAATGCTGAAAATGAAAGGTTGATAAAAAATGGTTTGTCATTATGAAGCAAAATAACGAAAAACATAAAAACAGTGAACATAGTTTATATAAAAATTCACTCACAGAGGCTTTCTTGAATAGCTTTTAAAAAGGTTCAAATCAACTTATTTCAATATTATTAATTTCGTTTTATGCTAATAACATCGGCTAACTGTTTCAAAAAAATCGATCTTTAAGATAAAACTATATTTGAAACTGTTATGATGGATTAATTTACTCTGAGTAAATTTATTTAAAGGCAATATTGTAAGAAAAACTGAATAATTTTCATATACACCATTTATTAATTAAAATATTAACAAATAAATAAATTTCATAAAATTTTTCTTCGAAACGGTGAAAACCAATTTTGTATATTTAGCAATATCTGCTTTCATGAATAAACAAAATGTTTGGTAACCAACATAATTAGAAGATAAATGTTAAAGAGAGTACGGACAGAGAAATGGACCCATGGAGGTCAGTTACACGAGTTTCTATCAATGGTTGAACAGGTTTTTAATTGAAATTCTTCCCATGGTATGACGTCCGTTTAGTTACGCTGGAGCTAACCTTGGAATCAAGCGACAATTCACTGCCAATGATCTTTACATAAAAGCTGGAGATGCGCTTTTGTGCCACAGACGTCTGGCATGTGTGAAGTGACAACATAACAATGGCTACCTGTCCGATAGGTGTGCGGTGGGGTCACGCAGAGCGAGAAATCCCATTTTAACAACGACAACCGGTTCTACTGAATAAAATTTCGTTCTTTTCCTTTTGCAGGCATATTAGCACACTCGTAACATTGAAGGAAAAAAAAAACAGACCACGCTACTTCGCACTCCGTAACGAGAACTGCCTGAAGCGATAGGACAAAACCGAGAATGTCCATTCCTCAAAATCCGAAGAAATCTCAACATTATCCAACCGTTGTGTGTCAATGAGAAGCACGTGCTGATAACTGACAAGAATGGAAATTGTAATGTGGTTTGTTGTCCAGACGATCAGTGAGTTCCGATAGCAGGCGTCTGCAGTGTGTGTGTGTGTCAACAACGGTTCTGACACGGTTTCGATTGCAGCAAGAGCGTCTAAAGTTATGAGACCAATGCATTATCTGATTATTACGTACGTGTGTGTGTGTGTGCGCGAGCGCGCTCTTCTAGCCGGTTTGTTTTGAGAAGTGAAAAACTCACGACAGTATATAAGATCAACTAACTCACCTTCAGGTGAAAAACCTGTTATAAAAGTTCCTCTCGTCCTAGACGAGATCCAAACCCAAGTCTTTCCACTGGACCTAAAATCAGATGACTCAATGGAAATTCTCTATAACTGCAATATCGGGATCCAAAACAGTCTTCCATCAACAAACTAACATAAAAACACAGTATGTTAGCGTTGTGACTAAGAATTATATTTGGATAACGGACTGTTCGATGCAAGAATGAATTGGATTTCAGGAGTTCTCATGAATTCTGGGAATCCTAACTCCTGTAAATAAGCTTATAACTACATTTTCAAACTGAAAAATATTTATATCTCTATTATAATGAAATAAATGATAACATGAATTGTACGTTTAGTTTATGAATACAAAAAAAGTTATAGAAAACCCACCCACCCCCACTTTGAAGAGCGTTCAGAAAGTGTCGCCATATTTTCAGTTGAAAAAAAAAAAAAAAAAAAAAACTGGGTCGAATCCTGTCTTGTTGAATGCGAGGAGCCTTTTCTACCTACTTTTCAACTGAAGGTGGATTATCCATCTCATACGGAAATAAGATTTCGCTTCTAAAAACTTGGATATTTCGTTCCGCAAAGCAAGCAAATCGGCCGAAGAAGTCACGCAGCTAACAGACGTAAGTATACTGATCTCGTAGTTTAGTTATTCGGTCATATTTTAAATTAACCCATCTTAACTCTGATTCGGAGTGGATGGACTATTTTTTGACACGTTTATCCATTGCTGAGTTTGGAAATTAGAAAGGATTGGTAGGAGAGGAAAGAAGACTGTCCCAAGCTTCATAGTTCCTTGCTACATTACTAACTACAAATATGTGATACAGAAAAAAACTTAGGAATGTGGGAAGGAAAGAAAAGGGGAAAGAGTGATGGAAGAAAAGAGAGAATGAAAAACGAGAAAAGTTGATGAAAAAAAGAAAGAGCTAAAGGGAAAAAACAAGTTGTACTATATCATGTACACGCACGATCTCTCTCTCTCTCTCTCCTCTCTGTGCTGAGTACAAACTGACAAATACTGAAAAGGAATCGTTGATGGATTATTTCTTCCTTTATTTATGATCTAAACTTTTACGGTGTTATTCTTACAAGGTGGGGCTGCAGTGCTTGCGCCTAGCCCAAACCGGCAGTATTTTTAAGATGCTCCTAGCTTCTGTTAAACTGGACACACCTTCAGTGATTACTTGGACAACACTCGCCGAACTTTTTCTCCCAAATTAATTGACTGCCAAGGTTTTAGGGGAATACGCCGATCGCCATTAACAACCCATCGTTGGATTACCAGTAAGTATCCACAAGAGGCTCGGACAATAACTCAAAGAACACTTTTGTAAGACGACACCTTGACCAAAGTCGCTAATTTAAGTTTTTTTTTTTTTAAGTAAAAGAAAAGGATTGCTTGGACTTTCTAGTTAAGTGAAGCGAAGATTAAGTATTGGAATTTACATATCGCCAAAAGGTCGAGCTAACGCATACAAGACAGATTTGACTTAATACATTTGAGTCAAATCAGCAGATGACATCAATTACAAAATCGTATTAAAAATGAAGATAAACACCTGATTATTAACATTCAATAATCATGTGCAAGCAGAACTAATCTCAGGTGATATAGTGTCACTTAAACAGAATATAAGGTGCATCTGTAAACAGTCTGGAAAAAAAAAGTCAAGGTAAACCCAAGATTATGAGTTTATGCTATGATATAGGTTTATACATTAAAGAGCTGCAAAAGATGAAAATACATGAGGAGACCAACTTGGAAACTTGATAAATAATAATCTAGTTTGGAAGAGAGAGTTGATACGAAGCTAGTTAGGGAATACGAATTAGGTTGGACTAATAATACAAGTGCAGTACAAAATTATAATTATTATCTGTTTCATTATTATTATAAGAAATATCCGATTATATTCTACTTCCAGGAAATGTATTATCATACAATAAAAGAACCCTTAATGGTTTTTTATTCTTCAAAGGGAAATCTGTAGCTCCGATCTTTATCATCGGTAGTTGATTTCATAAATACCGATTTATAGTCTTATGTGCGCCGAAAATACGATACGAAACACACTCCATCTCGTGTTCATAATCCTAACTGGTATTATTTTATGAATAGTGAGTGTTCTATGGTTGATTTTTCTGAGTTGCGGGGTTAAAAACTGAAATTTCCACGAGAATAAATCTTAGATAGCCGAGTTATTTCTTTTCGCAGGGGGGGGGAGGGATTCCTCCAGTTAGCAACTATAATCGAACCTAGAACGACGTTCCATGTGTTGATTTAGGATTATGGTTATGCAAGTATACTTCTAAGAAATATCGTAAATATAGAAAGCTGCTCTTTGAACTTGGGAAGGCAGTCTACTTTATTGATGCGTAAGAAATTTTCTGATCATGTGGAAGAGTATTTAGATGAGTACTGCTAAAGAGTCACTGCATAGACTGGATGGAGAGGGGGGAGGACAGGGGTGATAACTTAATTTTTGGAAGGTACGATGTGTTAGCCACTTTTCACAAGAACCAATTCGAATGTTTAAATTCTCTTTGGTAACTCTCGACTCTTTATCGTCAAGTAGTGATGAGAAGTCTCATCAGTAGTGACTACTGTTTGATTGAAAAGACACGAGTTCAGTTACAGTCACATGAGAACCTTGATAAGGACGCTTCATATAAAACTGAACTAGCAGGCCTCATACAGAGATGGAGTTTCTACTCTGAGAGGCTTTCTGGTCGCTCATCTCATGTAACCTGAAATGAGGGTCAACGAGTACACCCATTTTACAGAAAGTAAATGGGCCGTCTTAGTTGCTTTTTCGTAATCTTAAACAGTCTGCGAGGCAGAACGATATTGGGGGGGTTCCTTGGTCTCATAGGTCCCAAACTTTTTTTCTTGTTTTTCCATTTGTGAAACTATATACTGATGAACTTCTTATTCACATGGATATACTTTAGGATAATTAGGTGACCTTAATGGATCACTGAAAACTATCTGCCTATAGTGTATCAGTACCGCATGTAAGCAAACGATTGGGTAGATAATCCGGGAATTTTTTCTATGACCGCACATGGAACTTTTCAAGCCTCTAAAAAGCAAGGCAGTGGTCTGCATTGGTTTCCCACCTCTTCATGAAATTCATCTAACCACTTAATAACAAAAATCCATGCCGCAGGCGGCGGTATTTACACCCATAGCCCGTAAGTGAAAAGCTAGGAAGTCATAATTTCGATCAAACAGGCGCAAATCTTTCATAAGTCTCTGTTATCAACAGATGACATTCTGAATTTTTCAGTCTCTTTCCCTTAGGATGTCAAGTAGTAATGTGATGTCATCTTTTAACATCTTGGAAACAGGGAGATAATCCCCAGTACAGATGAATTTTTTTCTTGTACGGTATCACCTACATGATCACGTTGACCAGTAATGTCGATTTTCCTAAATCGGGTTTTCATTGAAGAATTATTACTATTACCATCAGTAATAATTACAGCATTTAACTTTAAGATGGTTCAGAGGAACTTTATGGAAAATGATACTCGGCCTCAGTAGCTCAGTCAGTTTCGACGATTCCTTTTGGATTGAAAGACCTCAATTCGAATCCCATCTAGGATTCTAAGAACTTTTCAAAAGGTTTTTTTTTTTTTTATCCGAAATGTCAACTAATCGGTCTCATACGGAGGTGAACGGCTTTTTCTTCAAAAAAAAAAAAAAAATCAACTAACGCCTTTTTATTCCCGTATATACGGAAGTAGGCGAGGCCATTTAGCCCTATCTAACTTTTGGAGACTGAGTGGGCAGTTCAATCTCCACTGGTACCCAATCAGAGACAGATGGCCCAAGGCTATCACTAATTAAGTGGTACGCAGTGAAGAGAGACGGCTCAAATGTGCCGCCATCTCGTGGTCTCTAACCCTAACACAATATATTTAATGTCTGAAATAATGTGGGTTCTACGGTCGATTTTCTTGAGTTTACAGGACGAAAAACCCAAGTTTCCGGGAGGAAAAACCTGCTTGCCCGTGCCAGAGATCGACTAACTCGGGAACCGGTCGAAAAAAGGCTTAGAAAAATTTCCTCTAGTCGCCGACTAGACTCGAAACCAAGACTTCCTTCGCTTTTTCTTCAGGAAATTAATTTTTCATTTCGCAAAAAAAAAAAACAGGTAAATGCTAGAAGAACACGCACGCAAATTACAGACATAATACATTGGCTTCATAGCCCTAATTGCATCGGCCGTAAATCAAACCAGCCAACCTTCACTTAAGGGACGAGGGCACTACAACATATGACTTAACGATGCGGGCACAGAAACTACAACTGTGATGACACGTGACTGTGTGTGCGTGCGCACGTGCACCCCACAAAAGATTGAAAGGTCAACAGTATATTCAGTGGGCGTGCTAATAGTCTCATTATCCCGAAAGTCTGCTCTAGAAATCTAACTTTCGCAATACGTCTCAAGCTAATACTAAGTAGAGTGGGCGGTGATCAACACCCTCGCGACGAAAATCTACTTTACAGACACATTTGCAAACACTCATGCTACAATGAGATTAGAACTCACTGACTACAAGTGGAGAAAGGTGACGTGCTTCACTCGGTTATCTAGAGTAGTATAATTTAAATGACTAATTATATATTTGTAACTGCCAATTCTATAGTCATGTAGCAGAAGCGGGGGAAGCGATTTGTCCTTTGTATTCAAAGTCGGCCACAGTCGCAAGGATTGTCTTGAAAGAACTTAGAGAAGTTCGCTCAGAGTACTCTGTACTTTTACAAAAAAAAAGTGACAATCAATAATTATGTTATTTAATTTTTAATATATATATTTTCGATACACGCCTGTGTAGCTCAATGGATGTGACATTTGCACACCACGGCGCTTGGCTGCACGAAAGAAGACTTGGTTTCGATCTAGTAGGCGACTAGAGGAAATTTTTCTAAGCCTTTTTTCGACCGGTTCCCGAGTTAGTCGATCTCTGGCACAGGCAAGCGGGTTATTTCTCCCGGAAACTCGGGTTTTTCGTCCCGTAAACTCAAGAAAATCGACCGTAGAACCCGCATTATTTCAGACATTAAATACGAGTGTTAGGATTAGGGACCATGAGATGGCGGGACCTGTAGAGCCGTCTCTCTTCACTGCGTGCCGCTTAATTAGTGATAGCCTTGGGCCAGCTATCTCTGATTGGGTACCAGTGGAGATTGAACTGTCCACTCAGTCTCCAAAAAGTTTGATAGGGTTAAAAACGGCCTCGCCTACTCCCCTGTATATACGGGAATAAAAAGACGTTAGCTGATTTTTTTTTTTTTTTAATATTCTCGATACTTGATTATCCTAAATTAGAGACACTAACAAAATGATCCCAAATGGGTCCTGCATTTACTATTTCAGGGACTGATTTTGACAACCTCGATAGTACTCAGGAAACACCTGCGGTAACCTTATATACCCTAACCAAAGTTATTTAGAGTGTAAATTTTTGCTAATCGAACCTGTCCAGCTCCACAGTTCGAGAGGCTAAAAAGGTGAATCTTCAGAATAAAGAGGGTAATGTTTTAACTGACGTTACAGAGTTAGGTTTTGACAAATGAAGCACTCCACCCGCTTCCTCCAGATGCAAAATATCAGTTCTTTTCAAAATCTTTCATACGGAGATAAAAAGCAGAACACTGATATAGTTAGACAGACTGAATCCAACAGATACAGTTCAACCCAGAATATGCACAGCAGGGAATCTGATATGCCAAAGACACGTTATCTTTCTCTAGGCACGCTTGAGGGAATGATTACAAGTCACTGATATTTGAGAAAGGAAGGAAAAAATATTAAATAAAATGAGAAGTTTAAAGATTGTTTTCGTTCAGACCGTTAGGACTTTGAACCTAAGAAACCAAAATAGAAGAGAGTGATGAAACCTCATAATGTAATTTCTATAAAAATCTGTGAGGTAAATTACTTTCTAAGGTTTTTTCCCAAATGTAATCCTTTTTATCGCTATAAAATCCATTATTAGTATCAATATAAATGTGTGTGCGGATTAATATATTAGAAATTTCATTTTGCCCTTCTAAACGTCAGTTATTTATATCTATGATTTTATGTTTATATTTATATATATAAAACTATTCATGCGTTATTTTGCTTGCAATAATCACTTAAATGTCTGGAATTCTTATTAATTTTACAGACTCATAATTTTTCCAACTTTTTAAACTTAGTTTAGTAATCCACAGATGAGAAGGTAATAATGTAAATATTTTACGTATATATCTTAATTAATATATGTTTATAATTAACATATTTATTAATGATTTCATATAATTAATTTTTAAATTAAGATATATTTTTATATATTTTTGAACTAATTTTTAATATATTTGGAACGAATTAACATTTTGGTTGTCATGGAAACGGCTATGGTCGTCTGCGTTGGCCGTTCATATTACACAACAGGAAACGGATGTCCTGACAGTGCAAGTACAGGTGCTTTTTTGAAGTTAAAAAGTCCGATTTCATGGCATACGTGTTCGTTTGCTTTTGTTTGATTAAAACAAATTTTATTTTTGACTAAAATACTTAGTTATTTTGCTAAACTAACCTTTTTTTTTCATGTTTTTTATAAAGACAAACAAAAATGTCTACTCTTTTATAAAGAAGGTAAAATTTCCACTTTATATCACATTTCTATACGGAACGTCTGTAAAAGGTTTGTATTTTATATCCACGTTATATGTATAATTCCACACTTTTAGAAGAGCTAAAATTTATTACCGAATAATTATTTTTACTTTGTAATCATTACTAGTTTTGCGCTTACTTAGTTTGGAAGAAACATTTGGTTTAAAGAGGGTGGCAGGCAATTACTTAGTAGACACGTAGCGATACTATATTAAAAAATAATACAGACATTTGTCTTTCTTGACTCGAACTTTATATTTAGGATTTTAGTTAATAAAAAGAAACACAACTTTCTCTTAATCCTTCTCATTCACCCGCACTCTTTAGTCCTGTCAGCAGTGTCATTCGAAAAATGCCTTTCACACATCACAGCTATGAAAGGCAGAGAAAATGGATTAGAAGGAATTTCAACTGATACAATCAAGCGGTCGTGCACGCACTCGCACACACAGCGATCCGAGTCCTCCCACGAAATCCTAAATATTTCTCCAGGGAGACCTAAAACCAGAGCTGTGTGTTCGTATTTTTGGCTACAGTTGCCAACTTCTTTTTCTTCGTGCTACTGTCCGGCGCGCGCCTCAACCGTGTCGGACAGACGTCAAGCTTGTTCAAGTGCATAGCTCGTAGCAACTGGTGTGGAACGCTGTACTTCCTTGTAGCAAAAGAAACAAGCAAGTTAGACGAAGTTGGAAGGCGGCTAAAGAAAAAAAAAAAAAAAAAGTGGTGGGGGTGGGGGGAGAAGGTACGTCTTAGGGAAGGTAGACGAACTATAACATGGCTGCATCTCGTCTTCGGATAATTCAGTCGACGGTTAACCACAGATATCCCATTGGGAGAGATTAATTTTAGTCGAACGTGTTTGGGATTAAAAAAAAAAAAAAAAGAAGCGATCTCTTTTCTTAAAGGATTAGTTATTTCAGTATAAATGAACCTCAAAGGCTTTCATCTATTAATACACCTAAGCAGTGCGCTACTATTAATAAAGAACAAAATATCGTAGGGATAATGTCATTGAATATAGAGCTTGCTCCACCTTTGCCTCAATATTACATTTCATAAACATGATTCCAAAAGGGTATTTCTATTTATTTATTTTTTCTTTTGTTAGTGCTTCCACTGATATATACGATTTCACCTATACTGCAAGTATTCTAAATTTCACAGAACTAAGAAAAAAAATCGAAGTTCTCTTTCTAAGCTGGCCATTGCAAAACTAAGAAAAGTTGTAGAGTTCGAACAACCTCCCTTTGCTATCACCATCATATTTGTTAAATATTTGCCTACCTTCGACAGCCCCTTGCGACATTTATTGCTACCTACTAGTGAGCTGGAGCAAAGTAAGAAAAAAAAAGCTTCTCATAGAACAATAATTCAGAAAAGATATATTAAAACAAAGAGTATTTCGGAGTGATATCGGTTTAATACAGGTATCTGTGAATAATACAGAAATATATATTCAAGGTATTCGTCATTGCTCTCAAGCTATTTTTTCGTATTGACGATGGAGACTGTGAAACTTTTCCTTGGATTTCGAAAATGCATGATATTGATTGCAACACGTTTCTCGCATATCCCTCACCGTTTCGATTTATGTGTTGGTTATACATGTTAATAAAGAAATTGGCTGATTTTTTAACAAAACAGAAGTAAAAAAAGTTTCGATATTTTAATCCAATCTTTTGGTTTCTTGAGGCACTCTCAAGAAGAAGGTAATTGGAATAAGAACACAGAATATCAAAGCAATCATAAAAATACTTTGACTACTCCATCTGAGGTACAGTTATTAGTATCTGTGGTTGTTAATAATTCTTCGTTTAAATAATATTAATAACGGTTATTAATATTATTTAAACGAAGAATTAGAATCTTGAAGATGCTTGAAAGTATTTTTAAAATCCACAAAATCAAGAACTAAAAGTTCACCTTTGACCATGACCAGAAGTCGTAGTCAAAATGTTTGGATGCTTGTTGGCTGCAATGCAGTCTTGCTGGGACCACAAGACCTCATTTGGAGTACAGTTGGTAGCTATAAAGTGCTTTTGTCTCATTCTAGGATAAAATCGTTTTTTTATTTTATTTCGGAAACTCGGATTTTTCATTCGGATAAACGGACAGGCAAACCTACGAGAAAGAATCACAGTCTTAGATACCTTGGCCTAAGTTCCCAACAACTACAACATCGATTCATTTTAGTACCAGAAGAACAAAAGATTTTTTCAAAGGAAGGAGCTGGACTCATACAGATCTAGTAAATTTTTTTCTAACTCGAAGTGGAGCTTAACTCTACTTGAAATACGAGATAAAATATATATAATTACATGCGTGCCGTTGTTCTATAATTAACAGTTTAGTATTAGATCCAACTATATTCCATGCTTTTTTTTTTTTAATTTATATTTCATTTCTTAAATCCTGAGGAAGCTCTTAGATTTACGTGTCTGTGAACACATCAAGTCTGTCAATGTACCTTCTCCAACCTTAGTTTCTTGACGTTATAAACAACAACAATCATTGGTTGTACATTAAATCAAATATAATGGTTTATCATTTTCTGGATTATCGTGTCAATAATAAGCAAAAGTGTTGTATATTTTATTGCTACACTTTGCTGGGGAAGTCTTCTCAAAAAGGAGAGTTTGGCTCTTCTATAATGAGAAGCAGGCTACTTATGGACTTGTTTGCCCTGTTTGAAGAATGCGCACTCCATAACCGGATTATCCGTTTCGCAGATTACAAAAGAAAAAAAAATAATAAAAAACACTTCTTCCATCTAGACATAAATTCTCGTCATAAACAGGATTAAAACTTGGGTTTTTCAACCAGCTGATGCATGACGAACTCTCGCTGTCTGAAAGGCATCATAATATTCGATTAAATATGGACGAAGAGATTATACGAAAGTTAATAATTAATACCTTTGACGCTTAGTAGATGGAACCAAAGCAACAGTTTTTCGATCAAACCATATTGCTAGAAGCAAAACAGCAACATAGCATTCTTGAATATTTGATTACTATAAACAAAACAGGTCTATGAAGAGTTTCGTTTTGATATAGCTTCTTTAGGGGAGCTTTCCCCTGAAGCAGTTAAAAACGAAACGACGAATACAATAGTTTTTTTCAACTATATTGTCTAATACTATTCAGCAAAACTCACAGAACAGAATTCCCAGGTCTTGAGCATTCAAAGCCAAGTTCACATGACTTAGAGTAGCTACAGGCTATCAGAAGTATAATGAAAATGATCGGAATAATGGAGCCGCCGTAGCTCAGTCGGTATAGACGAAGTTTCTTGGTTAAAAAATAGATTTATTTATTTATTCTCATGGCGAAAAGAATACAATGCAGCTATAAGTTAATGTCTAGTCCAGAAAGCCAATCCAGGGCCTTATCCGTCACCTCGTGGATATCTTGGAGGTTACCATGAAATTGGCTCCTTGGGGCAATTTCAATATGGGTGATTGTTTGGGCTATGAGGGAACAGTCACAATAAGGGTGGTCTGACAGTTTCCATTTATGTACTAGGTAGCCACATCTGCCCTGCTTAGTTCTAATCCTGTTGACAGATGACCAAATCTTCCTAGGAAGAGTAAAAAGCAGCCTGCGGAGCACAGGGATCTTCAACCAGGAAGTCATTTTTTGGGAGATTGTTGGACCAGTGTTCTCTCCACGTGTCAGATGTTGATGTAAGATAGCTGAAGAGAGTTTGTCCATGAACCAGAAAGGATTTCTTGATTTTAGGCGAAGACTAGTTGGATATTTGAGATTCCGGTGCAGGGGCAGGGGTGGGTTGCTCATTAGTTTATTAAATTCTTTAATCGAGGCTTGTCTTCTCCGTATATTTGGTAGAGCAATGTTGGATAGGACAGGCAACCAGTGGAGAGGGAGTGCTCTCAGTGTCCCACTAATTGTGCGCATGGTAGAGTTTAGCTGGGTATCTGTAATGTTAGTATGCATACTTCTTTCCCAGATGGAGGCACAGTATTCTGCTGCAGAGAGTGCGAGGGTCAGTGCAGACGACCTTAGGACTTCTGCCCCACAACCTCAAGTTTTTTCCAGCAAGCCTTGAAATGATATTATTTCTCGTTTTAATTTTGTTGGACAGATTGGTGATGTGACTTTTAGAGGTTAGGCTTCTGTCCAGGTTCACTCCACGGTATTTCGGGTGAGGCTCATGTTCTATCATTTTGCCACAGAAGAGAGGTTGAGGTGTCGATTTGCCTCTGCGTTATTTAGGTGGAATGCTGTGGACACCGTTTTTGTTGGATTTGACTTCAGATACCACTGCTTGAAGTACTCTTCCAGGATGTTCTTTGTTCAAGGTTGTTTACAGATTGACAAAGGAGGTAGACTGGGAGAAGGATCGCTAGGGCATTGGCATACATGTATTTGCTTGAGCTAGTATGTGGTATGTCGGACGTGTAGATGTTGAAGAGTAAGGATGCTAACACAGTGCCCTGTGGGAGACCGATGTGGAGGAATACTGGCCTGCTCCTTTTCCCACCAATATGGATCCGGATCTTTCTGTTGGAGAGAATGGATTCGAACAGCTGGAAAGTTTTTTTTGCACCTCATAATGTTGCTAATTTTTGGAGGAGGCCCCTGATCCAGACTGTGTCATAAGCTGATGTTAGGTCGATGAAAGTGACTTCCGATCTAAGTTTCTTATGGAAACTGCTTCGCTATGGGTTGTCAGGGCCAGGACCTGGTCACAGTAACTTCTTCCCCGCCTGAAGCCAACTTGTTCACTTGGGAGTGTGCTTTCAATGAGTGGTGAAATTCTTTTAAGGAGAATTCTTTCAAAGAGCTTAAAGGTGGATCAAAACAAAAAGATAGATGGAATAGATAAATAGAAATGGAAACTCCGTTGTGAATTTTAAAGACATTAATCTGTATTTACTCAGAGATGTAAAAAAGTATAATCACACACTGCTAAAGTTGAATCTTACAATAATTGCAGACCGCCTGCCTGCTTGGTCAAACGAACTTATTGGTTAGAGAGAGAGAGAGAGAGAGAGAGAGAGAGAGAGAGAGAGAGAGAGGGGGGGTCTGTGCTCCGTAACTAACAAGGTTCAAATTCACATAAGAATATATGTTTGTGAATCTTTAAGATGATAAACGAATTCGTCGATGTGAGATTACCAACCTACTTACTGGAGATCTGAAACTGCTTGAAAAATCTTCATGTTGGTTTCTAAAGAAGGGTTCCGAATAACCAAACTCCCTTAGCCTACCAGAACTCTAATATTAATGTATTATAGGTTCATTAATCCTTCGCTAGTGAGATTCACATGAGAAATAGCATTAATGGGCACTGAATTCACTTATGAAAGATTCGTGAATCATTTCTATAGGCCTTCTTTTCTAGAGACAAAGCAATAAGATCATAATTCCGGAAGCGAAAGTGCGTAGTGGGAAAGTTTTATAAAGGATAACCATGCAGCTTCAATAGGATCAGATCTGTAGTAGCGACTCTCTTCTCTCACACACTTGATGCTTATTTTTTTTAAATTTATTTATGAGATTTTTAAACACACTAAATAGCAGTAAATGTTTCTAAGCGAGGAATCGCTGTCGACAACGCCCCCTTATTCGTTTCTGGGAGCCAATTTGGCTCCTCTCGAGTGATAGGCTCATCTCCAAGCATGCAGCGTCTCAATCTCACTACACCTTTATCTGCGTCTCGTATCGCGATGTCTTATCTACGTCAGTCACCGGGGCTGAGATCCCGACGATATTGAGACTGCAGGGCACGATCTTAACAGACACCACAGAGAGGATGGCCGTGTTATCAGTCAGGACCCTCAGATAACATCACCAAAACTACGCCCAGCAGGAAGTTGAAGACGAAATTCTAGAAGTAGCAAGTCTCGCTACAATAAATCTTAGAGACAATTTGTCGACATTGGGAACCGACCGGCATCTGGCAATGCTAACAGGTATGCACAAGGCCATTATGCGTTGAGAGATGATAAGGGGGGGAAAAGGAAGTTTGTGGGGTGGAGATTCTCTTGAATGAGAATGTTCGATGCTAATGGATTTGTCTGAGACATCTGAGATTTGTTTCTAGTAAAAAAAAAAAAAAAAAAAAATGTTTGCTTATGTGGAATATTTTCCACACTCTTACATATTCCATTAATAATGTTCCATGTGATTTTGCTGAATCACACGAAAGCAAAGCAGTGATTGTAAACGTGTGGTATAAAGAGAATAGCATTTCACTGATTATCACAAATCCTCCTTCCCTCCTGAACGTGATAGAATACGTGAGATGACTTGAAAAAACTAGTTAGGACAGCCAAAAACAGTCTTCTGCATTAGTGATATTTAATAATGGTTTAAACGTAGCAGTGGACAGCAAAATACCACTAACTTTATACTAGAAATGAATAAACTCTTTCGTGTAACTGAAATGGTAACGAAGCCACAAAGGCAGACACACGTCATAATTTCGATGAATAAAGTCCTTTCACCTCCCCCTATCTGTGTAAGTCTCATGACGTTTGGAAAAAGAATACATAACAGTGAAAGATTAGCAACACGACATGGCGACTGCTGTTCTCCCATTCTTTCGCCTAATACTTTTCAGAAACGCACCCAACGACCGCGTTAGTGAAAGAAGAGTTGAATTAAAAGAATGGTGCTCAATTTCAGAGAATAAAATGATGTTACTTTTATGCCTTTTTCTTAGCTGCATATAATTGTCCACAAAAGTGGGAATTCCCAAACGTTGTCCAGTATAGAATTAGAAACAAAGAAATCTTGGCTCATTCCTTCCAACGAACATTCTACAAATTTCAGACTTACACATTCCATTAATAATGTTCCATGTGATTTTGCTGAATCACATGAAAGCAAAGCAGTGATTGTAAACGTGTGGTATAAAGAGAATAGCATTTCACTGATTATCACAAATCCTCCTCCCCTCCTGAACGTGATAGAATACGTGAGATGACTTGAAAAAACTAGTTAGGACAGCCAAAAACAGTCTTCTGCATTAGTGATATTTAATAATGGTTTAAACGTAGCAGTGGACAGCAAAATACCACTAACTTTATACTAGAAATTAATAAACTCTTTCGTATAACTGAAATGGTAACGAAGCCACAAAGGCAGACACACGTCATAATTTCGATGAATAAAGTCCTTTCCCCTCCCCCTATCTGTGTAGGAGTCTCATGACGTCTGGAAAAAGAATACATAACAGTGAAAGATTAGCAACACGACATGGCGACTGCTGTTCTCCCATTCTTTCGCCTAATACTTTTCAGAAACGCACCCAACGACCGCGTTAGTGAAAGAAGAGTTGAATTAAAAGAATGGTGCTCAATTTCAGAGAATAAAATGATATTACTTTTATGCCTTTTTCTTAGCTGCATATAATTGTCCACAAAAGTGGGAATTCCCAAACGTTGTCCAGTATAGAATTAGAAACAAAGAAATCTTGGCTCATTCCTTCCAACGAACATTGTACAAATTTCAGAGTTGTCTGTAATACTTACGTTTGATCTTATCATTCAAGATCACGCTGGTCTTCGGTGACAAAGAAGAATGAAGGCGAAAATCGATTGTGAACGTGGAGATTGTTGGACTGTCTAAGTAGATTTCATTTTTGAAAGTGTCACAATTGAATGGCAAGTTTCTTAATTCATTTCTTATAAATGTAGAGATTAAACCTATTTTAATTAACTCCATATAAGAAGTAGCAGAGTCTAGAAAAATATTAGTGCTATTATTGTGTGTGTGTGTGTGTGCGCGCGCGCAGAGAGAAATAGATATTAACTGGATTACTCTCTCTTTGTTTGGGCAGAGTCTTTAGGGGTTTGAATTTTAGTGTAATTCCCCAAACAAATGTAAGAGTACACTTACGACTTGCATAGGGTTCTATCTATCTCTCCCATAGTCCTTAATGGACCGTTGGGTCACTCATGGCTAAGCCATGAATGTCTACTGGCGATGAATTAAGACAGATGGCGCCCATCTCCTCTTCTGTCTTCGTCTATATGTCCTATGGCTGTATCCTGTGTTCACAGGTCCGGTTTGCCTGCTTGCGGGATGAAAAACCCCAGGATAAACTGGGGAGAAAACCCTACTGTCCACGCCCAAGACCGGCTAACTTGGCTATGGCTGAGGAAAATCCTTCAGCTCCTCACGTCTCCGACGGGAATCGAACCTAGGACACTCCTTCCCCAGGCATATGGTTGCGAAGCGCACAGCCACTAGGCTAACCGCGCGGACTGCATAGTGTCAGCAGTTGTATAATTGAGAAATATTTTGAGCGGTAAACGTCATCAAGTGGAGGAGGCCAAGAAATTTGGCTCGCGGTGTAAGTAAGCCTAAGAAGAGAAATGTGACCTTGCCTGAGAGGTCGGAGTATTAACAAAAAGGTAAGGAAAAGTGACGTGCGATTTTTGTTGAGAGAAAGAAGAGACGTGTGAGTGGTAACATTGAAGTTCACGGGGTTATTCTACAGGAGAATGGCGAAGAGTTTAATCGCTTTCGGCATCCGAAAGGTGTTTGAAATAAAGAAAAGTAATGGAGTGTACGTCATCAGCAAAACTATGAAAAGAAGTCAAGACTGGTGAGAAAGTTGTTTATGTATAGGAAGGAGAAGGTATGATAAGCACAAACTCTTGTGATAAACCAAGCATTGCAGAGAAATCTCAAGAGAAGAAACTGCTCATCACGAAGATGATGATGATGAGTCTGTATTTTCACCCACTACAGGGTGAAGGCTCCTTCCATTGCGGGAGAATTGGGTCTACTTCTCCCATGGTGACCCAGTCCATCTTGGGAGGGTGTATACATATTTGTATGAAGATGAAAGACAATCACAAACATCCATTTCCTAAGAGGGATTCCAACCCGCAACCTCTTGGATGGAGAGCGGATACGCTAACCACTCTGCCAACGGCTATCATAATAGTTATTGAAAAAACCTTTAGAAGTAATAATCAGTGAAATTAACAGCTGGAAAACTCTACGAAATAACTTTTTGTACGTATTTCATAAAACTACTTTTCCCCCAATTACATTCCAGTATATTTATACTACTAGCCTGATCTTATCCTGTGATGAATGAGTGAGAATCTTTCTATTAAAATGAGTATACTTGTATCATTTTCTACTTTTCTGAAAAAGAATTATTTCGCATCCCGTTCGGATCGGTTAACTGCATTCTATGTAGATGCACCATTCCACCCTTCACTAAAGAAAGGGTGAGAATATTTTATATCACTGCAAAGGTAGGCAACCACTTTCAGGTGGACTCTAGCATTCACTTGATCCATCGATATTAGGGAGTCGTTATGCCAGGGAGCTATCCTTTCATAACCACAAGAATGCACTGTTGCCACTTTGCAGGATAAATCCATTGATCCATGCTGCTGTTCCTAGTTGACAGCGTGATTGAGCTGGAAGTGGAATTTGTTGGAACCAAGTAAATTTTTTCCGCTCCTAAAGTGTCCACCAACCTAATCTGTTTGCCTATTGTGACACTGTATGGTTGTTTTGTCCCTTTATTGGCTTTTCACACCAATAAAATCTCTCAACTGCCATTGGTTGGATTTTTGCTGAAATCAAACCATTATCAGCATGTAATACCGTCCTTCGCTAACGCTAAAGCATGACAAAACTTCCTGTGATATAACAAGTCCTCTGTTTACGCGACCCGATGTTTAGACATTTTGCGAATTTACTTTTAGGAAAATTCGAAAAAAATCTTGTCAAACGACTTGAGAAAGAACGAGATCCAGCCAATGAGTAACCGTCACTCAATGCCCCCGTAATCTGCCCGGCGTTTCACCTCTTTGTAGTTAGTCTCAGATTGAAGTACCGTCGAACTAAACGCTCATGTTTCGTTTGTTGCGATTTCAGCTTGTTAGTACAGTATTGCCTATGAATTTTGTTAATCAAGGTCTATTAATTGTGTGCATTTAATTGAGAATAACTATTATGAGTGAATTTTAATAGGTTATTAGTGTAAATTAATATTTAGTTTGATTGATGATGGCATTATTGTATGATGTTTGGTCATTGGTGCTTAATTACATTGATGTACTGTAATATATTTGATTAATATAGAGTAAATTTAATGGACTTATAATTACCTTTAAACCACGAAGCAAGTTCGCATATTATATATATATATATATATATATATATCAGATTTAATTTGAAATGACCAGATCAGTTATATTCAAGTCTTTCAACACGACAATTCCCGTATGCTATGATCAACCCTTCAAAATATGTCGAATCAAATGGAATTCTGTTTCCATCTTTATGTACTTCTAGTGCATAAAAGGGGAAAGAGAGAGATCAGTAGGCGAATATAAAAAGAAAGAATAAATCATCTAAAAAGGGACGATAGACCGACTTCCAGTAATTAGGTCAAATATTTCAAACACCGAAAGCTATCCCACTAATCACCAGTGAGCAAGGGCCCCCTGAGACCTTCACAGTATTTCATGAGTTGGCTCGCGAATGCTAGAAGTTGCTACTTTAGCCCTTCTGCTCAATATAACCGGTACAAACTGTACGTCAATTTATGGTAATTCCTGACATAACTAATATCTAACATTAATAAAAGGATCTGCGGAATGCGGGTGTGGTGTCTCGGAGGTAGGGCACGGAACACGCCTACCTTTCCGCTGGCGTTCACCATAAAATTGAGAATTCTGCTGGAATAAGTACGTACCAGCAAATCATACTTCTTATCTACGAGCCTGTCATATTTCAGGTTTATGTGGTACAGAGCGGGGTGACAACAGCTGTAATACAAGATTTAACACCGGGGGTAGTCAGTTGGGTATCGGAGTAACAGTAAATGGATGTGGTTACGTTAGACGAATACGAAGCCCGCTTAAAAAAATAAAATTAAAAAAAGTAGAGGGCACATTTTGGAACCGAGTTACCTGTGAAGACACACATACTCTCGCACGCATACACACATTTATTTGAGCTCTACAAGATGGAATATACAGTGACGGTATGCCTCAGCAATGTCGAAATAAGTTGAATAATGTATCTTTAGGGGGGTATCTTCTGCATATTGCTTTCTTCTCCCTGTTGACAACCTACCTTCTGTTTTGGCCCACTTCTAGGGAACATGTTCTGAAATCTTAAACGACCCAAGTACAAATGTAATCAATGACCACATTCAGAATATAGTTGAATGATGCCACCGCAGGAAAGACCTGGGTTCGATTCCAGTCAGTGATGATGTGTTTTATTTGGTCTCTTTAGACTACAGGTAGGGGCGCGCCGGCCATATGTGCAATGTGTGCGACGCACACAGGCGCCAGGATAGTAAAGGCGCCAAAGAGGAGGAAATACTTTAAAAAAAAACGTTTTTTTTAAAGTGATTTTTTTATTGAAGGGGGGGGGGGATAGGGGCGCCCACTAAAGTTTCGCACACAGGCGCCGGACATTACTGGCGCGCCCCTGACTAAAGGTGAGTTAGCCGGTCTCATAGGGAGGCAGGGTTTTTTCATCCGGAAACTCTAGTTTTTCGTCCTCAGAACAAGCCAACCGGCTCGTGAATACACGCATTTACAAAAAAAGGACACACCCGGAGGAGGCATAGAGATAACCACCTAATCCTCGATATGGTAGCAGTTAAACGTAAAAAAAATTCTCGACACTGCAAGGTAAAAGAGGAGGGAAAGAATAATAATAATAAGAAGAAGAAGAAGAAGAAGATATTGGTTCCAACTTAAATTGTACTAGTCTATATTTTTCATCCCATGAGGTGATCAACAGGACACATTCTGTCAAATAAGAATCATCAAATCTAAATACTAAAGAAAAAAATGGAATTGTCTGCAATTTAAAAGTAGCAAT
Organism: Typopeltis vanoorti; assembly: GCF_054136105.1. Lineage (NCBI taxonomy): Eukaryota > Metazoa > Arthropoda > Arachnida > Uropygi > Thelyphonidae > Typopeltis > Typopeltis vanoorti. The sequence continues at coordinate 38,819,770 of NC_143565.1, forward strand.
TTAGCTGAAATTATCGTTTTAAGTACCTCTGAAATAATCCCAGAAACAAAACAAGCAAATTATGGATAAAAATCCTAAGAAAAATAATATCCATCAAGAATACACATGTTTAATTTACATTTGAAATACTTTTTTAAGTGATTATACAAACTTCTCAACTCTCAAATACTGACTGGGAGTGACGATCAACTTGTAAGGAACAAAGATTTCATTTTATCCAAAAGACCATGATGCTGTTATGGTCGACATGGTTGCCATTTTGCGAACTGCTAATGATTCACACACGTGATTTTTATTATTTTATTTCTTGCAAATCAGCAACTTCATTAGTCTTTCTGCTTTCGTGGGAAAAAAAAATGGAAAAATTAGGAAAAAACAAGTACAGAAAGAAAGAAGTGAATAATAAGATACAAATAATAATAAAAAAATTTAACTCATTACAGAAATACGTTGGCAGTCCATAAAAAAGTCCAAGTTTTCTTTCTCATTTAAGAACTGCTTTGACTAGTTCTTTGCAAAAAGACATCATAAATTACGGATCTCTTTAGAATTATAACTGGCTTTAACGGTTTACCATTTTAAGCAAGGAGTGAAATATCTACTGTGCAAGGAAGAAACTAATTATCTCTCTTTTAAAAAGAAAGTACGATAACTGACACAGAAACTGTGGTTCCAAGTTTCGTTCTCCAGTATAGTTTCCATTATCATTTTTAAATGATGGATTTCACTTAGTATAAACAATTATTTTCTCTATTGTTTATCTATATACGAGAGGAGAATTATGGGAAGATTAAGAGGAAATTTATATCACTAGTACAAAATTGTTTAAAGATGGCAGATGAGTGCAATGATTTTCCCGTAATTAGACTAAGCATCACTGGTGTAATACTGACTATAGGCTTTAACCTATAGTCAGTATTACACATATCGTACTCCAGGCACGTTGCCCAGAGAGCTATGACCTCGGACGTAATGTACAATATATCAGACAGATTCCATTCTCCAAGAGACTAAACAGTAAAAGAGTTGATTTATTACTGCTAGATATTCTTAAACACTTTTATTATAATCTACTCTTACTACACACTCAGATAAAAGAGGCAAAGCACGTTCCAAGAAACACTTCCATTGCTCAAAGGAACGATATTTGACTCGGGGATCGCTTGGTACGTAACAACATCTGATAAGCAAGAAAATACTATTTGACAAGGCACTCAAGTCTTCTAAGGGTTGAAGAGTAGCGTTGTAAGTGCACTCACAGGGAGATTCTTTTTTCCTTTGCGTCTTTCCTTTCTTCAACAGCTGTGGTTCGGAGTTCAAATTATAGCCTTTGTTACAATAAGTTCTTTAAGTGAAGTTGTGATGATTTATTCGAATGTTTGTTTGGTTTACATTTTAACACCTTGTTAGATGGCGGTGAAGTTCTAGGCGATTAATCACAAATATTTGCTTTTATACGAAAACGGATAATAAATACGTCTTTGTTTTGAGCCGACCCACTAAAAATTGTAACATGTTTTCGCTTGTTAGCAACTTAATTGAATTTGAAGTCACTTAACGCACAACCAAATCGTTAATTTAAGGTCTGTTAAAGGACCAAAGTTTGTTTATTTGTATGGGCTTGTTGAAGGAGTTTCCATAAGTGGATCCCTGTGTTAGTAAATGGAAGTGTTAGGGTAAGTGTCGCTATAACGTCCCTTTTTGATCAAATAATGATGTATTTTTTTGAAACTCTTAAGAATGTATATTTTAAAATCAGCACTGTAGCTTTCTGAATAGCAATGATGCCTTTAGTACGGAAAGATTTGTGAGTGAATCTCGTCTAGGAGAAAAGCCTTCAGAGCGTTTAACTTGTTTATCCAGTGTTAGAAGGAAGTGATGGCGTTGTTCCTTTTTATGCATAAAATAAGCAAATTGACCAGAGAATGTTCCATCTACGAGATATATCAATGTTCGGAAGCTTCATTGCGCCCTATGAAACCAAGTTAGCAGACGAAATAGGTCATCAAATCGACAACACAGTAAAAGGAAAAGTGATGTGTGAAAACTCAAAACATTGTCAAAATTCCCATGATTAAATACATCAGGAATAAGCCCCTTCCCCATCAAAAGAAACATATTTGATCAAAAGGAAAGTTCTTTCTTTATCACAAGTGATTTTGGAAATAAAAGATGCAAAAACATGAACATTCTTCTACTATCAAGACTTGCCAACGTTCTCCAACGCATAGGTATACCAAACATGCATATCTAAATGCTGCTAATGCAGTTGCTTACTTTCATGTATAACCCTTGTCAAGATCTGTAAATCTTGAAACTGAATAATTGTTATAAACTTTTCAAGATGTCAACTCATATTTCCCCACACGCCATGACTTACAATGAACATCAAAGTAATAATTATTTTTGTGTAGTTTTTTAATGTATTAAATGGGATTTTCAGGTTAGTAAAACTACTAAAATTGTTTAATATTAACATTAAAAATTTATTTTTAAATTAACTGAGAAATCTTTAAAACATTGATTTATTTTAAAATTAATTGAGAGAATCCCAATTGAAAATATGGGAGCCACTCTCGTACTATTTTTCTTGCCGATTATCCGAGCCTGTAGATCCATTCTAATCATCTTTATGATTATCACTATCTGTCACTGAAAAGATAGAGAAGTGATACCACTTTTTTTTTTTTTTTGAGATATTCATACGCCCTCCCTACCCATCATCATGATCATCTTTATAATGACTGGCTAAGGAAGAGCAAACCCATAAGCGTTCCTTGATTCAAAATTACCATCCCGCCCCAGCGAATTTACAATTTCTGCAGGACATTCAACTCTCTCTCTCTCTCTTACTCTCTCTCACACACGGCATCAAGGATACGATGTAACAGTTATGAATAAAACATTGTACATTGTCCGTAGATCAGCCATGATAATCTCCGAGTGCTGTATAATTCTGCTGTTATAGGCTCTATAATTAGCAACCGAAGGTTTTCGGTGTTTTTTTTTTTTTTTTCAAGATTGCCCTAAACTGTTTATTTCCAGCTACTTGGGAAACGTATGTGGATACAGTCGTAGTGGCTTCCATAGCATACCATAACACACCTGTACTTTGTAGATGATTAGTGTAATTTGTGGGATCATTTTTTCCGACAGAGGGTGCCAGTGTTGAATACGTTCCTAAGATGGCTATTAGTAACCTGAGATAGATATTCAAATACAAGAGAGTGCCACTTGAAACGAATATCAGCACCACCTGGTGGTGGTTTTTTGGAGCCAACTATAAGTTATTTTAAGCGAGTATTCATTTTTTATATGATTTTTTTCTTTATTGTTCTTAAGAATTAAATAAAAAATCGCTACCAGGAAGAGAAGAAATTCTAGGGAGCCGTTTTAAAAACACAAGCACGTGTTGTCCTAAATTTGTCACTCAGGTTGTGCCTGTCATAGAGTGACCTTATCAAAGAGACGTCGGCAAAGTGATAGGGCGGACGGGGGCACTAGAAAATGTACCACCCTCAAGATGGCAACAGCACATAACGTCCGTTATCTCGTCTGTGTGTTATCGTGGACGTCAATTCGCTCTAGAACTTCGCACAGACCTGTCAGGTCGTTAAAACTTCAGCTCCCTCATCATCACCTGACCCTTCTTTATCCCCCCCCCAGCCCTCAAGTCTCCGAAAGGGGGGAGGAGAAACACGGGAAGTTCAAAGTTCAGTCCTACTTCAAGTGGAAAGACTGGAATGAGTAAAAGAGCAACAGAAAATGTCCTAAAGAGAAAGAAAGAAAAAGGGAATTGAAAGAAGTAGCCACTTTATACTCATGATCGGCTAATGATCTGATTTCTCCAAGAAAATGACCTTGTTTCTCTACGAGTCCAAGGACTGCACATTCAGTATCTTAATGACTGGCTTTGTGCACCGCGAGGGTGCTCATACGTTCGCCCCGTGGCTCGGCTAATAGGAAAATGGTGGTGTAATTGGTTGGTTTGTTACATGCGTCCTCAGGTAAGGTTACAGAGTGTAATGGCACTGCACGGCTAGGTGGGAGGTCTGCCGAGGCACGTGGAAGAGCGAAACGTCTGTCCGCACAAAGACGCCCGACATACCTGGAGGCAAAATCGTCTAACGAATTCGTCGTGCTACTCTTATTGATTCTATCGATTCTTTCCATAACTGATGGCTGAGGGATGTTGTTCTTCTGTGGCGGAAGACAAGGCAGTGAAGATGTCGTAACTCTAAGGGGAAAGAAAAAAAAACTTTCTTTAAATCTCTTTACTGCACACTCCTTCTGCTGAGCAGCAGAAAGAGGATGAAAAATAGAATCGTCTGGGTGTTAAAATCTTTTAATCTTGACGGATACATTTTTGTTTTTGACGTCCTTCTTAACATTACATATTTGATAGGAGGGATAAATAATATATAAAATATAAAATTTAATTTAGATAACAAAATGACAATAATACAATCTTCCTATAGATATATATATAGGATGTACCACGGGCGGAAACCACAGACGTCCGTTCATTGGTAAATACGTCATCTTGGCCTACATAATTGGCCTCCGTAACTATTTTCATGATCTTGCTCCATCTCGCAGGTCCTATTCATGTCACTGTTCCCACGATTCACTCTTAATTGCGTTGGCATTCAGGATGGAGGTAATCCAAGTTAACCAAATTAAATATTACCTGTACAATGATGTTTTATATTTTTCTATCGACCCCCTAACAATGTTATATCGACCACTTTGGCGACCAGTGGCGTAGATGAAAAGAAAATGAAGTCAGAAAAGTCCTTTTTAGTACTTCTAGGGTAATGGATGGTAATGCTGTAGCCAATGAAGTTTTAACTGAGGCTTGGCTATTGCCGTTACTCAGCTCTGACAAGAGCTTTTAGCTCAATAATACCCCATCCACACAGATTTTCTTCATTGAGATGAAGGGATAAAGAGTCAAGGACTCAGTCCATCTCCCAGTCCTTTTTTAGGACTATATTTGCGTAGAATTACCAGCAGGATGACCACCACTAGTACTTTTCTACTAAATCTAGTACTTTTTTATATACTTTCGTACTAAATCTAGTACTTTTTATAAATTTTTAGTGTTCTAGTACGTTGACCAACAGATCTAGTACTTTCTTCCTTTCGAATAACAATAACACCAACATGAGAGTTAGACATATGAGTTTAATATTTTTCTCTTCTCCCCCCTCCCCATATGTCATATTCATGATTTCTTTTTTTTCCTCTCCCTCACTGTTCGCTAATCTTCTCTGCCACCCACCCGATCCAATACTCATGCAATCTGACTGGCATTAGCTAATGAAAATATATTCTTCGCTATTCAAACACCTCTCGCGCGTTATAAGATCATTACAGCAATGAAAACAATTGGAAAAATTAAATATTTTAATATGAATAACCATCTTTTATTGATGCACAGCGTAATTTGGACCCCATTGAAAAGATAAATCCAGCCGACAATGGTCAGGTTTTAGACATAGAAAATGTATATTTAGGGGCGGTGTGGAGAGCTTGATAGAGAATGGCAACTATTGACGACTGTAGAAGTATTTGAAAAAAGGTCAAGTATTCATGTTTTTTTTTTTTTTTTTTTGAATAAAGCTTTTGAAATGAAAAATGCTGTAGGAGAACAAATGTTTCCTAATTTAACAACATTAGTTAAAGCTGTACTGTGCCTCCCTCATTCATCAGCAGCAACTGAAAGAATATTTTCAGCAGTGACAATAAATAAAAATAAAATAAGAAATCAACTACAATCTCCCTTGATGAATGGAGTCCTTTTGACAAAAGAAAAATTGAAACATTCATCAGCTACAGATTCTACTATTTCTGAAGAGTTAATTAATTTAGCAAAATCTGCTAAAAATAACGAATAAATACTTCCAGTGTTTTTCTTGTGAGTGGGAACCCCCGTATATATGTAAATAGCATAATAAATAACTGGAAATTTAATGTTACATTAATTTAAACGCTAAAGGGAGAGTTGTAGAGTAGGTGCCCTCCCTCGATGAGTCTGTGGACTCTCTGGAGGTGTCACCTAATTATAATAATAGGAATAATAAGAATAAAAATTATATGGCAAATCAATACACGTTAAGTGCTAGAGTTGCAATTGGGACTTCTGTTATGATGATTGACAATTGCAGCTCTCTTGGACTCATAGATGACTACAGTGAAGCGAGTTTTGACTTTTTTCTTTTTATATTTGTCACACATGTGTTAAATTAACGGTTTTACATTGAGTTCATCTATGATAATAAAGTTGTAATATCGTAAAATGCTCTAAATAGAATGAAACAAAAGCAAATAAAAATTTAGTACTTTTTTTTTTTCAGATTTAGTACCTTTTTTTCTTGCCTAAGTTGGTACGAAATATTTTTGCTGGGTGGTCACCCTGATTACCAGCATTTTTTGTGCGATTCCACGTATGTAATCTTTTAAGACTTTACCATAGTAGATTTATATTAATACTGTGGGTGGGTTAATGGATGAATCATAAATCCTACTCTAGTGATCCACCATGGAAGTTTTACAGACCACATAAAAGGGTTATGGCAATGAAATTTACCATCGAAAGATTTCTACAATCATCCATATCACAACAGAATTCCAATCCACAGCCTGTTTGGCTGGAGATCGGGTTGGTTGGTTGATTTGGATTGACGGCCGAAACAACTCAGTCTAATGTGACCACTGTATGTCTGTTAATTGCATGTGTGCTAATGGCTGCTTTATGGAATCAAAAACTCTGCCACGTCTGGTTAGAAATCGAGTAAGTTATCAACTGGAACATTCAGGTTGGCGAATTAATAATTCCTTAATCACAATAATAATTATGTAGAAGTAACCAATCCATTTTCCTATGCGTGTCAGGCTCAGTGAACATTCATGACCAAGTAACTGTCTTGTTTGAAATCTCAATGTTCTAATAGAACAGCTAATCCCTTTCTACAAGATAGATTGTGGCAAATTGCGTGTATTCTTGCAGCTGGTTTGTCTGTTTTTGTGGGATGAAAAACCTGAGTTTCCTGGATGAAAAGCTCGGAGGAAGTAATTAATACCCTGCTAATTTATTACAGCGATGTAGAAATATTTAGAGCCTCCGTACCTCACTTGGTATAGACGAGCCCCTTGGTTGGAAAGACCCTGATTTGAATCCCATCTATGACGTAACCAACCATTATCAGAGGTCTTTAAATCAATGATGAGTTAGTCGGTCTCATAGAGACCGACTAAGTTTTTTTTTTTCCCCTTAAACAGGCAAACCTTGAACACGGAGATCTACAGGCATAAATACTTGCCCTTAGGGGATGCAGCAAATAAATGACGTGTCAGCTGCACGAATTCGTCATGACCACCCTTATTCACATTTAATAATAATTTAACGCGTGTTTTACTTTCTGAGGGCATTTATTTCTTTGTCGAATGACATCCTGATCCTGACGCATGCGTAAATATTCAGTGAACATCAACTCTCCCAAGTGTCGCTGTTGCTTTATTATTTTGCTTCTTATTTTCGCAACGCAGCTACGAAAACAAAGTTATCTTTTCCTTTTGGATGGAAATTACCGGATTCGAATCGGGTGTACAGAGAAGGGATCTTTATAAATACTGCTCAGACAAACCGAACTGAACAGACACTATCAATACATAATATAAAAGCCTTGCGGACTTATTTGTTTCTGAAGTGCACAATATGTTCTACAATACCCTCCTCGTTGTCCTTATTCTAAACACGACCAAGTCTCACATAAAAATATATATCTTTTGTGGTTAAAAAGGTAAGATGAACAGTTTGGCTTCCTAAAATGTTACTATTTTACACTTATTTGTATTCGCTTGACAGCGATAGTGAACAATTTTTCATGGACGTCTAAGTTGCAATAACTCTCCTAACACTGCTGGACAGAGCCCAAGTCATTTCTAACACACACAGATCCCATGTGATGAGTTGGGTTACAGTTATAATCCATGATAACCTCCGTTAGGCGTAACTTCATTGCTACTTGTGAAACACGTAGTTTGGATACACATCTCTCAGCAAACACTCCAAACACGTTCACAATCTGGGGATTTAAACTCGTTTAGAAACTAGTGTATAATTTTGGTTGCTTCCAGTAACGTCGCATACCTAAATAAAAAAAAAAAAAAAAAAAAAAAAAAACACGTTAACTTTGAAATGTGTGTTACATTTAAGAATTGATTAAGCGGGGGTTAATAAGAAGCCACACCTGATGCGTGTAATCGCTGCAGTGCTCTAATCCGTATACTTTTCATTAAACCACATCCCTTTCACTACCGATCTGAGGCAGCTTTGAGATCCAACAGCATCCTTGAAGACAGTCGATTATCTCTCTGACTGACCGATGTTTTATTAAATCTGAAAAGCCGTCTGCTAACCCAGAGAAGCTTTTGATTTATCTATTTATTTTCGGTAATTAGACCTCCCAGAAGACATTCCGTCTTGGCCAAGGAGATATTTAGAAGCAATTAGCTGTCTTACCTGCTAGCTTGAAATTTCCTTCATCGATAACATAATAAGTGTCCACGCCCAACCTCTTACAACACCACACCTTACGCTGATAAAACATAATTACTCTTAGAAATAGGGGAAGCACTAATTACCCACATATGAGTCCCCACCCTGTACAAGGGACTGTCTACATGGCTTCTTATCGCAGCTTCCCCTGACACATGCCCGATTGTATGTTCGGATAGAAATCGCGTATCTTAAAGTGCTTTGAGTTTCGTGAGTGCTGCCGTGTTCTCACCTCCTTTATTTGGAGGACTTTCTGAATAAGGATTACGTTATAGACACGTGTGTGGGTAGTGGGGGTTCCTAGCGTTGATCATAGAACATCTAGGATTCTATTTTAATTAGTCCTTATAAGGACTGGCTTAAAGGGGCGAAGCAAGAATGCTTTTCATCTTCCCCCTTATCTGTAGAGGACAGTGTAGGGATAAGGTGTTATTGAGCTGTTAAAGCTCTGATCATGGCAGGAGGGTAACAGCAATAGCCGAGCCTCAGTTAGAACTTCATTGGCTACAGCATTGCCATTCATTACCCTCCACGGGTATTAATCACCGCATCTCACGGTCGATTGCAACCTTCAACTCACACCCGTCTATTTCATTTCAATTTTAATTAGTGATTGTTTCATAAAACTTTTATACAAGTTTTATAATTTAAATATTTTAGTATATACAAAATCTTGTATTTTAAAAAAAGTAATATGAAATATTTTATATGAAAGTTTTATTTTGAAACTATAAATTAGTGTCCGCCATGTTTTTCTATTATTTTTGCAGCGCAGTTTTCGAGTATAGTAGAATCTTATTTTTTTAACGACCATTACTTCGATTTTTCGTGCTAAACTATATGAATTACTTTGTGCCTGAAATATCATCATCATCATGCATGTCAAGGATTTAGGCCTAGCGTGGCCTGTTCCGGCCTTAAAAGTCATCTTTGAATCTTTTAAGAGGACGTCCTAGTTTTCTTTTTTCCTAATAGCTTTTTTTTTTTCCTAGTTCGTGCCTGAAATAAATAGTACAATACTTCAAGATGAGGCGAAAGTCTAATCCACATGAATGAATCTCCCGAATACTGGTGGGAAATTACTGCTGAAGTAACTAGGCTGTTGAGACCAGTAATTGCCGTCCTCCAGCCATTTAACCTATTCTGCGGGATAAAAAAAAAATAATAATACAATAAAAAATTCTTGAGGAAAAAACCCTGCCACCTCCATATGGAACTGGCTAACTCTTTAAGACAGAATTCGAATTCAAGTCATCCAGCTGAGAGATCGATGTCGCAAATGCAATATAAAGTCTCTCTCTCATATATATATATATATATATATATATATATCCACGCTTCTCCCCTAAACCTTGGCTTTGTTCTCTATTTATTTTATTTATTATTATTTTTTTAAACAAGTTTTTTTTTTTTTTTTTTTTTTCAGAAACAAAGACAAGCTTTCTCATGTTGTACAGGATGATTTAAATAGACTACCAGTATGGGAAAATGAAGAATAGATGTCAATTTAATATGGCAAAGTCTAAGGTTATACATTTTGAGGTGAAAAGACTATAGGAACTTAATGAATATAGGATTTGGGTATGTTGGTGGATATATATCCATGGAAGGTGAAATTCAGAGGGCATATTACAAAAGCGACTAAAACACAGATTTAGCTCACAGATTTATCTGATTATTGAAGAACACCCTGATATGCAGAGATATGAAGGTTGTTATCAGTGGCGGCTCGTGGCTTGAAATCGTGGGGTGCTGCAACTTTCGAAATATGCATACACACTCTAAGTACAGTGTATACGTGTTTGGATAAAATATCAAATTTATGGTAAAAATTAAAAAAAATTAAACATGAAAAAATATTGTTTATTATCGATAAAATTATACAGTTTAGTATAATTCAAAATTACTTAAAAATAAAATCCATTATCATAACCACAATAATGTTCTAACATAAATACTATAACAAATGTTATGTCTTTAATTGTAATGTCCAAATATTTAAAGAGACGGAGTAAACACGATAAACACTCTACTACTGGCGCAAACTGCATATAAACAACAGTGGAACTGCGCGACGGACAGTGCCGCATTACGCTGATAGCTCGCATCTCACTATGACGTGTATATGCTTGGGCGCGTAGCAATATGGCACTGTGGTAAACACAGTGCTGCTAGCGCCCTCCTAAGTGCTACAAGATGGATTTTTATTATTTTCCATACAAAATAAGAGAATTGTATAGGATCGTTGATGATAAAATTAAATATTACAAGCAAATATAAATAGATTAAGAAATATATTTATATATCGAGAAAAATTGGGGGGTGCTGCAGTTCCGTAGTGCCTATGTAAGAGCCGCCCCTGGTTGTTATTCCAGTGATGATCACATGAGAGCATCACGCACTCATGCGGGATGCTCCATAAGGGGAATATGATAGAGACATAAGTTATTTAGGGGATTTATAGCATATACGTGGATGAAATATTTCCATGCATGAATTATGTGAGAAAAACAGAGGTCATCCATGGAAATTGATTGTGAAAGTGTGGTTAGTAAGGGAATGAGTGGGATAGATTGCTGAAGTCAGTTTTGTGTCAGTGAATAATTTCAAGGCAGAATATTGTAAGGTATTGATAATTGATTACTGAATCAGAAATGAGTTTACGGACTCCATGGAACCGTCTGTATAATAATAATAAATTAATGTGATCAAAACAGTCACAGATTTTTATTGTACAGATTGCATATTTTTTCGTAAAATCTCCATAAAAAAAAAAAACTGCTATTTTCACTTAATTACCTCAGATGGCATTTCCAGCATTTTTTTTTTTTTTTGCATAATTTTTCATTAAATCAGTCAGAGGAAACTGGCAGTATGAAGATTATATATATTTCGCGTGTGCTCAGCAATACCTATTCACAAAATATTTTAATGGGAAGTTGAATTCCTATAAAAATTGGTTTGAGTATTTAAAAGATTAAATTAGTTTTAAAATATAAAGAAAAAGAACAAAAATACTACTTATGAATATCAAATTTATAATATTCTTTGATTACCATACATCAAGCCAAAATGCGTGTACTAAATACAGTTACAAAACATGATTGCCATTTTAAACAAGTACATTTTAAATTACGAATTCAAGTCTCTTCTTATTCACTTCATTAAATAAATTTTACTCATTACTGTGTGCAAACTTCATAACAGCTTTTTTACCTTCCCTAACTGCAAACTTCCCTAAATCACCAGGAAATATCAGTTTCGTAGCAGATTCAACATCTGTATCTTGCAGAGTCACTTTCTGTTGACTGCGCATCAACTGAGCAGCCTGAGTCGCAATCTTGTCAAGAAAGTCCATCTGCATACTGTTCAGAACTTTCATTGCATTACTTGAAATCGTGAGCTCTGGATACATAGATTTTAATACTTCACGAAGATATTTTGCGAACAATTGCTTACGTTTTTCTTTTGTGGTTCTTGTAGGTGGCATAATGAACCTTATTTTAAAATTATAAAATCAGTTATAATTGCCTAGTACGGATTGCTTACGTCCAACTGCTTTACTCAATGATATTTCGTTTATAAATGTTTCGAACAGAAAGTGTTAGTCTTCTGTAAAGAACAGACCACATTTAAAATCAATGATCACATTGATCTGCTGTTAACAGTCAGAAGTCGCGTATAGCATACCGCGTGAAAATTGTTGGTGGCGTTAGTAATATGTTCATTTCACAAAATATGAAATGTATTGTTGTAAACCACAACGCTACAAAATAACTCACTCGCAGGTCGCATTTATTTTTCTTTTATTTATTTTCCTAACTAATTGGCACGTTTGGTTGTCTTAGTGATATCGATAAACTAACCGTATAATAAACTTAAATGTACTGTTTATTATTTGTATTCATTAAGTTTATTCTTTTTTATTTATTTGCTTAGCTTAGTATTTATTATTTGTAAACTAATTCAATATTCTAATTCATTTTCAATAAATAATTTGAATCTATTTATTCAGATTAAAATATTTTTTATGTATTATTAATTTTATGCAGCCTGATTATTTCTCCTCCCTATTTATTCACATAATTCGAATGAGAAATTTTTAGTAGCACAAAAGTGATATAACCTGTTTACTTTCTTCCCCCCCACCCCTCATCATAGAACACAAAACTTATATGTGGATGTATAAACATACTAATCTTCTACACTTCAAGCAATCAACGATGCATCATCCTGATGCCGAATAATACTATGATTTAGTTCAACAATACCAAACCAAAAGTATTCTGGAAGGGGTGAGGGGGAGGATTTATGTTGAAACAACCCGGATTTCTCCGGCTTAAGAAACTTTTCAATTTTTTACATTACAACTTTCATATAACATATATTTAAAGTCACTTAAAATCTTATTATATAACGTTATAGATTCATTTCAAATAAGTACGTAGTAACAAATGGACCATACATGTATAAGTGAGCTGTTCTAGAAAGTCAGATTTAAAAATTTTAAATAATCTGGTATTTTGAGATCTTTATTAAGATTTGTCAAACACCTTCGATTTTGATTAAAATTAGAACTTAGGCGCACAGCAGTATCATGTATTTAATCATTTTTCAGGGTGCATTTCTCAGACGATGACCGCCTATTCGATTTGCTTTGTCTGATTCAAAGGAATGTATATAATAACATCTTAATCAAACACACGAACTTTTTATTACGTACATTAATACCCTTTTGTCCACACTCATACAGACAACAAAGTTATATGCTGCTGTTCAAGAAGAACATCAATAAGTCTTCGTTTTTCAGAGCTATAGCTCACATAGCGCTAACTGGGAGCCATGAAATGTACAACTCAAATAAATTGTTAATAAATGACATGATATATGCAAGAATACTATTGCACCGTTCTTCATTGAACGGACAGCAAGATTCACCAAGAATCGCAGCAGGTTATGGATAGAGTTGTGGGTAATTGTATTTGTATATCGCAGCAACATAGCGAGAAAAGTATAGAGGTATAATATATATATGTGTGTGTGTGTGTGTGTGTGTGTGTGGTGTGTTCTACACTTAGGATCGACGCATCGAAATAAAGTATTCGCACTTATCGGTCATTTTGATGATTGTCATCATCCTATCGAATCTATATTGCTAAGTACATTATAAAGTTAACTTAAAAACAGTTAAATTCCCTCTTTCGGAAAAGGAGACCCACATTAGCTCCACAGTGCGAAAATACTACATTTGTCGAACATAAGGAACATAAGAAAGTCTTTGAATATCTGCTTACTTTTACACATTATCTTATAATTACTTTTAGATACAATCAAATCATTCAAAATTATTATCAATATATAATGAATCTAAATCATAATGCATTTGAATTCAATATTATGTTTCTTGTGTGTTCAAGAGAGCTGCACTCCACCCTTCTTTTAATTTTTCTTTCAAGTGGGATAAATCAAAATATACCAAATATGAAAAAATAAACAAACAAACAAAAAAAAACCCTTTTATTTTCTTTCATTCCTTTTTGTTCTCTTGGACAGCTTTCGCCATCATCTGATTTTCATCGCTGATCATAAAAAATATTAATAAGCCGTTCTCTTTTCCGAAATTGTAGCTGAAACAGAGCAAATGTGTTATAAATTCTGCCCTCCTCCCCATCTCTGCGAGTGTTTTTTTTGGGGGGGAGGAATTACTATTTAAAATACATTATTGAAGCCAAATTATAAATTCTAGGCCAAAGAGTTTGTATGGAAAGTGGAGAAAAGCAAAACCAAGCAGACAAATAGCGAAAGACTATACACCTGTAATCTAAGAACAGATAAGACTAGTTTTGTTATACTTCGAATCATTTAGTTTGAAGAGAGGAGGATCCTTGTTCAAATGGAGTGACTGGAGAAATGATGTGACGTGGGAGTGGATGTATGGGTGTAATCGCTAAATACTAGCAGCCAGTCCCCTCGAACATCAAACCACCCACTTTTATTATTATTATTTATTTATTCAGTGGGTAAACCGGCTATAAACGGTGGCTGACTTTTATCTAAAAAAAAAAAAAAAATTAAAAATATTTCTGAAATTTGTTGGACCCAAATGACCATTCCGGTAATCTCCCACTATAATCCAGACGTCATATTGATTGATTGATTTACCAGTTCCTGTCATCTTCCCAAGATCCTTGAGAACAGAGAAAGCAACAAGACCTGGTAACCATAGCAACAACAATAATTATAAGAGAGAAAAATCAAGAGTTCAACTTTGACAAGTGTTTGTTTATGGAAACTGGTAGGAGTGATATCCTTGGGTTTCATCAGCCATTCCGACCAGGACTTGGCATATTATTAGACTGTCTGGAGGTTGCCGAATTATAATCATCCACCATCGATATCCAGATGTTGCCGGGCATACCTACACGGAATAACGAGGTACTTTGGATCGCTGTTCTTACCTATAAGCCTACGAGGTACAGCGAGAATTCCCCCATCAGAAATAGCTGCTTATTATTAGGCGTGGTCCAAGAAAGCAATTAAGTTATTCCGTGCTATTAATGAGTAGCCAGCCTACGAAAGATGAACTGTACATATAGATAAGTTCATAATCGTCAGACTCTTGACGCGAACTCCCTACCGTCGACATATGATGGGTATCATTTTTCCTGAACACGTCGGAGCCCTCCCTCCAGCTAGTCATTGGAAATAAGTGATCTGCATTTACAAAAGAAATTTTTATCAGCAAGAAATTCGGTTTATAATGAGTAAAAGTGGTTTGTAAATATGCAGCTGTTGATCTACTTTTTTTTTCTTTCTTTCTTTTTTTTTTTTTTTTTTTTAATTATAGCCGGTAGGAAACTGGAGCTAGAAGCAGAAAGGAGTGGGAAGTACCAGAATATAAGAGCTGATTATAGTACGTAGGAGGAAAGAAAAGAGAGATGGGGGGGAGGGAGTAGTGGCATACAAGCTCGGCATCCATGTGAAACAGGCAGTAATGTAGAGTGTTTTAAATACCAGACAGTTGACTTTTGACTGCCTTAAAAAAATCTCTCAGTAGAAATTGTTCTTATTCTCACTGCAGCATCGAATAATGGAAGCTCATTTCGACTAGTAACGCTCATAGTGAAAATTTAAACCTAGAATAGTCCAGACGTTATTTTTTTACACTAATAACTTACTCTTATTGAGTTTTATTTAATATTTCGTTTATATGAAACATGATACAATTTGCTGTACCACAGCAATCTACTATATAATTTGCAATCTACCATAACAACCAGTTGAACATTTTGCTAATTGTAGATTTCAAGTGAACCATGGTTACGTTGGTTGCTATGGTAATGAAATGTGCTCAAAGATTCAAAAACAAATAAAATATCTTTCATAGAAATATAAAAAAAAAGGATTTAAGCCGCGAGAGGTGATAAATCTCTCACACTAATATCGCGAGTGGTCTAATGGTTAGATAAAGAAGAACCCTGCTCTAGACACCAACGACTGTAATTTTCAAGTCAATTGTGACCTCTAATAAACAGATATAGCCCTCAATGATGAAAATTCTCTTAACACATTCAAGTTCCTTGCCACCTGGACTTCATCAGACTAACATTAATGTTAGTCTGATAATAAAAGACTGTCCGATACACTTAAATCACCTAAACAGTTTCCAGCTTGATTTAGTTTATAATTTAGACGGATAAATCTAATAATATAGTTTTTGTAAAATATATTTAATGTTTGAAGTATAGTTGCGGTATACTTCAGACACCATTTTATTTGTTGCATTAAAGTTTATAAAATTTCCAAGCAGGCTGTGAAGGCCAACATCGAAGCCATCCCCAGCCTATTTTACGGCTTTTTCAAAGAGAGAGATGTTCCCAGATTTGTTCTGTACTTATTTTTTTTATCCGTTTTTCCGTTTTTTTTTAAATGTTATACTGGTTTTATACAATTTTTATTTTCTTTTTATATTTATACCGTTTTCAATATAATCCCATAACCGTTATGATGGTTATGGGGTCATGTCTTATGCAGGCAGTACTTATACAGACTGTAACAAATAATTCACAACATTTAATTTTCAAGTAGTTTATTACTTTTTAATTATCATCGTGTCCTATTGGAAGCTGAATGCCTATTGTTTGCAATCAATTTATGTGGGCGCTGCTATTCTACATGATATTATTCCAAACTCGGAAAGTTTAATGTATTCCATTTGTGGAGTTAACTTTACCTTCTTTATATTGTTAAGAAAAAACAACAATAGGAATTAGAAACTAGCTCTTAAGTTATCCTTTAAACTAATATTAAGACTCATTCCTTCTTATTTTCCTTCTTTCAAATATCAGACAGTCATCCCATATATTTCCATGGCTGGTTTTAACTTGTCAACGTTGTCTGTCCCCTTAAGTAAAAATGCCCTGAATTCCAAGTGTAATTTTATGGTATCATTACTAGTCATTCCGGAGCCTTCATAAAAGCGAACATTAAACCGCTTTTGTTCATCGAGGACCATTAAACCTATCATCTGCATAATTAACACCCCTAAAGCAAAATAACTTGAAGCCAGTAAATTTCCTTCTAACTTAATTGGTCCAAACGAGTTTCAAGTACTTGTTTGTAGCTTTAATAGAGTTAAAGTGTTTGGCTGTGTAAAGACAACGTTGCTATTCCTAGCAAGATGAAATTGGAAGCGTTTTTTTTTTTATTTTATTTTTATTTTTTTTAACGAACAAACGGCAAGTCAAATGCTGTGACCAAAGGATCGTCCTAGCAGGGAACGACACCACAAAATACCAGCTGAGTGTTTACAGATGGCGGAAGACTGACGGGCCATCCATCATATCATCTGGCATTGCCTCCGGCTTTCGTGGACACAGCCGGACAGCAAAAGTCATTAGTGACGTCATCGATAAACACACCAGATGGTGGATTTTACAAATTCGCACCGGATTAGCTTGGTCATGTGATAGGATAAGAAGAAACGTGAAGATCGAGTCAGCTTGCACTGTTCTTTAAAAGAAAAAAAAATAAAGAATTTCTTTCTTTTTTTTTTTTTGTGTTGCTGAACGTCTTAGTGTTCTAAGTCATCAAATATTGTCGCATCTGTCAGCTGTTTCTTCAGGGAGAGGATTACGAAACTTCCTTCATTTTTCTCCATAATATCACGAACGCTACTTAATTCCGTCATCTATCTGTTCTACTGTCACGAACGACACAATTCGATCATTAATTCCCATCGCGATGTTCCAGATATTGTCATCGGAATGAGGGAAAATCGGGTTATGTTGTCGCCTGTTCACTTCTGTCCGGTGACAAATTTTTGGTATGGTTGGCAAAGGCTAAGAGATAATGGCGTCGCTTTTTTTCCTTTTGTTTCATCTCCCTCCCTACTCAGAACTACTTAGTACTGTACAGAATACGTCAATGTCCACGTACCTGGTGAATGATCATCTCATTTTCATAAACAAAAACCAAAAAAAAATAAAAAATTCAATTAAAAAACTCACCTAAAAATACTTGTACTTACATGACTTGTATTTACATTTTTATATCCAATAATAGATGGCGCTATTTTTTTTCTGTATTTTTGTTTTCCAATTATAATTTATTGCTCGGTATAAAACATCACGCGCTCCACGTGTGCATTGTTGTTGAAATAAACTAGTCTATAAATATGTCACCGAGAATGAAACTTGCCTGTCGCGTTTTTTTTTTTTTTTTTCCCTGTTGTTTATCGTTGATTTCACGAACACGTGCCAACGTAGGCAATTCAAATTATAACGAGCTTAAAAAAAAAAAAAAAAAGGAGCAGAAAATGTCAAGTCAATTTCATGCCCGATTTAAGTGGTAACAGATGTCGTCTGCTTTGACGTTTCGTGCCTCCCAATATTGTGGTAGTTTCAAAAACGATAAGACTGATAGTTAAATGTTGCTATGGTTGTTTCATTTGGAATTTATTTTTGTACTGTTTGATTTATGAGAGTATTTAACTCCACTTTTATTTTTCTTGTTATCTCCAACAGGTTCGCTCTTTTTTTTTATTTATTTCTTTAGAAAATCATGGGCTAGTTGAGAATCAGTAATTTAAAATACTACATATATTCGACACCAAACTGCAATGTAGTTATCCTAAAAAATTCTCTCGACTGGCAGTAAAAAAATGATTATTTGATGAGACTCATTTCATTTGATACTCCTGCTTAGCTATTCTCATGAGTGCATTTCAATTCAAATGAATAACACCCCTCAAATATACGTCACTGACGGCGAGCCCTTCCTGATTTAGGGGTGTGGTATTCGCCTCTACTTCTAATGATGTCTCCTCCCCTCGAAGGCGTGACAGTAACGTCCCTTAGTGGGTAGATTAATATGAAACTTCATCGCTGCACATTCACAACCCCAAATTAAGTTAATTTGGCTGCTAGCTTCGATCTGCTTGGATTATTGAGAACTCTCCTCTTCAGTTCCTCCCTTGATGCCTCTCTTTCATGATGGTTCACACTTTATCTTTCTCTCATTCCTCCCATCTGTCTTTTACACACTATTTCTTCTCTTTTTCTGTAATCAAAATGTTTTTATCCATTAATCAAAATGAGATGCTTGGAGTTTTTTTTTTTTTTTTGAGAAGCGTAAGGTCAATAACATCACCTTGACGTGCTTCTGATGTGAATTTCAAAATCATTGCCCTTGCAATATTGTGGAATTGAATATTTCTACTAAAAGCTATTTGTGAATTCTAGAAGTTCTGCGTATACACACTAGAGGGAGTGATTCTAGTCGACTTCTGCCAATTTATTACATTACTTGGGTGATTTTTTTATGCAGATACATAAATCAATGAAAAGTTACTGTATTGGCTTCTGAAGACTGCTCGTGTCTTCGGCGAATAAAAAATCAACTTCCAATAGTGAAAAGTAGATATTCGAGAACAAAATAGTAAGTAAACTCTCAAAATAAATGTCTGTAAAATTTCTAGTTAAAGTAATCTTTACTTGAGCTGTGTTGTTGAGAGCTAGCTTGTTTGTTTTAAACAGACTTCAAGGTGGGGGAGGGGAGATGTACAAAGGCAAGAATTCATATTGCAACGGCAGTTATCAGTATACTGTTAATCACGTGCTCAGAAATAAAATTAGTTACATTACTTTATTATCAGACTCATTTTACTTTGTGTGTGTAGCCAAAACGTAGCTATACCAAAAATAAATATATAGATAAAAACAATATTTTATGTTTATTGTACGCAATAAATTAATTTTTTAAAAAAAGGCTGTCCACTTTTATCTAAGTAAATGAAAAAGATTTTTCTTGAAATTAGTAATTATTAGAGCATTTATAAATGCAATATAAAAGTTACAATACAATATATTAATTTATACATCGAAAAATAAATTTTTATGTAAACAATTCAAACATTCAGTGACTCATCAACAAATAGGTAAGACTGATGGGTCGAGATCTTCAAATTCTAAAATGGCGACCGTTTATGATATCATCTACGACTTCCTGCATTACAAGAAAATGGCAACAAGCTGAATACTGTACTCAAAAGTTAACCAAATATTTGTTTCAGAGTGGGATATCCGTGTTGTTGACTTGATGGAGACGAAGTGTTGGAATGTATTGTCCCATGAGGTGAATGCTAGAGTTATCACTACACTGCAGAGAGGTCAATACAAAGTATGGTGTGAAAATCCAACCTTCCGTCTGCCCAAAGAGTGAAACATGAGTCCATCGGTATAACAAGTGATGACGATGCATTTTGGTGGAGCGCTAATTTCTTTTATTTTCATTGCATTTTGGTGGAGAACAGCCAATGGATCATTTTTTGGACAATTTCCTTTATTTTCATTGTGAATGATGAATCTATTGCGAACATTGCGACGACGTTTCCATGCTTTATTCAAAAATAAACTTCCTTATTTGATGCAATCAGAACTACTGCTGTTTTGTGTCAACACAGAACCACTTGGACACAGCTATTTTGAGGGTCTAGGAGCCTTTATTTCCATCCTTATAGTCTTAACCGAACAAATGTTTTAAAAATCTATTTGAGCCACTGAAAAGTACTGTGCAAATGCTAACAATCCTCGAGAGAAGATGGGGTAAAATTATTGGGAAAGTGCGCATTACAAATGACTGCACCGATAGATAACATTTAAATTTAATTTTTGGCTTAGTATAGGATTGAATAGTTTCTACTCGCAGTTAATTAATTTCAGAGAATAAATAATTAATGTTTTACTACATTAGAGTTTTTTTATATTTATTTAAATTAAGAAGATGGTTATTTTACAATTTTTTGGCAATAAACGTTTAAGTAAATTTAGTTGACCATATTTGCTATCAGTCGGATAATAAGGAATATTTCGATAATAAAAAAAATCTTTAAAGCTTATTTAATATTACAGTACATAAAATAAATAAAAATTAAATATTAAAAACAAAAAGTTATTATAAACATATTACTAATGAATAAGAAAAAAATTTAATACTTTTAAAATTCAACAAAATATTTAGATTATGCTAATATACCATTTTATTTATTTTAATATTTATATAGAAAAAAGCTCTTAAAAAATAAAATTTACGCTTGTTAGAACTGAAGATATCAATTTGAATAATTTTCAGTGATAGTTCGGAAATTTTCACATACTAAATATCTGTATTTGAATTGGAATCTATGACGCAATAAGAATCTAAATAGAATAGATTTATACAGCGTAGGGGAAAATATAGAAAACGAAACAAAATGGAAAGAACAAGAAAGTTAAATCATCAAATCCCTACTGTGCAAACGGAATTATATTCAGACATAGATTTTGTGAGTTGTGCATCAAAAGAGCGATGCAAAGGAGAATGGATATAGCAATTGTGCATAATCTCTATGATCCGCACATTATTAAACCAGTTGTCAAACTAGGGGATATTAAACTCATTTCTTCATTCTTTACAAGATTGTGTCCTTTACACATATTCATGACTCATTAACCAAACTGAGTTGACGTACTATATAAAAATCGACAATGAAAATATTTAAATGAAAAAAAAAGTGCCAAAAATAAAGAAAAAAAAATGTACGTAATTTTCATATTGGAACTACAGAATAAGTAACACGCATCCTCTATCAAGAAATGATATAACATTTATGGGTTAGCACCGCTGAACAGAAATAAATTAAACATGGAAATAGTTACAAGAATAAACAAACAAAAATGCAGAATAGCAGTATCGATTTATTTTCCTTTGAAAAAAGTATTTTTTTCTCTGAGATATTTTATGCTAATTTCTTAAATAAAATTTAAATAAATATTATGTATTTTTGTAATAAATTTTTTTGTAAGTATTCTTTCTGATATATGAAATAAATTAAAAATAACTTAAACACCTTTTTGAAATTCCTATAATAGAAATATAAGAAAGCAAACGGATTATATTTTATTTCGTTGTGCAGGCTATGCTATGCGGTTATGAAAGTAAAACAAAGTAAAAAAAAAGTTTCATTTCGTTTTACGACGTTAATTAATTCTTAAAAAACTTAAGGTTTTTTTTTAATAGAAGTAAGTATTTAATAGAAGTAAGACTTGACTTACAAAAGAGAGATTATATAAAGCAAGGTTCTCATTACTCTTTCCCTTAAGTCCTAAACAAAAACAAGAATTTCAGGGGGGGGGTTCACTTTTGGCATTTTCCCGATTAATTAAATGTAAAAATTACACACCCTGTATCTTATCTAAATGAACAAATCAGTCCTGCATTAATCTGTTTTATCTTGAAGAAAGATTTTTTATATTTCTCATCCTCGTAGATATTTATACCTGGTGTAGTCATTAATATGTTAAAAATAATGTATAATCTGAAGTCATTTAAACAATACCACTATAGTGGACATTATTAGTTTGAATAGTATTCAGGTATGAAAATTAATACAATAGGACAGATTGGATATTTTTTACGTTTTAAGTACACTTCAAACTATTGTTGCTTTACGATTAATTCAGATAAGCAAAGACAATAATAATAAATTGCAAGTCACTGATAGAAACAGCTTTAGTCCGTGGATGGGAGTGATAAAAATCATGCATTTTCAAAATTCAGATATGGATAAAAAATTGGTGTTTTCTTCTGGTTTAAAAAACTTCACATTTTTTTTAAAGTTAAAAATCGAATTTAGGTATGCGTTTATTCATTTATATGTATGCTCTTACATTTTCTGTAGTTCGCATACGAAATAAAAATAAATATATTTCGTTTAACGTTTCAGAAGACGGAAAGAATTACAAAGGAAATTAAACGAAATTTTCCTGACGAAGGCTACAAGACAGATTTATGACTTGTACAGCGGCGAATCTTTTCCCTGCAAATATTGTTTATCTTCAAAGAAGTTTGCCATTCACATGCGCTTTGACGTCACGTTTTACTTTTCTGATTTCGTCTTTGATGTTAAACATTTTTTTTATTTATTTTACAATCAGAGAAACCTGAATCACCTATCTAATCGTAGTCAATAAGTCTTAATAAACAGAGCGTCTTACCTGTACCATCTCAACCCTTTGGTGTAATAGCGGTCGAAGAAATGCGGTTCCGGACCGGGTGCCCTGACATCGGGGTGTAGCCGTAAAATCTCCAGCAGAGCTCTGGTTCCGCCCTTCTTCACTCCGATGATCAACGCTTGAGGAAGTCTCCGCATCCACAAGTGGGACGAACTGTTTAGCATCGCCCCAGCAGTCCCATTACGGTGCGGGACGCTCGGTGTTCCGACGGACATCTCCGTGCCCAAAGTTTCGGGATCGTCGTAATGATAATCGACGAGATGTTGACCGTAAGTGTTTCTGGCAGCTCCGTGAGACGACAGTTTCCTGTTCACTTGACCCAGAAGAAGCCACTTGCGTAGTTCGTCGTTCAGAGGCGGCAGCGGGCGACCTCCGTAATCCCTCGGTGATCTAGGCGTGCCGGCGAGCCGACCTTTCACCCCGGAAGCCTGCCACCAGGTTGGACCGCCGCCACCCTCGCGGACGTCCACCAGAACGTAGCAAGCCAACAGACAGAGGCACGAGGTGGCGAGCAGGGTCCGACGAGCTGCCCACCGCCACGAGCTCCGACTGCCGAAGATCATCTCGGAAAGCTGGGACGACGAAGCACCCGCGAGACACACAGTCGACGGGTCAAAGTGGTCCGCATGTCGGAAGTCGTCTCCTCTCAACTTCGTTAAGCCTAATAACGCATCAAGGCCAAAGGGTTCCGTATTGTACGGTGACCGAGGTTTTTACCTCCTCCTTCAAGGAATGGTCTTGCAGGGGGGGGGGGGGAAGGAAAGAGTTCGGACCACGCCGAAGATTAGAAATCCGTCCGACAAACAAAGATGCTACCAACAAGAAAATCCTCCCGCTCAGCTGATGTCACGAGATCGATATCTGGATCCCGCGTGCGTGTGTGTTCGATTTCTTGACAGATGTTGGTCCGTAAATTGGCAGTTCGCTGTTACGGACTTATCTGTGGCACAGCTTCGGCTATCCCTCTCCTATCCCCCCCGCACCCAGCTGAGAACGAGAATGAATGATGCTTGCACGTAGCCGATAACCTCCACACACACTCCGATATGACTGGGGTTGTCGAAACTTTTGAAGGATTGCATTGGCAGAAGGAGAACGTTAAAACCTCCAAAGGGAATCACAGTCGAAACTTCATCCTCGTTTGAACATCATTGGGTTGTCTTGGCAACCGTCTGTCGGTTTCAAAGCGTGGTAGATGCCTTGCACTAGTTAATAGATATTAACTGAGGTCACGGCCTCTTCGCACATTTCTTATTATACTCGTGATCCCGAGCGAGCGAGTCGTACCCGCCTTTGCCGGTCGTGTAAGTTCTCCGAAGGCAACGAGTTGCTATATTAGTGTTTTGCGCATGCGTACAAAACACACTCCGACTCGAACGCTGCTCTGTTTACCGCTATTATTTGACCCGCGTGCTCGGAATTACAATGAGCAGCTCATGAACGCTTTTAAGATGTCAGCGGGGGAAAATAAATTGACTTCATAATTTTGAGCGGCTTATTTAATTTGTGCATCGGTAATTTATTACCGTATTTATGCAATAATTTAGAGCCGCGACTAATCAACGCTTCTCACACAGTCCCCCGAATAGGAACGAAACACGGGCGAACCCCTTTCTTTACTAGGTCCGCAATGTTCGTCTTAGGGAGGTGTGGTACGTTTTTAAGATGCAACAAAAGTTTGCATCGAGAAAGAAACGCATTTGGATTTAATGTGGCTATTAAATAGTCCCGTGGGAATACGAGATCAAAGACGGCGAATAAAACGATAGAAAGAAGGAGAAACAGATGCGATGAAATCATTTATTTCGTACGAGATTGAATGCTGTAAGCTCTTGAAGAACACAACACGTCGACTACAGAGACATCTATACTTCCTTTTCTTTGACAGGTGGCGTCTTGCTGACAGTCACAATGGTGTCGACGATATCTGCACTGTCAGCAGGGGCGGACACTCGGATGACACGTGCACATGAGCACCGTCGGAAACAGTGTACACAATGACAGGCGAAAGGCGACTGGCAAACAATCGCATGTCACACACACACACAACACTTGACATAGATACGACCGACTAATGTACTCTTTAGGAATGTTACGTCCCCCTCACAATAGAATGAAAGTCGGAAGAGATATTAAATGATGCCAGTCGAAGCAATTACAATTGTTTTGATCTTGAATTTTGTTATATTGTTGCCTTTAGTTTTAATTGTATCGATATTGTTGAATTCAGTGTTGATAGAGGTTTCAGTTGCAAGATGGTTTCGCACATGCGCATTACAGCATACGAGCCATTCCGAGTTGGGCAAATATATTTATATATATTTTGTAAATATATAATTATGTAGAGTTGATGGTGATAACTTATGATATTTATCTCATAAGTTATATACTAACTCAAAGGCTATTCTTACCCTTTACCATTAACAAAATACATAATTTGTTATTGGCATTTCGATGCACCTGCCATATTAGAATCCTTGTAATTGATGCGTACAGAGGGGCACCTTTGAGACCTATTAAGAGGTGAGGCAAGATTAAGGGCACGCCTTATATGAAAGGATCGCCAACGAAGTAAGGTCATATTTCAAATCGATAGAACTTAAGGTCGTGCCTAAACTTATTTAGCCCGCTAATAGAAACCTTAACAGCACTTTCCGCTGCCGTTAAGGTGAACCTTTGTAGGTTCGATTTGCAAAATATGTAACGCCTAACAAATTGCATTTATTTGTCCATCTGCATGAATATAACAATCCCACTTTATTAAAATTTGTTGAGGGTTTAAATGGAATTTTTACTATCAGACACTTCAAAATTACATGTATGATCGAAGGTTGTTAATTGTTCAGTTCGACTGGCTGTTTAGACTTTGGATATCCAAATTGTCTCAAATCATTTCGATACATTTGTTACTATGCAATGATAATTCTTTAAAAGAATTACGCAATTCTAGTGACAGTCCCTCTAGTGGCAAAAACACGAACTCCATAAATTACCGAAATTCTTATTCATACCTAGTCGACTCCTAGCTATTATCATTAATTTCAGGGAGAGATTTATAATTTGTGACATCGTGACAACAGAGCAGGGGTGTCTTCGAATTGGATAAACAGTGTTACGTCATTTATGGACGGGTGCCCTTTCTTCTTTAATGCTTTCTTGTTAATTCATACCCCTAAGTGAACTTTGACTGTATATAAAGTTTATAACTTCGCAATTAATACTGAACATTGTCAATTAGATTTAAAGCATTCTGCTAGTGACGCTTCATATTATTATAAGCAGCCTTTATGAGCCACCGTTAGAATACAGTATTTACGGGGGGGGGGGGGAGTTGTCCCAATCGGCAAACTCATGTTCGGTATAAAAACCGGGTTTTGTTCACAAAGGCATGTATGGAAAAGGAAGGGTTGGGTGATTTAAATTCTTTTACACCTAAAGTACCCTCCCATTTTCAAGAAGTCAGAAATCCTTGAAAGTGTCGACTCCCAAAGTGCCATAAAAAAAAATATAAAAAAAAAATCCTATAAGCAAGAATTCAAAAAGTGTGTCAGGCATTTGGCAATTTAGTAACACCGAAAGAAATAGGGGCGTGTACACAACATATAAATCTTCAAGGAACACTAAAGAAATTAGTCTCATTGATAGGAAAAATCACGCGATTAATGGCCTTTTTTAAAATTAACTCTATAAATGTAAGATTAAGACTTATAAGCCCAAGATGTGTTGCTTTCACTCTTCAGATTATGACGGACCTCTAGTACTAATGAGGGCAAGGGGTGACTGGGTAGAACCGAAATGTTTACAATTCTTTATCATCTACATATCGGTGATTTTGATCGCGCATGCGCATATCACAAATAGTCGAAAACCTCTACTGAGATGCTCTTTAATGAGAAATTGTGATTTTTTTTTTCTTTCCCCGTTCTTTCTTTAGCGAAGGGGGAATAAGCGGAGTAGACGATTTCTAGGAACTGTACTTATCGACAACTACAAGAAACCCTTCTTTCATGGGAAGTGAGATTGAAGACATCTTTCCTGTTATCTACTAATCCAAGGTGTGTGTTATTCTTGGCCCAGAATTCTCAGAACATCATTAGCTTGATCTTAATGAGTGCTACAGGTCATACCTCAGGAATTCCTCCCCTCCCTCCCCCCCCCTGTTGACTAGAACTGTGATCATAATGAACCTGTTACCAGATATGGCCATGCTGACTGATTTTTTTTAAATTTTATCTTTTCGAAATGAGAAAAAATTCTCTTCTGTAACTCGAGAGGCTTTTAATACCGATGTAAGCTCAATGAAGTCTGTTCTTTTAAGGAAATATCTTAAAACTAACAATATAATCGGAAGAGTTAAGCAACAGATAAGAATGTAAGTCTTTCATTATATCTCGGATGCTCTTCCAAACGAATTGTTTATTGTAATTTTCATTCTTTCATTGTTGTCCCACAATAATGGACAGATTTTCCATTGTTGCTTACAACAATGGAAAATCTCTTATTACGTACTAGGTAAATTGTACTTTTCTTAACAATTCAGATCTGCTCCCATTGATTTTGTTTGTTTTCTTTTTATTTTTCTGAACAAAATACTGCTTCAGAGAAATGTTTAAATACCACTGCTAATACTCGTGCATTAGAAAATTAATTTTATCCTAACTACATGTCTGATATGACTGTGGAGGCTGTTATTATTTTTATTAATGAGGGCGATGCTATCAGATACTCCGTGCTGGGATTTTAACCCAAGGCAACCGAGTTCGCTACCTAAAGAACACGCTTTGCATGTTTGTTTGTTTAGATCACTATCACCGTGATTATTATTATTATTAGAGTTGGGTAGTTCTTCAAACTTTCTCTTAATAAGGATGTGTGTTTGAATTTTTGAAGTCTTTTGTTATGGATTCGCGTAAGTTGACTTGATGTTTTATTTACACCCAACGGTATTACGTTATCATCTGCCAATTAGTTGACTGAGCCGCCATCTATAGGGTGATTTACTAACTCTAAATAATTGGGATTTAAATTGTTGGCACTATCAAACTAAATGTTATAGGAGCAACTGACTAAGAGCAATGTCAGTTCGCATTTATCACAATAAGTTATTTTAATTGCTTTATAAATATTTATAAGAGCTATGAATTTCTCTTGGGTATGATTCCCCTCATTTGTGTATGCATGCTATTTTTTTTTTTTTCCTGATGTAAAAGCTGCTGTAAAAGTATCTTATGCTAAACAGCAAACAACGGTTGGTAGTATTAGCAGGAAATAGTAGAGAAATCGGTAAGTGCTTAAGATCAATGCGCTGCATTATGGAAATGAGAGATATTTATAGGAATTGTTAGTTTCTATGACACTGAATGACAATGTAAACTGAATATATTATGTTAATTAAATCTATCGTGATTGCATCTCATTTTTTATGCATCCGGATATCCGTTAGTATAAGTCCAGCATTGTTGGCTTTAGGGTTTAATAACAAATTAATTAAAAATATTCAATTTACTAAAATTTTATTGAAAAAGCACCGTTTTTGTGAGGAGAAGAGCAGTAGCACTTATATTTGACAAGCGTATAAGACGCTGTTAGAGTTGTCCTCGATGTTTTTTTACTCCTTTTGGCGATTTTTTTCTCCCTTTAACACAATAATTTTCATTTTGTAATTTTACATACGAATTCGGTTCAGTAATATCACACTTATACGAGATTATTTAAAGAAATAATAAATCCTTCCCCAAAATGGCTGCCGATGATCACGTGAGTTATTTATTTATTTATTTATTTATTTTTGTGAATTATGAAATGCTCTGAAAGCTGTTTGCTTGTGAAAAGTAACTGGACCAACAAAAACAACAGAAAATCTTCTTAATAAAGTGATTTGGTATCGTATTGTTGGTTGGATTATGGACGAATCCACTTAGGCCAGTGGTTCCCAAACGTTTTCGGTTCTTGTTGAATTATCTTGTTGAATCACACACACACACACAAGGGGGCGCGCGCACACGCGCACACACTTTAAGGACGTATGACGCTGTTTGAATAATATTTCAAATAAATCTGTGCAGTGGCACACCTAGAGGCGGGTGGGAAGGGGGCCCTGGCCCCTCCAAAAATCTTTTCTTAATTAAAATTCATTTTTTTTTAAAAATTGATGTTTTTTTGTGTCTTCTATTTCTTTACTACTTATGAATTAGCGATCATTGCAGATGATTCTCAGTCATAGGTCGTATGCGATGCGTAGTGTGTATTCTCAAATCGTCTACTCAACTCGACCTGCTGAATAGACGATTTGAGCATACACACTACACTGAACCAGTAGCGCTGAGTGCGCTACTGGTTCAGTGGAGTCTGCTGTGTCGTGTCATTCATAGAATATAAATCCATTTATTTACTACAGAGCAGTTCTGTTCTATAGAGCATACACTTGAAACAGCTACATCAGCTCCTTTTAGTCGTTGCCACCAAGTGGACCAAGTAGATCTTCTGCTGGTTTTAGAGGAGAGTGAGATCCTCTTGGGTGTATTCATCTCGGTCTGAATGAGAAGCATTTAAAATATAAGTCGCTCATTTTAAATGCTTCCTTTAAATCCAAGAACGGCATTTAATTTTTTAAAAAATGTGAAGTGACCTTGTTTTGAAACGTGCATTTAGAATGCACGAGGTGATCATTTTTTTTTTAAACTTTTTAAAGTAGGGTTTGCAAGGTGGACAGGTGAGGGGGACTTTTCCACCCCTTCTAAGCAAGGGCATCGAAACGATTTTTAAATTGGGGATCAACAGAAGACGTGGCTAACACGAATACCCCTCGAGGGCAGATATTGGGCGCATGAAGTACGTGTTCAGTTATTGGTCATTTGCATTAAGAGCAAAATAATTACAAGAAGCTTATGAAGTTGGCAATCCGTAGTCGAAGCCTATGGGTTACTGTTTTTAGAAGGGGGGGGGCGGAGTTTAAGAGAGAAAAACCTGCCACCTCCTTTTGAGATGGGTTATTCTTATTGGAAGAAATCTGACCAGGTCTCTTACAAATTGAGCCTTGGTTCAAAAAACTCTAAATGAATTTTATTACGGGATTCGAACCCAGGCATACGGCACTGCCGCTATTCTTCTGACTTAAGTAAGTCGAGGAAAATACAGACAGAGAGTGAGAGAGACTGAGATTTAATGCAAGTATCGAGTTCTATTGTTATTGTGGCAAGTGTGCAAATAATCTGTTAACCTCGAGTGCTGTTATAAAACCAATTACTCCGCGTAGCACTCAATTCTGTTGGTTACCATGACAACCACTGCCCAAACATGTAACAGCTGTCACAAACACGGTAAGAATGCTCCTAAATATGGCATTTCCGAGTGCAAATTCAACCAGATACTTCCTGCTTATAATGCAACCCACTCGCCCACTTAGCACATTACGAGCACGTGCGTTGGGCCCACCGGGTCACCTACTACTAGTCTGTCTACGCTTTCCGAACCGTCTGCCATTTGGCCGGAAGCGGAATACATTAACTGAAGGCTTTATTGGCTAGGTGCCGATAACTTTATTTCCTTGCATTAGCATTAGGGTGGACGCAAATGCAAACTTTTTTTTTTATTAATATTACGCAGATGCACTCTTGAATTATATTAAAGATCGCTTGAGGCGCTACAAGCCTTCCTGTTGCTATGACGATCATAAACAATGCTTCGGTTATTGTAGATTTCGAATGTTCGATAGTTGCTAGACATCATGTGTATTTCATTATTGCACAAAAAGAATCAAATTATGTACATTTCTCTTGCTACTGTTTTATTTGTATTCAGCTCCAAATGAAATCAACAAATATAGTTTACGACACGAAAAGAAAGGTCACTTGTCGATTTTGATTTAGAGTACCAAATCAGCCTTCCTGCTGACCTCCATGCAAAGTTGGCTGGACAATGAGACAAAAGCCTATTTATTAGAACGATTAACATGTTCACCTTGACCAATGGACGTGCAAGCAATTGATAAAGATAATCGTGATGATGGTGACCAAGAATCACAGATGGGAGATCGAAAACAAACAAACCTCGTATTTGTTTGATTTACTTTTCGTAGAAATGAGGTCAACTGATCTGCAAGTAAAAGGAAGCATTATAACTTCGGTCTCATTCCTAAAATGTTTTCTGGGGGTGGGGAAAAGGGGAATGGACTCTCAGGGCCATTTCCTAGTAGATCACTATATCTTAAAAAATGTAGTCGTAAAAGTCCAAACTGTCTGGTATTTAATTCCCATGTCGTCGATAAAATTTTACCCCTAAGGTCAATAAAACTGCACCCCTATCTAGTCGATGTGTTGGTTACGTTTTATGGAAAATGATGTCCCGGTTTAGTAATCTCAATCCGTCCTTGAGAGTGTAATTGGGGGGGGGGGGTACATCTATCATGAAAACGAGAAGTTGATATTCCCACTAAACATACGAAGGGGAAAAAAAAAAAAAAAGATGACTTGCACACACAATATATCCCCAGTCAGTCTCCGCTATTACTGTCGCCACACCAACCTCGATCCACTGCTATCCCACAGCGCTACCTATCTACGTCGTCTTTGACACGTCTTAATGATAGGGTATGGCCGTCAGGTGGGGCAACTGGCGTTAGTAATCTGTAACTATCAGGCGTCTAGCACCTCCTTTCGGTTACCGCCCGAAGCGGCTGCTAGATAATCAGCAGTGGGCAGTCGGCCGGCAAACAACTCCCCTCCCCGGAACGCTACCACAAAGAGCTCCACTCCGTAATTACTGCTAATCGTTTCGATTGTGAAAACACTCCGATCACGCTAACCTACAAGACCCCCGGAATCCGAATAAACGGAGACAAAACACTTCTGTTTTAGGGGTTTGTGAAAAAATTGTTTTTGTATCACACTTACGAGAGGAAATGACCGAAATCAAAATTATGATGTTAATTGTTGATATATGCATCAAGGAAATTAGCAATTTCTTTCAGAAATTGCATTCAAATTATGTTAAAATTCTGTTTATATAACGAACTGTCTAAACTAACCGATATGTCAATTTATAAAAACAATCTAAGCCAGCCGAATGTGTTAATTTCAATGTCAATTTACAAAACAGTCTAAACCAGGGGTCGCCAAACTTCTTTGACCGTCGACCCCTTCAAGAGTTTCTTGACTTTTTATCAACCCCCTCTATTTTACTATTACGTAATTATAATAGGACAAGCAAAAAAAGACCCTCACGTGAGTTTTTAGATTGTTTATTTTATAGTTACAGTGTTTATCGTATGTATAATATGGTATACATTATTATATTGACTTAACGTCAAAGGGATACGTTTTTGTGTTTGACGTCATTCTTAACATTACATATTTGATAGGAGGGATAAATAATATGAAAAATATAAAATTTAATTTAGATAACAAAATAACAATAATACAATCTTCCTTATATATATATATATATATATATATATATATATATATATATATATATATGAAAATAAGACTTAAATAAAAGAGCCAATGGGCTTCACTTCGGTGATGTAACATTATTTAAATGAAGGGGATATTAAATCACGCATTCGGCATAAAACTCTTTGATTCCGATCTTTGAGTTTCTTATTCGGCTTTGAAATAATGTGGGATTTAATATCCCCTTCATTTAAATAATGAAAATAAGACTTTTATTAACTTAGTATACAATTTACTAACGTTATCAATGTGAAGGGTGTGCTTCGTGACTCTTGACAAGATTAGAAATGTTGGGTTCAAAATTAGTAAGTTTCAGCCTTAAATCGCCACGGAATTCTATATCTAGCTTATTTCTTTGTTTTGTTAAAATTAACATGGCTGAAACCAGCTTCAACCATGTACGCGCCGGCCGGCCGGGAACCACCGACATCCGTTTATTGGTAAATACGTCATTTTGGCCTACTTGATTGGCCTCCGTAACTATTTTCATGACCTTACTCCATCTAATAGGTTCTATTCATGTCACTGTTCCCACGATTCACTCGTTGTCATTCAGCATGGAGGTAATCTAAGTTAACCGAATTAAATATTACCCATACAATGATGTCTTATATTTTTCTATCGACCCCTGAACCCGAATCGACCCTTAACATTGTTATATCGACCACTGGTCTAAACCACCAGATGTTAATTTCAACGTTAATTTATAAAAACAGTCTAAGCCAACCGAATGTCAATTTACAAAACAGTCTAAACCAACAGATGTTAATTTCAACGTCAGTTTATAAAAACAGTCGAAACCAACAGATATGTCCTTTTCAACTGTTCACGAGTCACGTGGAAACTATCATCGGTTGCCATATGCAAGCACGTTTTGCCCATCGAGTAACAATGACTAAAGAATCGGGATTTGTTCAGCGTGAAAATTACAATTCGTCTCTCATACAGACATTTTTCTTCTGTCTATCATTTTATTTTTTTCTTTTACAGCATAAACTTAGTGTTTGTTTCACATGCCATGTTACCAATGCTGAGTCACTAATTTATTCAATATCCTTCTTCACCTACATACTGTTCAAATAAAGGGATGAGTTAGTATTTAAAAAAAAAAAAAACAGACAACATCTGAATCAAATTAGAAACCATTTCTGTTTAGGTAACCTGAGTGATGATTATCCTCCGGAAGAATGTTTCAAGTATATAGAACACTAACCGATGTTTTAAGATGCAGATTACATAACCTATAAAATAGCTATTCCAATTTTTATGGATTTTTATAAGTATTATTAATTAATTATATTTTTGCTAATATTATTAATATATTATTATTTAATTAATGGGCGATTCTTAGAAAACTTGATAGATAGGATTTTTATTATTCATTTTTTAACTTTTACCGCACTACTTGCATACTTGTTATATAATACCCTCTCATCCATCGCCCCTGACGGCAACAGGGTCATCGGGGAAGGTCACAAACACCACCCCAGTGATAATGAGTGTCAGCAGTTAATGAGGTCAAATTTCAATTTGTCAAGAGAAGGAAAACATGTAACAAACCGTAAATCCTGACGAAATTACGGCCTACTTATTAAGGCATCCTAGGTTTTTTGTTCAGCCCTGTATTATTAGGGATAATTTGAGGGTCGCACGTAGCCGCTTTGCCCACCGAAATTGTAATAAGGAAAGCTTTTTTGGGAAGAACAGCTCCCTCTAGTGTTGCTTTTCCTTATGACGAATACGAGAAGGTAGTGAAAAATTGTGGTAGCATTTTAGAAGGGGGAATTTACAGTCTTCGCCTGAGGGGGAATATAATCAAGGGGGGTATAATGAGACGTGGGGTGTAATAATCAAGTAGGGGTGTAATGCTGATTTTGAAGCATTTTCATTCTATTAATAAAAAAAGAGAGAAAGAACATTTAGACTTCGACATCGGACAAAAAAAAATTTATTCCCTTTTTTTTACTTATTATTTACTAATTACTTATTATTATTATTATTTTACTTATTATTTACTAATTAGTTATTTTAAAATTCAATAAAATTCTCATATGATGCAGATTGCAAAGATGAGAACAACATCCAAGTTTACCAGAATAGTTCACTGAACTTCTCCAATGTTTATAGTAAAGGCAGAGTTCTGTTAGTGGCAACCCCATAAACATGTCTAAGGCGCTCTCACTCTGGGATGCTGAGACAGAATGGGAATGCTAAGGTTTGACCATAAAAAAAAAAAAAACACCCCTCATATCTAATCTTTGGGCTGAAAAAATAACGCACAGCCCTTTATTTTATTACAAAGCATTTTTAGCTATATAACTTTTTTTTCATTGAAAATATGAAAGAATGGGGGAAAATCTGTTACATTTCTGATGGTCAGTTATGAGTATCCATTAACTGCATCGAGAAAATAAGAATACCACAGATAATCATAAACATCATAATCAAAAACGTCATGCGCACTCTAGACATTTCTTTTATTTTGCATTATCTGACCATTAATATGGTCCTGTTGACGCCAGAATTGAAATGACTCGATACATTTTAATACAGATATCATTCATTTGATTCGATCAGAATCTAAATCAACTGAACATATTCCAGTAGATATTCAATAAGTGTTGATAGATCGAACTATTTTGGCTAATTCTTCTACTAAAACGAAATCACGGTGTGTGCGTGTGTGTAGTCAAACGCTTGTACTCCCATTTCTTGAAGCTAGGTTACCACACGAATTATTATTATATAACAGATTATTGTGTTCCTAATAAAGTGGCTACCCAGTATATATGCACTCATCTTGGTCGTTTCCCGTAGAACCAACATACTGTATAGGAAACAATGGTTTAGAATGTCCATACAACTTTCCGTGTTCACGTCGCTATGGTTAGGGATCATACCTGAGACCAAGAGCAGCATCTTCAAGCCCCACCACTACGACACTTAACGATAATGATACACCTTGGCAAATAACGTTCTCCTAGAGGGCGTCATACACGTTCCTTTGATTGAAGCGAGTGTTGCGTGATTATTTGTTCTATACCACAAGACTTTTAATAGTTGACTATCCAGTCGTACAAACTCAATACTACGTAAGTCGAACCAGATTATTGATTAGGGAGAATGTTTGACTTTCACGAATAATCCTTCCAAAGAAATTTAAGCTATGGTATCCTGTATGTAATCTTCTAATCCAAACCCACACCGTCGCAGGAACCCTGACTGACGAAATCAAGTCCCCCTCATCTTCCATTGCGTGTTAAGCTCAATGGCCTTTTCCCGTCCATATAACGTGTCTACTTGGCAGCCTAATTAATCTGATAGAGCTGTTTATCCTATCAGTATATTGGGAATATCAATTGCGTGCGTTCTTCTAGCCGGTTGGCCTGTTTTGCGGAATAAAAAACCAGTCAAATTAAGTGGATATTGAAGCCAACATTATTTTAAATTTCAAAGCCGAATAGAGAAACTACAAGAGTTTCGTGCCGAATAGAGAAACTATAAAAGTTTCGGCTTATCCAAGCGTAAGCAAACCTTTCATGACAGGGGCCACTCGTAGTAAAGGTGGAGTAAGCTCTGATCACTATCCTTAGTATTTCCCATAATGTAAAACACATCTCCTAGCAGACATGTATGATGATATACATTATGGGAAGATCACTACCCAGACCGGTTTCGACTTTTGTTGAAGTCTCGTCAGTGAGAGCCAGACCCAGATGTAAATACTCAGGTTTAAGTGATGCAGAACTTATACTTTACCATACGAGTTGCACATATGGTAATCACTTCAACCTGAGTATTTACATCTGGGTCTGGCTCTCACTGACGAGACTTCAACAAAGGTCAAAACCGGTCTGGGTAGTGATCTTCCCATAATGTATATCATCATACATGTCTGCTAGGAGATGTGTTTTACATTATGGGAAATACTAAGGATAGTGATCAGAGCTTACTCCACCTTTACTACGAGTGGCCCCTGTCATGAAAGGTTTGCTCACGCTTGGATCCACCGAAACTTTTATAGTTTCTATATTCGGCACGAAACTCTTGTAGTTTCTCTATTCGGATTTGAAATAATGTTGGATTCAATATCCACTTAATTTGAATAATTTTGCATCGCCGAAGTGAAGCCTTTTGGCTCTCTTTTTTTCAATAAAAAACTAGTTTCCGCCAAGGAAGACCCTCCACCTCCGTATAAAACTGGCTAACTCACATTAAGTTCAAACATCCATATAAAGGTTCTTCGGTGTTTTATACGGGATTCGAACCCAGGGCTTTCCAATCAAAGTACTTCGACTACACCAACTGAGCTATGAAGGTTCCATTAAGTACATTGTGGGAGGAAAGCAGTGTTTTTTTTTTTTTTTTCCCCACATTTGACTTCCGTAGGCGCCGTGTGGTCACTACCGTACCTCACATGGTTTTGGCAATGATGTCTTCTGCTAGAATAAGTGGTAGGGTCGCAGATTCCCTTTCCACACACAAAGTTTGTAGGGCAATCACAACCATCCATGCCCACGGCGGGATTCGAACCCGCAGCCTCTTGGCTAGGAGCGGACACGCTAACCATTCGGCCAACCAGGCCGGCAAGCAGTGTTCACCACTAATTTTGGATGACGATTATGGATTATGGATGAAGTCATTAAAATATAGTGAAAGGAATGGCGAAAAAATTAAGCAGTGCTCACTACTAATTTTTCGCCATTCTTTTCACTGTATTTGAATGACGTCATCCATAACGAATCTCACTACAAAAAAAAGAATTTTTTAATTATATTTTTATAAGCTTTCTTAAACCATAGAGGTTGCTGCAAAAAAGGTCTGTACCGATGCACCAATTTCTACACTCCACAAGTTTTTTTTCGTCCCCCGAACAATTTCACGAGACAGACGACCGAAGCCTGGGGGACAAAATAGTTGATGTGTCCACGATGCCGATGGAGATAAATTTGACGTTCGAATGGACTGTTTGCCGCTTCCACGCACGTGCCATTAGCACGACACCGGACACAGATATCATTACCCCGTACATAATTACGCCAGACCGGAGGTCATTAGCGAGCCTACTCAGTCACGTGAATAATTGTTTAACAGCCCAAATTCAAGGCGTTGGTGATGGTTTTGGGGGAGGGGGGGGGGATGAAACAAGGGAGAAGCGGTGACCTTGTTCATTGTTTAGACAAGTGTGTGATGTGTCCCAGAAACCAACCGCAATTTACAGCGAGGAGGTCTGAAAGACAACGCGGTTGATGTGTCTTAGGTGGATGTTATTTTGTAAGGCTTGCGGTGTCAGCGCTTATATAATGGCTTTCTCGCACATTGGAGCGTTCTTAGCGAAACACCACCTTTCTCAGCTTCCGGTGTTGAACACTTGATAGTTCCCTTGCTTTCTAGTAACCGGAAAAGAGTTAGCTCTTCGTTTTCGTCTCTCTCTCTACGTTTAACCTCTCGGAGGATTAAGCCAGCAGATAGTTTTATTAACGCCATATGCTGCTTGGTGACACATGAGTTCAATTCAGCTTACATCAACGTAATCAAAATTATGACAGACTGCTTAATCCTATTTATGTAGTGTAGTGTAGTGTCTGTCTGTACTGTCTGTCAATGACGTCTGTTCTCGACTGGTTTGTCTATCTGTATATGAAATTTGCTTGAAAAACCTTTATAGAGGTTCCTCGCATTTATTACATGCCAGATCTTTCTAATGTTTATTAATATTCAAGTGTAATCACTCAATTATTATTAAACCGTTTATGATTATAGTATTTATTATTATTTTCTGTTAAGTTTTTATAAAAATATTGTGTAAAACATCATAACTGTTAACACACCGTTAGCAGCACACTTGGCATTATGTCCTTATAAGGACTGGCTTAAAGGGGCGAAGCAAGAATGCTTTTCATCTTCCCCGTTATCTGTAGAGGACAGTGTAAGGATAAGGTGTTATTGTGCTGTATAAAGCTCTGATCATGGCAGGAGGGTAACAGCAATAGCCAAGCCTCAGTTAGGACTTCATTGGCTACTGTATAAGTAAAGCCATCTCTAAAAATAAGGACGATCCCTAGACCACTCAATAGTGGCCGAAAGCTCGTCCAGCTCAGCGTTGGCTCCACTGAGTGACGGGTTCCCCACCACCGAGCAGAACCGCTCATATTCCAGGAAAAAGCATCCACCGACACAGCCCCTCAGCTGGTCATGCCGGAGTACACCCTCTCCGGAGACTCAAAATGCTCTCTCAGGCAAACCCCTTCACCGGGAGCAAACCTAAGACAGTGAAACTCAGCGTCTCAGGGGGGTAACAGCAACAGCCGAGCCTCAGTTAGAACTTCATTGGCTACAGCATTGCCATCCATTACCCTCCCAGGGAGAATGATCTATATCATTGGCACTATATGTCCTTATAAGGACTGGCTTAAAGGGGCGAAGCAAGAATGCTTTTCATCTTCCCCGTTATCTGTAGAGGACAGTGTAGGGATAGGTGTTATTGAGCTGTTAAAGCTCTGATCATGGCAGGAGGGTAACAGCAATAGCCGAGCCTCAGTTAGAACTTCATTGGCTACAGCATTGCCATCCATTACCCTCCAAGGGTATTAATCACCGCATCTCACGGGCGATTCTTTCTCTTCTCATCTTCTTTTCACATAAAAACACGTGTAATAACTAATTTAGATTTCTTTATTCAAAAATATGAAAGGCGTACTTTAATAAATGTAAATTAAACTCTAGAGTTTTTAAATTTCTAAAGATTTCTTAAAATTTCAGCGTACTATATATAAAATTTATATCATTTTAATATATATATATATTAAAATTCTCTAAAAAAGCCGTCTTTTCCCCTTTTTTTGATTGCTAAGTTTTTATTTTTTCCTTACTATCTGACGATCTGTCTTGTTCTATTTGCATACTGTTTCTATCACTCTCTCTCATTTCTCTTTATCTTATCATAGGAAACAGCTCGTGCTGCCATCTTGTATCAACAAGCAAAACTTCTGGTAACGTTACTTGTTGTTTCTGCGAATGGTATAAGCGACACATAGAGAAGACAGCAACTAAAACTCCAACACGTAATAATATTCTACGCCAATTCACATCATCTCGGTGGGGTGCATATCCACAAGTACTGCGCACCTCTGCACTGGCACTCTTCTTTTCGACAGCTAAGTATGCTAGCCCTGTTTGGGAAAGATCATCTCATGTCAAAATTATTGATAAGGTTCTTAATGAAACATGTCGGCACATTACCGGCTGGACTGCCTTAAGCCTACAAAAATTGACCAACAAAAATTGATCATCTATATTCACTGTCTGGTATTGCACCTCCTCACATCAGAAGGACTACACAGAGTAGATATGAGTAGAAACAACAACTAAATGATGAACGGCATCCTTTGTATGGACATGTTGCAGTAAATAGGAGGCTAAAACTCAAGGAAAAGTTTTATTCACTCAGTGGAACTGTTGGTTGATTCCATAAAAGCTACAAGGTCAACAATGTGGCAAGAACAATCTCCAGAGGCTCTGAACTTAAACGAATCTCTTCCTTCCGGCTTGCATCTTGACTGGCAAAGATGGAAGACATTGAATAGACGTCGTTCCAGAATGGGCAGATCAAAGCAGAATATGGACAGATGGGGTTACAGAGACAATGACAGCTGCTCATGTGGTGAAACACAAACCATGGATCATCTTCTGCAATGCTGTCTAATAGACATTAATAATATTTGTACCCGAGAAGATTTAATGCAGTGTAATGAAACAGCTTTAAAGTATATTAGTCACTGGATGAGTGAAATTGACATTTTATGTCTTTGCTTAATATTTTATGCAAGTGGCATTTTTGTCTTTTAATGTATGCTTTTAATCCCAATTTTTTTTATGTCCATTTCTTTAAATGTATGCGTTTAATCATTTATGTGTATGGGCTTACATTTTCTGTAGTTCGCACACGAAATAAATAAATAAGTGAATGGTATTGAACAATGCTTCACTGAGGTATTAAAAAAAAAAAAAATGCCGGTACCCATTCTTTGCTAGCAGGAAAAAAATTGAAAATTGACAATTTTATTTTGACATTTTTTTCCCTTCTTCCTATGGTTACTGTTCTATTGTCTGTAGAGAGCTTTTCTCACATCCACGACACCAACTTATTATCCACTTCGGTCTCCATTTTAATTTATGAACAAAATTTCGTCAAAGGCCTCTTAAAGTCCAGTATTAACATTCTGTATGATTGCATTTTTCCAGTTCGATTTTTCCTTCCATTCCTTTGATATTGCACTAAATTCAAGATTCAAAGTCGTCAAATTTACTACTAATTCCTTGGCATATACCTTTAAAACCAGTGTTGATATCCCATCCAATCATGCTCACGTTTTTACGGCGAAACTTTTGCGATGTTTAAAACCGATTATCCATGAAATGGAACTCTTATAGGTTTTCTAACATGTATGATCTTATGATCCTCTAATCTTACGATGCGTTGCCATCTGAATTCATCGGTTAAATGACGTCTTGCTGCCGTCACGAAATGTCTTGTGCTCACTCCAGACAGAAATGGAGAATCCCCTCTAAAACACCTGCTTTTATGATGCGAAACTTTGCAAGAATACAGGGGCGCTGTATGGTGTACCGAAATTTGTATACACCGCTGAGAGCACCACTTATTTGTAGATGATAACAAGATTCAGTGTCATTTTTGATATAAACTATCTGCCTTTCAGATGTTTTTTCCTTCCCCGGAGTTATCGTGATTTTTCTCTTTCTTTCATTCTTTTAGTATATAATAATTTTAATTAAGTAATACTTACTGAATACTGAAAAGCCAGTTTGCTGCTAACAAAAGGCTGTTTTTATAAGTGAAGGTTTACTCTCTTAGAGAAGAATCACATCTTAAAAAAAATTCTTATTCGTAGAAAATTTTTTTCACCCGGTTATAATTTAAATTAAAAATTCCAAGTAATTATAATTTTGTTTCATCCAAGTGTAAGTAAACAAAAGTTTGCGAGTGAAGTATCTTCACGACTAGGTTACTTGTATATAGAGGCTTAATGACTTCACTTCAGTTGCCTTAGTGTCTCATAACACAAAGTACACACCTTTTAAAAGGTATGTGTAAAAGCGCCTGCTGTAAAAGGTAGCTGTCGGCTACCTTTTATTGCTTTACAACGTTCAGAAAGGAGAGAACCACATTTAACATCACGGAAGGCGGCAACAACAACATGAATATCACTCCTAACATCCTGTAAGCCTTCCAGAGGCACTGCAATGAACTTTTCACATATGACGATACCTCTCTGGACTACTCCCTCTTGGAACATCGCGACCCTCCCTGAGCACATCCAAGCAGGGTTGGATCGTCCTTTTACCGTGGCCGAAATAACAATAACAAATAACAACCTTTAAGCAATGCCGAGCTAAGAAAGCACCTCAAGATAGAACTCTGTCCCCTAGTCCAGACGGACTGGGGGACAGAGTTCTATCTTGAGGCATGGAACTTTATACTCCCAGCTCTCTCGGAAACGTGCCAGGTGAGTTCGTGCAGTGCAATACGATTTTCATCCCTAACGCCAACAGGGATCCCTCCCTGATCAAGAACCGGTGGCTAATTAGTCTCTCACATAGACTACAATATCCTGACCCTAGTAATTAACAACAACTCAAAGTGGGATTAAATACGTCATTAAATGCACCCAAGTGTATGACATCCTAGGCCGATCGATAGAACTTAACCTATACTTCATCAGAGATCTGCTCCGTCTAGTATCCACCAAGAAACATCCAATGACATCTTTCAGTCGATCTGAACCGAGCGTTTGACAGCGTCCAACATTCATATTTGTTCCATATTCTTCAAGAAGTTGCGGTCAGCAGGGGCCTCCTTTCCATTCTCTCGGGACGCTACAAAAATGACCACACTCGTCTCCAAATCAGATACCTATCTGATCTCATTACCATCCATATGATCTCTTAGCCCCCCCCCCTCTTTTTGTTCTGGTCTTTGAGCCTTTTCTACAAGCGTCAACAACTCTCGTGCCGTTAGAGGAATGCCACTTTGGCTCATCACGAAGGGAATTCAAAATAGCAGCCTATGCGGATGACATGGTGGGCACCCTTAAGGCAACGATTCCATCAGGAATCCTCTTTAACTTCTTCGAGAGTTTCAAAGTGTCGGGACAAAAACCAAATCTCAACAAAACTCAGCTAAAGACATTTGGAGTTTGGGATCTAGTTAACATCCCACTGGGTCTCATTCCTAAGGAAGACCCCATTACCATCTTAGAGGTACCTTTACGGCGCAGCCTGAACGACGAAGACCATCTCGTCGCCAAGACGGTCGACACTCTCAAGGACTGTAAAATCGGACCTCTGGCACTTTCCTCCCAGGCTACAGTAATAAAGCCCATTGTGTCCTAGCATACCAATATTTCAACAACATAACAGACATCTCGGAACATCAAGAGAGCCGGCTCTACAGGAAACCCTTAACGTTCTTCTGGGGAAACTTACGTCGGGAAGTTGATACCAAGGTCCTTCGACTTCCAAGGAAGCAGGGGGGGGGGCTTCGACCTCCCAATTCTCAAGATACGTTACGTGAGTAATACCGCATTCCATCTGAACAGGTTACTGCAATCCAACCATCTTAGCAGTTATCTTGTTCGGTATTACTTGGTTTTCAAGCTTCCTCTTTTTGGTATTCCAGTTCATACAAGATCCAAGGCCGAATCTGTTCTAGAATACTACAACCAGCTTTGCCAGATTTTACAGCAACTCCGCTCTTCGGGTGTAGACATCAACAACATCCGGAACAGCATAAAATGGTACAACATCATCTTTGACCATCTTCGTACCGACGTTCCAGATTTAAGGACCGACAACAACATCCTCTTCTGTCACCTAGCAAGACACTGTGGCTACCCGAATAGAAAGGACCTGGCATGGAGGACAGCACACCACGGCCTTCCAGTGAACTTTACCATCTGCAGTTTCACAACATCAGGAACCCATTCTGTGACGTCTGCCAGAGTGTGGATGATATGGAGCATGATACCTACAAGTGCTCAGTCTCCCAAAACATCTGGAGGAAGCTGAGTGACATGCTCTGCACCCCACTCCCAAAGCTGGATTAAGTCATCTTCCTGCAGTTCCTACCACCAACAAACAAACAACAGACAGAGGCTAATATTCGCAATATGCGAGATCAAATATCACATCTGGAAGGTGAGGAAAACACGTTCAAACAACATTAATCCTCCGAAGTGGACAGATATCTCTCGGATCGTGCTCTACTGTTTCTCCGGAGCTACACGACGTTTCCTGATGATCCAGAAAGAGACTCTACGTGAGCAGAAATTCAAGAACATCTGGTGCACTGCTCTCATCCTATGCACTCTAAGAGAAGGAGTCCTTAAGTTTAGACTCCTTTTATTATAAGATCACTAATAGCATGTAACATCTGGTGTCTATCTATTCCAGGTTCTGGTTCTACGTCTTCCACGGGGGATAACTTGGATGCGAACCCGGTCAGCGAAGCCAACTCTAGGCGGTCGACCCGGATCGGGTTGATCACCAGGGCGCCGGTTACCCTCTGTGGTCGTGGTCGTCCAGCAGACCTGTGGGGGCCGAGTGTGAAAGAGTCAAACATCTGATAGCACAGAGCTAGATAGATGAGAACTATATCCCCCCCCTCCTTGACGTTCCTATTTCCTTGTTCCTTATCATTCCTATTTCTCCCTCTCCTTTTCTCTTCCCATGCCTTCCGATTCTCCTCCCCCACTCTAATTTCTAGAGGCTCTCTTGCCTCTTTTACGAGTATTTAACAGGCCGACGACGAGATTCCTTTATTCTTTCACAGAACTGACGGAGTTTGAATGAGGTGTTGTGATAGGATGCCATGTTGCAGGCCTATCTGTTTGGAAATTTGTTGACGAAATTGAGACACCCTATTTCAACAATCACTGATGGAAGTGCAGCGAGTCAAGTGAAAGTACT
Organism: Typopeltis vanoorti; assembly: GCF_054136105.1. Taxonomy (NCBI): domain Eukaryota; kingdom Metazoa; phylum Arthropoda; class Arachnida; order Uropygi; family Thelyphonidae; genus Typopeltis; species Typopeltis vanoorti. The sequence goes on from NC_143565.1 coordinate 38,864,325, forward strand.
ATCCGCAGTTGACGACCCACCACACTCAACGAAGTGACCGTAGAGTGCTACCAAAAATAATATGTAAAAACTGCCATTCGCTGGCTGACACAATGAACGCGAAGTTTCGGGTATCGTCAAGAAAACGAATCTGCACAAAAACATTGAGAACCGAGGCGTACAACATGGGTTTCCATGGTAGGACTGCAATGTGCAAGTCCCCAGATTACCCGAACCAACATGCAGCATCGTCTTCAGTGTTGCAAAGAGCGTTATAGCGGATGTAGAAGCTTGGAAAGCTATGTTATGGAGAGACGAACATGCTATCCCCCATCTACCGAGCAGATGGACGGGTGTGGATGTGGCGAATGCCCGGTGAACGTCTCTTACCAGAATGCCTAAACCCACCTATGAAATTCATAGGTGGCAGTGTGATAGTATGGTCCTGTTTTTCCTGGTTAGACCTCGGACTTCTGTTTGTGGTGCCAAGAACATTGAACTCTGACAGGTATTTGAACATTCTGGACAATGCAATGCTTCCAGCTTTGTGGTGCTTCTATGGAACTGGCCGTTGTCTATTTGAGTAAGACAATGCACCATGTCATAACGTTGCTGCTGTAACTGCGTGGTTTGTGGACATGAACGTAAACACATTGGCTGGCCTCCACAGAGCCCTGATCTCAACTCTATTGAACATCTATGGGATGAACTAGAGCGTCGGAAGTGGTCAAGGGACTTCTTCCCTACAACAGTGCAGGACCTCATTACATGCCTACAGGAAGAATAGTGCAAAATCCCCATTGATCTATATCTTACGCTGTAGTCATCGTAGCGAAAGGAGGTCCCATGTGTTATTAAGGTGGGCGCCATGGCTGTTTGTTCTTCACATTATGGTGTCCGTTGACTTCTTACCAAGCAGTGTAGTTGATATTGACGTACTGATCTACTGTTATTAATAGTTAAGATATACTGGTTTTTTTAAATAAAATTAGAGATTTCATCTTGGAGGGAGGAGGGATCGATTCCATTTATACTTTGTATTGATCTGAGCTAATCATCAAGTTAAAATTCTTCAGTCCCAATATATCGCACGTGTTAAAATTACATATTTATTTTTTGAGACGAAAACTTTAATAGTTAGAAGAGAAACCATTTCCAAATTAAAGATGCCAAGAAATTTTATTCTTGGTTTCATCCTTTATCCAAGTGTAAGCAAACAAAGTTTGCTCGTATATAGAGGCTAATGACGTCACATCAATTGCTTTAGTATCCCATCATGCAAAGCACATCTCCTTACGGACATGTATAATGTTATGCATTATAGGAAGGGCCACTACACTACCTTTATTGACGTCTCATGTGTGTTTGGACTTTGGATATCGCCCCACTAGTGGGGCGTTAGGACGTTAACATTGACAGACCCAGAGGTGATACGGAGGTTAAAGTACTGCAGGTCATATTTTTATCTATTCTGGGTCTGGGTAGTGGCCCTTCCCATAATACATAGCATTATACATGTCCGCAAGGAGATGTGCTTTGCATTATGGGATACTAAGGCAAGTGATGTAAAGTTGCCCCAGTCCTGATATTACTTTAGGCGCAAACTTTGTTTGCTTACACTTGGATAAAGGATTAAACCAAGAATATAATTTCTTAGAATCTTTAATTTATAGTACAAACAAGTGGAACAACTTCCAGAAACCACTTTTGTCACTTTTACTCTGAAAAATCATTTCCATTCGTGGTCGAAATATCTTAGCCCGAGTATCCCATCCATTTCCACATTACAACATTCACAAAGGCAATTATATTTCCTATGTAAAGTTATTCTGTTTTGGTTAAACATCATTCCAATATTTGATTACGTACTTTTTTTCTCTATCCAGAGGTGATAATGTCACAGAATGGCATAACAGCCGGAAATGAAATATGATTTTATCATTCATATTTCATGGTCTTTTCACTTTCTTCTGCATTTACTGGTTTCAGAATGAATAAGTTTAATCTTCGATTTGTCACTTGCAGAAACTATTTTCATGGAGTTATGCAAGTTGAGTACCGTCTGCAGTTGTGATGTAAGACCATTCATTCCTTAGGCGTGTTGATTCGTCACACCGCCGAAGTAAACGCTAGTTCCTAGTTTGTGGCATGTCATCAGTAGGGGAATTTCGGTATCTCACTGGTGGGGCATTAGGATGGTTAACATTGACATGTGGGACACTGGCGGTTGAGCTTTTGAGTGCTTTGGAAGATTAAGGATGGCAAACAGAATATGTAATCAATGATAATCTGACCAAAGTCTCGCTGGATTAATCTTGAATCATGTGTGTGTGTGTGTGTGAGAGAGAGAGAGAGAGAGAGAGAGAGAGGGAGGGAGATCATGATTTCTTGCAGGTATTTTCTTTAACTTTTCATATCCTTGTTCTTTCTGTTTGACAGTTTAACTCACACTCTAATGAACACCACGCATTGGACCAATCTATTAAACTCTCGTATCCAATGCATTTCTACTCTTTTAACTTTTTTTTATGCTAACTTTATATTAATTTCAGTTATTGTTTTATAGTATCTTTGTCGCTCTTTTCTTTCTTCCTCAAGTAAGAGAAAAAAGGGAGATAAAGACTTTACAAAATAATAGCATCTCCCAGATCAGTGGCTTATCTAATATTTTTACAAACAAAAAAATAAAGAAATCCTTATGTATAGTCGGACTATAGAAGCAAGAGCTCTCGTTGGCAGACTGCCAAGAAGAGTCAATTCATATTAAAGGGGAGAAAGAAATAAGGCGATGTACGAATTGGTCACCAACATGCGAAATCACGTGCTTTATAGGTAAAAGTTTCCAACTGTTATACAAGCAAAATAGTTACCACTTTAAAAACTACAATGTGCATAAAAAAGAAGTTAATTTTCCGACTTGTAATAATAAACGCTCATCCCACAATACGGATTGATTACCCTATTATCGGAATGGATTCTCCTTCTTCTGACATGTGCAGAAGTTGCAGAAGTGTCGAAGGGTCTCACATCTGTGGGCGTACTATACTATAGCAAGTCAGGACCAAACAATGGAAAAATGTGGAGGGGGATGGCTGGGACAGTCAACACTTTACATAAGAATGTTCTCTCCTCCCTAGCCATCTCCTGATGAGGCGCCAAAAAGAGTGCCGAAACATGTTTCGTGAATTTGGGAGTGGGGGCGGGAATCTCAGGTTTTTGGATTTAAATCTACAATTTGTAAGACTAACTTGAAAGTTAGTCTTACAAATAAAGTTAGTCTAAATAAGGGATGTGAGAGTAGGTCAATGATATTTTTTTCCTATTTTTATAATTTATTATTATTATTATTATTATTTTGTAGTTATATTTATTTTTACGTGGTCTGGCAACCCAAACAGAAACCAAACAGAACTTTTTCAAACTACTTTAAGCTTCCACTTTGCGAGGGCGGTGGTTTTCACCAAGCGAGTCTCTCACATCGTTGAGATCGTTAGTTGAAATTCATCTCCCATCTAACGACAATCACAAACATCCATATTCATGACGGGATTCGAACCCGCAGTCTGTTGATTGGAGAGCGGATACGAACTTGGCCAACTAGGCCAGCAAAACGTAACCATAGCGGTTCAAATTTAGTTGTTGGAGTTATTGTTTCTTGTATTCGTTCTGCTTTTCGTTTCTTCTTCTTCTTCTTCGTTCTGCTTTTCGTTTCTTCTTCTTCTTCGTTCTGCTTTTCGTTTCTTCTTCCTCTTCGTTACTTTTCTGTTTCTTCATTAGGTGTGCGTGCGTGCGTGCGTGCGTGTGTGTGTGTGTGTGTGTGTGTGTGTGTGTGTGTGGTTGCAAGCAATTGCAGGAAACGTAGAGTTTAAAAGATTAGCCGACACAAATGCACCGTTTTTAACGGACTTTGAAAATTGTCAGTTTGATTGGATGGAAATCAAGCTAGAACTGAGTTACTATAACTAAGAATGAGGTAATGATTTTAAAAAAACCAGTTACCGTAGCAAGAAAACACGCTCAGATATCTACCTGTAAGCAGATAAACTGATCATGTGATCTTTTCATTTTTTGAATTTTTTCCCTTTTTTTTATTTTTATTAATGCACCTAATAACTGTTTAGAGTATATCAATTTATCAATCTTTCAACACGTAATCACACTATTACCGGTAAAAATCTTGTCGAAAATCTGGAAGGATAGATTTATCTCCACAGAAATAAAGCTGAGGATTCTGGATGCAGCTGTTTTTCCAACAGCGACTAACGGACGTGAGACTTGGAACCTAAAGAAGTCTGATAGGGAAAAAATAACCAGTTTTGAAATGTCGTTACAGAAGGCTATTGAGGATATCATATACTGAAAGATGGACAAATGGAGGGGTGCTAGAAATAATTGCTAGAACTTTAAGGCTCCTTAAGGATATTGATAGAAGAAATCTGAAATACTTCGGACACATTGAAAGGATGGAAGGAGGACTTCTCAAGCCAGTAATAGAAGATAAAGTTCGTGGAAAAAGAGGAAGGGATAGACCATCAGTGAGATGGATGGTATGTATGGAGTGACTAATCTTTAGAGAGTTGAAATCTCCAGAAAATCCTACAACAGGGCCAACCTGACGAGGACTGGTGCGGCATACCACAGAGGAGTGGCATCTGATGATGTCCATGAATGGATGGTATCCTGGATTTTGGAGGCCTTGTAAGCTGTAGCTTATTTAGCTTATGTGTAAATCCGATCACATATTTGCTAATGGTTGTAAACCACGGGTTATCTTAACCTTAAAAGATGAGAACAGAAATAAAAATGTGAGGAGGAGGAGGAGGATAAACAAGAATACGTCTGACGTTTTAGTTTTTGTGGTGTAAACTGGAGGATACTGAGTAAAAATTTCGTGTGAAATGGTATGGCACAGAGCAAATATTTAACATTGACATCTTCAATTATTTGACGTATTAAGGGAAAAGGTCTTTCGATGCATCAATTTGACCATAAAAGGGTTTCTTTAATCCGAGATCAAGATTTTGTGGGGAGGAATTAACTTCCCCTGGTTGCATTTATTGACGATTCCTGGTATGTATCTTAAATTTATTTCAGTATATAAGACAATTTTTTCTCACTGTTTGTCAGTATATCTAGATAAATAAGCAAGAAAACTTTATTTTTTCCCTGAAAAGCAGGAAATATTCTAAAGAGATTGGTTGGAATTATGACTGGGATCGATCGGCAAAGGCCATGAGACAAATAATTTCGTTTCATATTTGTTAACTACTTTTATTCTCAGATTATTCTCCTACTAGGAAGAAGACAGTTTACTGCTATGTACTTGCCAAGGAGGGGGGGGGGGGGGTCTTTTCTTTGGACTGCAGAAAAATGGAGAAAAAGAATGCTGAAGAAACGTTCCTGCTCAACTGTGGCATTAATTATAAATAGAATAAACCCTGTAAAATAAGTTTCATGGCCGCCTTCTGCTAGACCAGTTTTTTTTCTTTGAAACTGCAGGTCGCAACCGATTAGTAAGCCGTGAAATCAGTTGAGCAGGTTGGGATCAACATTTTTTAAAAATAAAATATAATTATTTTATTTTTAAAAATAAATATAATATAATATATTTAGAAAATATATTATATTATATCAATATCACAATGCATCTCAGATTTCATAGCTTTAACAAGTTCACGCTGGTGATGTCACGTGATGAGTTTCTCTTTAAGAGGGAACTCGCTTGACGGGTATTTTATGTCCCTGCAGCGTTGAATGGACCCATTTTTTTTATCAAGTTTTAAATATACACGGCACGCTAGTGCTTTGGACTATATTTTAATTGTAAAATTAGTATGGTCTTAATGATAATGTTTAGTGTCTAAGGGAGGAGAGTTGTTTATCGTTATCCAGAGTCCGGCCGTTTTCATTCCAGATGTCTCCAATTTACACTAATTGTCATTATATTGTGTCTGCCTGTCTAACTGTGTATTGAGTTATATATATATATATACGTTTTTTGCTTGTCCCTCAAAATTTACGTCATTATCATGATTCACTTAATATAAATTTATGTTGCTATGAAAAAAGCTCTAAGATTTATTGAATTTCGAGTCATGCCTGCGGTTGCCTTGGCAGGGCCAGATCAAATGATTTCACGGGCTTTATACGGCCCGCGGGCCGGGTGTTTCCCATCCCTGGTGTAGATCAGTGCTTCCCAAATTTCTGAATGTCAGGGCCCCTTTGGAAAAAATAATATATTTCACGGCGTCCCCTCGAAAAAAAAATCGCAATATAGACATATATTATTATAATATTTATTGTATTTATATTCAATACAAAACATACACAGCGAATATTGCAAAAATCGAATGCAAATATTACATTTTTAGCATCTTACATACACATGGCGCATGATCTCATATTTTATATAGATAGATATATTGTTATTGTTCATTTGCAGTACAACACATGAAAAGTAAAATGATTAGTAATAAAGAAAGAATTAAAAACATAAAAGAAGTTTAATAACAATTTAATGTGATGGATGTGTTTCAATACTGCTACACAAAAACTCAATATCAGGTGAAATATTTGAAACTGTAATTCTTAGATTTCTGCTTTGAAATGAAACTTACATGAATCAGCAGATATTTACTAATATTCATTAAGCGCCGAAATACGCAGGAAGCAAAATTTGGGAACCAACAACAATGTGTACATTTTTTCCATTAAAAAAATAACAAAAAAGAAATAATAAATAAACATTAAATACGTTTCTTTTAAGATAAAAAAAAATCTACTTAGTCTTAAAACATTTTTAATTTGTTTTCATTATTTCACGCCCCCCCCCAACCAAACCTACGGTCCCCAAGGGGGCCGCGTCCCACAGTTTGGGAAGCTCTGGTGTAGATGATGATAGTAGTGCCGGTTGGGTGTGGTTGGTGGATTACGTGGTGGACACTAAGAGTTGTAGAGTAGGTGTTCTCCATCGATGAGTCTTTGGACTCCTTGAAGGTGTCACGAAATAATAATAATAATAATCATCATCATCATAATAATACAAGAAGGTTCGAAGCCGAAACACACACACACACGCATGCGCATATATTACTTTTTTTCGTCTCTATGTTTGGGCAATATGAAGGGGTAGGCATCGCATATGGTGCGCTTCTATCTTTGTGCTGGTATTTGAGCGAGCTTCATTATATACCATTTAGGCATTACAGTATCTGCATAGTGCAGTTTTCAGCTCTCTGTAGGTCCCTAGGTTTCTGACGTCGTATGGCAGTTTATTGATCACGTCAACTTCGGGTGGCTTTTTCGTAGCGATTATTATAATTATATGTTATGTAGTTTGTTGATTTTGCTATGTGATATGCTGTTCTGGTTATTCTGTAGGTAGGATGGAAGTAGTGTTTTAATATGACTGTGTCCTGGCATGGAGATTTTACGTAAAATTCGTGTTTTGTCACCTTTGTTTTCATATCACTTTTTATCATTTTATAATGTAGCAATTATTATTGTTATATATTTGATATGTACTCTGCACAGAACGCATATATTGTTATAGCTATCCTAAATGTTTTAAATAAGTTTTTTTTCCATCGGTATAGTTTGCTACCTAGCTATTATCCGGAGTTTGTTTTGTAGATAGTTTATGCAGCTATTCCAACTAGATCAACATCGAAGTGAAGTCACTGGTATCGTATTATACTGACCTGTGATAGCTGTGGGTTTTGTAGGGTTAGGGTCTCGTGTATAAGAGGAGCAGATGTCGGATGGTGAGATACTTAGTTGTGTGGGTTGGGTCTATGGGTGTTTGAATATCATTAACTTTTTTTTTTTTCCTTCAGAGTTTATGTGTATGCCGTTTTCGATTAGCCAGCTGGTGACCTGGTTAATGTTGGTGTAGGCTGTTTGCAACATTATGAACAGACACCATGATTGTGCCGTCAATGGAAAGCTTAGTTTGTAATGAGAGGTGGTTATTGTGGTGCGCATATAAATTAAACAGAATTGGAGATAAAGAGAGAGAACGGGAACAGTTCTCTGTTATAATAATTGAAACATAGCATCATACGTAGGCTGTTCAATAAGTAATAAGACTATATTTATACAGAAAACAGATTACCTTTAATCGTCATCATTTACATGGTCTTTTTCGAAGTAACTACTGTGAGACGCGATGCATTTGTCCCAACGTTGCGTCCACTTATTAAACACATGTGAGAGTCCGTTTTTTGAGAGTTCTTTCAAAACCGCCTCCGCAGCTTTTACACATACTTTGTTGCTTTCGAAATGACGGCCTCTTAGTGGTTTCTTGAGCTGAGGAAACAGCCAGAAATCGCACGGTGCGAGATCAGGACTGTATGGAGGGTGTGGTAGGATATCTATGTTGTTCTTCTGCAAAACGTCCACTACACAACCAGCAATATGTGGCCTTGCATTATCGTGGTGCAATAAGAAGCCATTCTTCAGCAATGGACGCTTCCTTTTGACGTGCTTGATGATAATCGCTGCTGTGTTGATCATTGTCTCTGTGATGGACGTTGAAGGTCTTCCCTCACGTTCAAGATCTTCCACATTTTGCCTTCCTTCCTTAAAAGTTTTATGCCAGCGAAAAACACTTGCCCACGACATTGCTTCATCGTGGAAAGCTTCGCGTATCCTGTTAAAAGTGTCCGATGCCGATTTTTGCAAACGCACACAAAATTTAATCGCATAACGCTGTTCCAAGGACGCTTCCATTTCGAAGACTGGTCGCACCTCGTAGGCGCGCCGATGAGCACTTGCGTTTAGTCATGTGACACTCTGGCACATCAGCCCGTATACGCCATCTATCAACCTCTTTTGTTAATACAGACAGCAACATTTCTTTATTCCACAGAAATTAATATTGTGATGAGTGGTTTCGCCACAGTAAAATTAGTCTTATTACTTATTGAACAGCCCACGTATTTTAACAATTATACAAGAAAGATTTAAATAAGGCTTTTATTAAATTTAAAAATAAATAAATAAATAAAATTCTTATCAGATCCCTGAAAGTTTTTCTTTATTTTATGTACATGGCTAAATCGAGCATTAAATAAAAACTACTATAAAGCATGTTAATATTTTGCTAAGAATCTGTGTGTTCACCAAAGTGTAGGCCAACTGTTGGAAGAGCGCAGTTTCAGTTGTCTGTTTCATTGTTACGTATCAAACAAGAAAGACAAGTGTACTCTATACATGGAAATATACAAAATTTCAAAGGTAGGAGATTTAAAACCCTTATATAAAACAAAAATTCGAATTTAAAATAGAGGTCCAAAATTGTATTTTAGTATATTCTATAATAAAATGTAATTATAATCCTTTGGGCGGTTCAAGCAATGAAAGACAAGACAGACAGACATAGACATAAAAAAATCCTTATGCGATCTCACATTTTTTTTGCGGACTTTACACTCCGAAACAGAAATATTTCTTCCACGAATGCTTTGACTTCTTTGATGACTCTGCAGAGGGCTTTTTGGATTAATAGTGGGATAAACTCAACATTAAGGTGGATTCTGAGTGGTATCAGATTCTCATATATCGTTAAAGCTTATGTTCGTGTGGTTTAAATTATTAGGCGGAGAAATTACATTCCAATATTGTGGTGATTTAATCTTCACTTAAAGATGACTTTACGTCAATACTTACCAACGAAGGTTTAAACGATCAGGTAGATGACACGTCGACTTCTTATACGAGAGAAGAGTTGTCAACTGTAATGCATAGTAAGCATAAAGGTACAGTTGAGAGTGTGTTATTGTAGTAGAGGAAATGGCGATAATATTATGGGCCAGTTACTTAAAGAGATAAGGAATAGTAAATTATCACCGACGAGGGACTTCATGGGGGGAGATTTGGACTGGGAGAATGAATGAGCTGATAATACATCCGGTAGAAAATTTTTGAAGCAATTTTTGTGAGGGTTATTTCATGATAGATAATTAAAGCAACATATAGTAAACTTATTATATGGAATAGGATCTTCGATTTGATAAAAAATTTCAAAAAAATCCGATAGGGGTGAATCATCAATTACTTATGATCCTTCTTGAAAGAGGTGAAAACTACGGGGAGAAATAATAATTAAAGGGCATAACGGAAAACAAATTTAAAAAAATTCTAACTTTGAGAATACATGAAAGATTTAAGAATTATTAACTAGGAAACTTTGTTTAGTGCAAATGATTATTGCAAATTAGATAACACCAAAGCACAACTTGCATAATTTCATGTGTAACACTTGTATCATTAGAAATATTTTTTAAAATAAATCTGGAGTTAGATGAATGATTAAACTAATTTCTAAAGAAATGAAAAAAAAAAAAATCAGCTAACGCCTGCTATTCTCGTATACGGAATAGGCGAGGCCGTTGTAATCCTATCTAACTTTTGGAGACTGGGTGGGCAGTTCACTGCTAACTAATCAGATATCTGGCCCATCACCAATTTAATCGGCACACAGTGAAGAGACAAGGCTACAAGCTAACCCTAACACAATATTTTTAATGTTTGAAAATAGTGTGGGTTCGACAGTCGATTTTGTTGGGTTTACGGGAGAAAAAATCCACTTGTCCTTGCTAAAGATCGATTAACTCGGGAATCGGTCGGAAAATAAGGCTTAAAAAATGTTCCTCTAGTTGGCGACTAGATTCGAACCCAAGTCTTCCTTCTTGCGGTCAAGCGTTGTGGAGTGCAAACGCCACTTCCGCTGAGCTACACTATAAGTAAGAAAAATTACGGAAAGAATATTATTCTGATAGATGAGTTAAGTACGACAGATGTAAGCAACAACTACTATTAATTAAACTGTTCATTTAACACTGCAAAGTGAATTCGAAATTAAAATTGGAATTACATCTAGCAAAGAATGCTAAGATTAATTAGGAAATCATTTATAGGCGTGTTAAAAGGAGGTATGGCTAAGAGAAATAAAATATGCATAATCAGTTCCTATAGAGTAGTCTTAATGACTTGTTTGTTGCAGAAGAATTTAATAAATATTTTGTAAATGAACAAAAATGAAAACATGGTTGGTTAGAAGAGTAAATACTGCTTGAGTCAAGGCGAGGATTTATCTAACATAATACAAGAGGGAGGAAATTTTGGATATCTTTAATCGCTTGGCAATTAATAGGATTAGAGGATGTATGATATCACGTCTTCATATCAAGAGTAAAAATCATCGCTCTTTTTGCTGATGATGTAAAGCTGGGTAGAGTATTCAGCTTTTCGGATGATCTAAGTTCTTTTCAGGATCTTAAAACAATGGAAGAGTGGATAGGAATGTGGGATTTGAAATTCAATGCGAACAGATGCAAGTATATCCGATTCCGTAATTCCAAAGTATTTTTTTAAAAAAATAATACAAAGATTTGGATATTTTGGTTAATAGGAAAATTGAGATCGATGATAATATTGATAAGTTAATCAGTAAAGCTAAGAAGATTGTGGGATTGATTTTAAAAGACGCTCAGGGAAGTAATGAGTAAATACCGTTATACTAGCCTTCAATTAGGTAGATATTAGGTAACCAGTTGACTCGCCAAGGTTTTTAATGGATGCCAAGAAAATCGAAGATACTCAGAGACGACCAATTAAGTGTGCAGAGCGATGGTATTACGATCAGGGGGCGGCCCGTGCATAGGCACCGCGAAACTGCAGCACCCCCAATTTTTCTCGATATATAAATATATTTCTTAATTTATTTATATTTGCTTGTAATATTTAATTTTGTCATCAACAATCCTGTACAATTCTCTTATTTTGTATAAATAATAAAAATCCATCTTGTACCACTTAGGAGGGCGAAGGACGCTAGCAGCACTGTGTTTACCACAGTGTTATGCGAGCAAGCATATGCAAGTCATAGTGAGATACGAGCTATTAGCGTAATGCGGCGCTGTCCGTCGCGCAGTTCCACTGTTGTTTATATGCAGTTTGCACCAGTAGTAGAGTGTTCGTAGTGTTTACTCCGTCTCTTTAAATATTTGGACATTACAATTAAAGGATTTAATTGTAATGTCCAAAAAATCGTATTTTATTTTTAGGTAATTTAGAATTATACTAAACTGTATAATTTTATCGATAATAAACAATATTTTTTCATGTTTAATTTTTTTTTTAAATTTTTACCATAATTTTGATATTTTATCCAAACACGTATACACTTCACTTAGTGTATACGTGTATGTATATTTTGAAAGTTTCAGCGCCCTCACGAATTCAAGCCACGAGCCGCCAGTGATTACGATGGTTGACAATCGGTCGGTTAGTTGTAATTAATGAATTTATCTAACAGAAGAAAGAGAAGAGATTTGCTATTTGGTGCATTCGGCAGTTAGTGACGAAGTCATTAAAATACAAGCAGTTCATTTTCTAGTCGAATATTCAACAACGGGTTTCGTAAATAGGAATTTAAGAAACTTTAAGAAAGAAGCTGATATGGTAGCTGAAAAAAAAAAAAAAAAAAATCAGCCAACGCCTTTTTATTCCCGTATATACGGGAGTAGGCGAGGCCATTTAGCCCTATCTAACTTTTGGAGACTGAGTGGGCAGTTCAATCTCCACTGGTACCAATCAGAGATAGATGGCCCAAGGCTATCACTAATTAAGCGGTACTCAGTGAAGAGAGACGGCGCAAATGTGCCGCCATCTCGTGGTCCCTAACCCTAACACAATATATTTTTAATGTCTGAAATAACGTGGTTTCTACGGTCGATTTTCTTGAGTTTACAGGACGAAAAACCCGAGTTTCCGGGAGGAAAAACCTGCTTGCCCGTGCCAGAGATCGACTAACTCGGGAACAGGTCGAAAAAAGGCTTAGAAAAATTTCCTCTAGTCATGGTAGCTGAAAGGTTAATTAAATCACATAGAATGATTATCTAATTTAGTAGTGGTAAATATATATCAGTACTGTTATGTGTTTGTGTATAAATACATGGAAAACATTTTTTAAAGTAATAAGATAATAAAAAATAAAGAAATAAAAATGATGTGATGAAACTGAAGAAGTGGGAGAAAATAAGTTGTGTGGGAGCGCACACAACCAACGTATAATAGGAGATGTGAGATGAATTTTGTGCTCTACGTATTGGGTGTTATACAGTAGTGATCAATGATATCGAGAGGTCACTGGTTCAGTCCCGGGTTCCCCCTGAAATTTTGCCGGCTTTGTTGGCCGAATGGTTACCCTATCCGCTCTCCAGCCAAAGGGTTACGGGTTCGAATCCCACCGTGGGCATGGATGTTTGTGATTGTCTGTGGAAATACCAGTGGTGGTCAGCGGTAGATGGCGTTGGTGTAGTTGTGGTCAGTTGGTGATCGAATGGTGGAGACCGAGTTATAGAGCTGGTGCCCTCCCTCGATGAGTCCTTGGACCACCATGGAGGTGTCAATTAATAATAATTTCTGGTTAACCAACCGTTTCTCAAACTGTAGCTCTGAGTTTGACTTTTCTCTGAGTGTTCCAACTTTCGGCTTGCTAACATAAATCTAACCTTTTGAACTAGATTGAAATATGAATTTGGATAATTCGTGAAGTTCGTGTTATTTAAATGCGTAGGGTATGGTATGGTATGAAAATTGTAGCAATAACACTAAATATTGTACAAATTCAGTACAAATAATAATTAATTTACAATTGAATGGTTAGAAAAGTTATTACAAAAACTGTAATAACCTTTTATTACAAAAAAGTACTTTTATTTTGAATTTTCATTTTACAGTTATATTTATTCATAAACAACGACAATAACAACAATGTTACAATGATAATAACAATTTTTCATAATAAAAATAAATAATTATTGTTGAAACAAAAAAAAAATACGTTTACTTCATTTGAAAAAAAAAAAAAAATGCCGTCCTCATCCTAGTCACAAATTGGCACGATTTTCAAATCTTTTTCCTTGTAACGATATTCAACTTTCAGTTTACCAAGAAACACTCATACATTGGAGCTAACAGCAAAGATTCTTTTAATATAAATCACCTAAAACTGATATATTAGAGACAAATATTCTGTTGAAGAATCATTAGAGATTTATTGCTACTTGGTGGATTTTTTTTTTTTTTTTTTTTTTTTTTTTTTTTAATATCATGGATAAACAAAAATGTAGCAACTACCTATTTCCTAATTAATGGTATTTCATTCAAATTGTATTTTACAGTTCATTTTTAAATCTCAAGTGCTGCCATCTACCGTGTCGCTAGCAAACAATGCTGGTATGTCTTTCATTTCAGCCAAGAGTAAAAATAATTATTTCGTATCATCAAAGTTATTTATTTGAGTAAACATGTAAAATAAATTACTATTGTTCTTTAGAATTTTCAAAGCTACTTAAAGATGTCTAAGAAAATCTAATTATTTGTTCGAAATAAGATTATTCGTTCATAAATTCATTACATCAAATCTTTCCACATACATTCACACCAAAATGTTTAATGGATACAGTAAAATGGGATCTTCGATCGACACTCTCGTTCTCATGTATCTTTGTTTATCAGTCAACTCTCGAGGCCTCTTCTCGACTAGTAAACTATTAAATAACTATTCTGATGAACAGCGTGTTGTAACTTTTTATCGCTAAGGGACAATCTACAATTTTAATTAAATCAAACTGCAAGCGGACATCTTAATTAATGTCTTTGCCGATTAGATAAAAGTGCATCTTGAAGAATGACTGGCATTTAGGGCTGTTATATTTTCAGGCAAGCACTGATATCTTGCGTGTCATGTCAGCTGAAACTTTGCGTTGACAATCGAGATATTTTTATTGAAGATTCGTTCGTTGACATTTGGGATTGGAAGAAAGTCAGCAGTAGTTTATTCAAATACCTTCTCGGCTTTATTTAAGAGATGCACTGTGTCTCTTAAATAAATAAAGATAGGGAGAATTGGCACCACATTTTTGCAAAATGCACATGATCGAGATATTGAATCATTCAAAAAAGAAATATTAAATAATTTATTCTCTAGTTCATTTATTTCACTTTTCTAAACTCTTGCGTTTGAGTGATTTTAACCATTCCTCTAAATTCATTTATCACATGGTAATCGAAAAATATCTCGCTCTTATGATCAAACTACCAAGTAATTCAACAACATTGTTTTAAACTTGCTTCCACAGCTTCTCTAAAATACTTTCTGTACATTTTTAAGTATATTATATCAATTACAATCTCGTCTTACTTCGTAAGTGATTTAACTGGTTAATCTAGGATTATGTACTTAAGATTCTGCCATTTATGACGCATATCCGTCAATCTTAGGAATCTTCCAGATCAGCCAAAGAATAAGTTTTTTTTTTTTTTTGTTAATATTCTGTTAAACGATGTAACTCGATGACCACATGATCTTTCTAATAGAGAACCATGGATTAGAATTATATTTAGGATATACATTAGGGAACTTAAGAGTTTTTCATTTGAATATAATCTCATGTAGGGACGGATAAGGCTCTCCATACTAAAAACTGATTTTGATATCCCGTAAAATAGATAAACGTGCAATAACATGTACGAGAGTGGTCTGAAGAGTTCTCGGCCAACAAAGAAAAAACGAATTTATAATTTCAAAATTATTTTTATTTTTCAACATAATCTCGCTTAAGACTAATACATTTATTCTAGCGATGCTCCAGCGCCATGATCCCGTCCCTGTGGTGGTTCTCAGTAAGATCTTCAAAATACCCCTTCACAGCTGCAATCACCTCTTAATTGACCAGCGAGGAAGAGTTTTAGTTTTGGGAAGAGACAGAAGTCAGAGGGAGCCAAATCTGGGGAACAGGGTGGATGTTCCAACAATTCATAGTACAGATCCCTTAATTTTCCCATTGCCAAAACACCTTTGTGGCAAGTGCATTGTCCTGATGAAAGATGACTTTTTTCGTGTAGTCTGGTTAAAAGATTGGAATAATATTCCCCAGTTATTGTTTTACCCTTTTCAAGATAATTAATAAATAAAATGCCTTTAGCATCCCAAAACACCGAAGCCGTGATCTTTCCTGCTGATGGGACCGACTTTGTCTTCTTTGGCGCTGAACAACCGGCTTCTGTCCACTGTTTTGACTGCTGTTTGGATTCTGGTGTGTAATGGTGAATCCACGTCTCATCCACAGTAATAAGTCGACTCACAAAATCAGTTTTATTCTTTTAAAACACTCCAAGCACTGTTCAGAGATTTTCATGCGAGTGCGTTTTTGATGTGCTGTGAGCAAGCGCGGCACCCATGTTGCGCAAAGTTTTTTAATTTACAATTCTTTATGGAAAATATGTCCTACACGTTCTTTTGAAATGCCCATAGTCTCAGCAATTTTACACACTTTGACTCCCCGGTCATCCAATGCGTATCGTACACTTGATCAATGATTTCTGGTCTTGTTACACTTTTTGGACGTCCTTCACGTTGATCATCTTTGAGGCTGATACCAGGGCCACCCCTAGGAATTTTGCCGCCTCGTGCAGTAGCATATTTTGCCGCCCCTTCTCCATTATTTTTCGTATAGTTTATGCCAACTTTGCCGCCCCAAAAAAACTTGTCGCCCAGTGCAAATGCGCGTCTTGCACCGTCGGTAGAGCCAGCCCTGGCTGGTACGGCTACGTTTAAACTCCGCAGCTCATTTCTTCATTGTCGAAAACGAGGGAGAAGAGTGCCCATAAACTTTTATGAACTCGAATGAATTTCTTTTAGGGTTAAACCTTCTTTTACAAAGTATTTTATAACCGCACGATACTTAATTTTATCAGTTTCAAGGTTTCAAGGGATAGACAACACTTTTGTTTCAAACAGCTGTATAGAACAAACTACTTGATAGAATGATTTGAAATTTCACATGGATGCTTATCACAAATGTACCAACTTAAAAAAAAAAAAAAAAAAAAAAAAAAAACTTGCCGATAGTGTTGCCATCTATGGTCGACGCCGAGAACTTTTCAGACCATCCTTGTAGTTAACAGATATAATACACGGGCTTTATAATTTTGGTTGTTTTCGGGCTTTAATTTCAAATAAACCAAACTAAACGCAAGTCAAATAGAACTTTACAAGACTCTGTGAAGTGATATGCAGGGAGACTAATGAGGTAAGGAACAAGTCGTAGTCTGCCAAAATGAATAAAATAATTAAAACCCACTATCAATAATGCAGTACTTTTACAGCTCAGAGACAAATAGGATCACTATTTCAAATAATCGAACTTAAATAAATGATCGTTTACAAAATGTGACATCAATGATCACTAACTGATTTTATTTAAATATTTATTAATATCATAATGACACTGTATTGATTTATAAAATGCAACCTGATTTATTAATTCTTATATATAATTATAGATTATATAATAATTTTTTAAATTCATTTTAATCTATTGCGTAAAAAGTAATTCATATACGAATTTCATAACTTCTTCACACATTTCTCAGTCATTTTTATTTTAAAAAGCTATTAAGATGTCATCGTTTTAATCAGCAGTGATGTTTTCTACAGCTACTTCTAAAATAAGGCTGATACATGCAACTTATAAAACGTAATTTCTCTTTATTTGTGCATTGAAAGTGGGATTTCAACAACTTTGTTGAAATCTCAAGGCTGTTACTTCCTGAAGTTCTGTTTTCTTGGAACTTTCCCAGTATGTTCATTCAACAGTGAGCGATAGAAGCGAGAAGACTGATGAACTCGATGATTGATTTTAAAGCCTTTTACAGCCAATATAAGTCGTTAAGAAAATATAATCGGAGGATTATCAAAATTTTAATAAATATCATTTAATAAATAAAATTTCAATATATATAATATGTGTGTGTGTGTGTGTGTGTGTGTGTGTGTGTGTGTGTGTGTGTGTGTGTGTGTGTGTGTATTCATATAAAAATATAAAAAGTGAACCTATATATATATATATATATATATATATATATATATATATATATATATATATATATATATATATATATATATATATATATATATATATATATATATATATATATCCCGAATTGAAAAGTTTTTAAGGTATTCTGTGGGATAATTTGAGCGAATTTTTGTTTATATGCGCTTTCTAGGAAAGCACACACACACACACACACCTATGTATACAGCATGACTACCCTCTATTTGCTTTTATTAACATTATTACATTCTTTTATTACATTTAGTAATATTATAACTTTGATGAGTCTCTGTTACTCGGTTGTGACTACTTCTTTTTCATAGAAAAGATGTAATCGAATTCCCATTGAAAATAAGAACTTTTTAAGGACTTTTCAAATGAAAGTGAGTGACAGTGGAAGCATTTTTCTTTCTAGAAATAGCTAGGTTTTTCATCCCTAAATAGGCAAGCCATCCAGGGAATACACGCATTTACAGACAAAAATGTATATTTCAATCAACAGTAAGATATTGGAATTAGTGGAATTGGACTTAGAATATCCCATCTAAACACACTACGTTTGCCAGTGCTGTTGGACAAAACTCAATAATCTTAATTCTAATAAGTCTTCTCTGATCTAGATGGTGTCCTCTTGGTGCTAAAAACTTGTGCTCTACAATTAATATCCAGCTAGTATCTCCTATATATCCAGTATGTATATATGTATTCTATCATACCAATTTGGTACTACATGGAACTAACGCCTTTATCCAACAAAGGCTATAACAACAACAATTGGTGTTGTTATAGCCTTTCGGCTGTTTAGGGCAGCTATATACGCCACCATCTAGGGAAATGACTATGAGCAAGGTGGTTCCCGTTGCCATCCTTGCTGTATGACTGTGTTCACGGGGCCGGTTTGCCTGCTTCCAGGATGAAAATCCCCAGACAAACTGGTAGAAAAAACTCTGCTGTTCACGCCCAAGACCGGATAACTTGGCTATGGCTGAGGAAGATCCTTCAGCTCCTCACGTCGCCGACGAGAATCGAACCTAGGACACTCCTTCCCCAGGCATACGGTTGCGAAGCGCAAAGCCACTAGGCTAACCGCGCGGACTCCTGTTCCTATAAAGGGAGATAAAAGTAATCCACCAAGCTATTTTCTCGTTGATTTTACTTCAATATTCACGAAAGCAAGCGATGGACCTCACCAACACCCAGCATCTGCACTATCTACAGATCCATAGATTAATTAGTGATTGTCAAAATTGATTCTGGAATTCCCGGTCTGCAGTTGACTTCCTCACTAATGTTACCAACCTTTTTATTCGATCCATGAAAAAATCCGAAGAAACTCATGTGGTCACTTCTACATATTTCCAAGACATTAATTCTTGTCTGACGTATGGCCTTCTTACGAAGTTAACATCGTATGGTCTCCGCCCTGCTTTTGGTGATTGAATTATCTCTCTAATCATTAATTACGTATCATAGTGGATAGCTTCATCATGAAAATTTTTACGAATGCAGAAGCACCTCCAGGGTTCAATACTCTTGTATACTCTCTTCCTCTTATACAGCAATAACCTTCGCTCTCTCTGTCTCATTTACTTTCCCCATTAGCGCTTTGGTTCTACATTATACCTTTTTAAAATACTATCATAGGCAATGCTCCATCTAATTCGCTACTACCATTCATCAGCTTTTTCTCTAACCATATAAGAACGCGAATTGCTCTTATATTCCTATATAGTTCAACTCCAAGCATATCGACTAAGATTATATTTTCCCAATGAGTACAATCGCCAAAACTTGTTAAAGATTCCTTCTTTCTCTATAACCACCTGTCCACGCCGCCCTATTGCATTATACATTATTTGACCTGTCGTGTGTGAGTCAATATAAAGTAAAATAAATAACATGGTATCATACCTGTCTTTATGCAGATTGGACTAATAGCATTATATGCTAAATGATTATCAGTTGTATTTTTTCTTTTCCTCTGAAAATCACCACCCAGGAAAGGCACCCAGTCTTTCGCTTGTACGACTTATATTTGTACAATCTTATAGGAGTAATGATAGTCTTAGACAATCCGGAAACCTTGGTCTATAAACTAAACATGGAACATTTTGAAGTCACTGCAGTCCTTCAATAATTAGGGTGATATCTTACACCGGCGGTGAATATCCCCCACTTCGAATTCCATGCTCACGCTGTGATTCTAATCCGAAGTCTGTTGGTTGCACAACGGCTGGCAAGAAATATTATTATTCTTTCTCAGTCTTTTATTTTAGTACTTTTACTAAATATTATTATTTTAATAAGAATTATCTTATTCCTTTATAGTATTATTACTTTAATATTACTTTAATACGATGACTTTATCTAATATTATTTAATGCCAGTCTTTTAGCATTAAAAATTGGCACAAGTAACTAGGGGGGGTATATTAATTACTGTATAATTAATATTAGCATTGTTCCGTTGTAACAATGCTTGTTTTTGCCATGTCCTGTAGCATCGCGCGTAGCCTGTGGCAATTAGATTTTTAATGAAAGCAGACCAAACTTGGTGTATGATCGATTTTTTTTTTTTTTTTTTTTTTTTTTTTTGTTACATAGTATGGGGATCTACAGCATTTGCGAGTCTGCCTTGAACTTTTTTTTTTTTTTTACAGAACAATTATTATCAGTATAAAGCATTTTGTTTGTTGCTAAACAAAATGATGGCAAACGAAGAAAAATAATCAAATGCGCTGTCATCAGAAAAACACTGGATGGTATTTGATGTTAGTAAGAGAAAGAGAGAAGTCATTCAGTCATTTATGTACACGGGGAAGAGCATCGGAGAACGTTCGAGCAAAGAGCATACTGCCAACTCAATTACAAATAGGGTAGCACGAGACGGTGGCTTCGTAAGTTGGCCTCTATGCTGGACAAATCAAATAACTTGGAAAGGTCAAGAGTGGATGCACAGTTTCTCCAAATCTTTCCAAGGCTTGTGTCTAAAAGTGGAGTGATGACTGGGTGATCTGCAGTGGATTAAGAGTGACCATTTTGGTGGTGAATTATTAATTGGTGACCCTTCAGGTGGTTCCGAAATTGGCCACTGATGGTTTTCTTCTACTGTTTTAAGACAACACAGCATGGTCATTATGGAAGGATAGTTCGATGGCTGACTTTTCCCTTCCTTTTTTTTTTTTTTTGAAAGGGGGGATGAACAAGGGTTTGCTTCCGTGATATCGAGCAGATGATTGCTCGATGATTATGAAATATTAAGGTAGCGACAGACGACTGTTAATTCTGGGATACAAATTTTGAATGCAGTTGGAGAGAATACCATCGGGATCAGAAGTCTTGTTGGTAACCGAGTTATTCAGGATTTCCGCAGAAATGCCGCGTTATATAAATCGCGTTATGCGAGTCTCAGATCACATAGAAAAAGTAGGATTATGTTCCGAAATCGCTTTTTTTTAATTACATAAAAAACAATGACATATCCAACAAAAAATATATTTTTATTTAATTCAGGTAATTCATGTAAGTTAAGAAAACATAAACTAAGAAACAAATACATAGCATAAAAGTATAAAAATTACAAATTGTAGTTAAACTTCATTGCACATAATGCATAAATGTTTTGGGCAAAATAAAATGGTGCATATTTTAATCTTTCATAGCACGAGGATTTGAGGATTGGTTAATAAACACTGGTTCTGTCATGTAATCGCCTGATGCATTACTACAAAACAGTAGAGTAATTCTATCTTTGGAAACTTTGAATCCAGGAGCTGATCTTTCATTTTTCAAACTATAGATGCGTTTTTACACTTTTTTCCAATATAACCCAGATTCATCCGCATTGAACACCTGGTCTGCACTATAAATGTTTATAGACTTTGAGAGTTTTTTGTTTAATAAGATTTCCATCCACAGGAATTTTCTTTTGAGGTGTATATCTTCTTCGAAATCATTACAGATTTCTTCATTTTTCCATTAGAATATGGCGTACACGAGCGACGCGCTTTGCACTTATCGCTGACCCAGCAGCAAACACTTTCTCGGATTTTATGTTCATTTTGTTTGGTTGTTCGAATTGTTGATTCATTTAAATTCAAAGTCCCTGCAAAAACTCCTGGTTTTTCTCCATTTTTCAGCCGATATCCAAGATTTTGAATATTTTTCTTCGAGAGAGAAATTAATTTTGTTTTCAATGTTGGGTTTTCGCTTTCGCTGCAGTTTATGGCCATTACTATAAAAATAATTTTTTACACAAGAAAGCAAGCATTACATATTGTATGTAACTCACCAGCAAATAAAGTGCTCAGCTTGAGATGAACACACATGATTTTAATGCACTTTCCTGGCAGAAACGAGGACAATTTTCAACAATAAACGTTTTATACGGTAAACAATTGAGGTAAATGCGTGCTAAAGGGTATTTCCCCTAATATAAATTCGCTACTTATAATTACATGCGGGATACAGGCAGACACAAATTTAACGAAGATAAAATTTGATTTTTAAGTCGCGCTGTGAAAAACATGAAAAGATAAAGGATTACTATAATTTGCAGACCGTGTTTTTATCGGAACCGTGTTGTATAAGTACCGCGTTATACGAGGGTTACCTGCATTTAGAAATTTATGCATTTAATCATACAAATGATATTCTATCTTTTTCAATTTAGCTACTTGAATACAAATTCTATCCTACGGTTCTTCTTTATGTACTGGTCAATAACATCGTCATAAAAAGTTGGTTGTAACTTAATTTTCCCAAGCAACACGCACACTTGTAAAGGCTGGCTGAAGCTCACTAGCTAGAGCTACTTTGACTGCGTATGGCCCGTGTTTAAGCAACAGGGTGAGATGACGTGGAGGGAGCGGAAATGGCTATGCACGCGCATGAAATCAGTGCTGAATGCTCCCACAACCAAGCAAGCCAAGGTAGCTTGACTAGCGTCGGCCTTCGATACACAACTCAAAGCTCAATTATTGCCGCGCAAGCTAAAAACGTCTTCTGTTCACAAAAAAAAAAAATCCTAAATGGAATGCTTATAAATGTATGCATTTATTAACAAATAAATATTACTCCTTTCTCAATTAATGAGCTTGCGCAGCAAGCATGGAGAATTCCATTACGTCTGTGTTTTGTTTTGTGTCTCAAGCGCTTGGAAGTGTAAGGTAAATAGTATTTTCTTAACAGTTTAATTTCATAGATCTCAGTGTACAAAGTTATGCATTTATAATAAAATAATAATAATTTAATTGTTTTATATAACTTCTAAAGGCATATCAGCCTATATACGAGGTACTTTTCTGTTCTTTAAAATTATATCTGGGCCTAGAGGTGACTCCGAAGTGCAGACTGCCTATTGGTTAGAAAGATACGGATTCGATTTCACGTCGGTAGAACAATTCGTTAGAGGAATGTATCGAATATATCATTGACCTGAAAACGGGTCAGGGAACACATGCAGTTTACATTCTTCTCAATACTTTGGTTGTTTTAACATAGTCTAAAAAACCAGCCAACTAATTCTTAGCGTGAAATTTTACAATGAAGTTCGTCAGCCTGTTACCCAACTCTCCAGCAGACTACAAATGGGCATGAACATTCCTGATTGTCTTTCGGTGGGAGATAAATTTCATACAAAAAAAAATAAAAAAAAAATAAAATAATAACCTTAGCTTACCCACGATGCTAAATGTGCTATATAATTTTCGTGAGCTGAATCACTTAAAACACGTTATTCTTATCAAATTACAACACACACACACACACACACACACACACACACACACACACACACACACACACACACACACACACACACACACACACACACACACACACACACACACACACACACACACACACACACACACACACACACACACACACACACCAGGCCTGCAAGGCCTGGCTGGTTTGCAGAGTGGTTAGTTAGCACATACCGCTCTCCAACTAAAAGGCTGCGGGTTCGAATCCCGCCTCGGGCATGGATGTTGTGATTGTCTGTCAAAATTCTAGTCGTGGTGGTGGTCAGTAGATGGGATTGGTGTAGATGATGGTAGTTGCTATTCGTGGTAGTTGGTGGAGGCAGAGAGTTGTAGCTTAGGTGCCTTCGCTCGACGAGTCTTTGGATTCCCTGGAGGTGTCACGTAATAATAATAATACTTATTATTGGACATATTGTTAACGTATTAGTTTTCAAACCAATAGAGTTCGGATCCCGCCATTGGCATAAGTCTTTGTGTGTAATCGTCTTTAGGTGATAAATGAATTTCGTTACTCGTTATGGTTCCATCGCTCAGTTTATATTTAGTTGTTTTTGTTTTAGTTTTTGATATGACTGGAAAATATGTTTACAATCGGAAATCAAAATATGCTCTTTTTATGATCATTATAATAAATAATAATAATTATTATTGAAGACAGAAAACAATAAATCTATATAGTCGTTCTTTTGCAGTTTTCACTGAATAAACTGTCCCAATGAAATCGCACGTGCTCTCATATACGACTTTAATTTTCGTATGATTTCTTAGCCATGCATTCCAGAGGACACGATAACTGGGATGAGTGCGGAAGGACGTTTCGTAGAAAACAGACAACTTGGAGGAGGAGGATGGTAAGGACTATCTGGTGTTTCTGGTGAGTGTGGAAAATTTGAATTATTATCCCTAACCGAGAATACCTTGATATTTCTTTCAGTTGAATCAAATGGAATTAGAAAATGGAAGCTTTTTCCTGAGATATTAAATTCTCTGTGGATACTAAATTCTTCAAATAATACAGAGTCATTGTTTGGTGATGTACAATGTAGACAATCAAGCGATATAAAAATAAAACTGATCGAAACTGGTGGCAAAATGGAAGATGATAAAGAAATAAACGGATGTCATTTCAAGTACTTTCAACTAGTGCAGATTTAAAAAGGTTTGGCAGTTTCTATCTGGGACGCCAGATTTCATGTGCACACAAGTATTCTCTTCAGTTGGGGTGTGATTGCCTGTAATTAATAATGCACATCGTTTATGAATGTATTTAGGACAAAAATATTGGATGTAGAGATGCTTATTGATTTTGGTTATTTTTCTTAGAAGTTTTATTGTGATCCACAATGATATTCTAATTATTTATGATGCCTTTGATGGTTGGTGATGGAGATACTTAATTGGAAAATAGTGACATGTAGTCCGAGGGTGAAAGACTACACAGCATGGAGCTTGCCCTTAACAGTACCTCTCCTCCGAATATGGCTCCGTACAGTATGGTTATCATTCCCTCGAGTGTGTGTGTGGGGGGGTATCACGTACACTACGTGTGAGCTGCCATTTCATAGCCCCGATAAGTAAAACGGTGGTTTTTCAATGACTTTCATCCCCTCCATTTTGACGGCAGGAACACACGGATTAAGGATACTAAATTTGGTAACAGCGTCTATTTTGAATTGATTTGAATAAGTCTTCTTCTTCAGAAGGCATGCGAGATGAAGTCGGTGTGCACGTTCCTTTCTCAAAAACTGGTTGAGAACACTCTCAATAACAGGCAAGTCATGTGCTTCTTCAAGTACTTCCGATTTATAACTAGTGATGAAGACGAGGCGATCTGTACGACTAACGGAGTACTGGTGCGAGTGATGCTTCATATGTCTTTTCTATATATATTATCGTGTGTGCATTGGACAAAATAGCCGACCTTTCAAGACGCATAACGTTCGTACAGACTTCCAGGTTTCGATCTTATTCTACATTTATCCCCACAGTTGAAGAGCAGGTGATGCAAGCAGGGCGTTGCGGTACTTCAGTGCGCCTACATCCTTAATTATTATATCATTAAGATCGTCACATTTTTCGCTATGATAATGATGCACCAATGCCACAGTTCGAGGTACTGAATAGACCATAACGACGTTGTTGTTGTTCCTTTGTTCGAGGTGCTTTGCAGTCGAAATAATTGCAACTTCTTTGTCAATGAAATTCACATCAATGAAATGATCAGAGATTTTTGTTTTTCTTCTTATCTGAGTTTGAGTGAGAAGAGGAATTGAAATACTTGGGATTTCAGGCAGAGTTTCTTTACAGAAGGCACCATGGGGAATGACGAAACTTAAATGTGCGTATTCTTTGTTACTAGCTTCGAGACTGTGAATCATCTCTTGTAGATTGGCGTGCTTTTGAAGAACGATATATTCATACAAATCTGTGGTAATCACGTATTTCCAAATAGACGCATGTCTGTAAACGCAATCTTGGATAGCTGCCATCGATAAAGTGTAATTGACTTCTTCCGGCAAGTTCCATGGTAGAAGTTCAATGGAATAATTAGATTGCATTAATTCATTCAGAAAAGATTTCACTTCTGTGGTGGTTTCCAAGTCGTAAAAAGTGAAATGCTGCACCCCAATTGCTTCGTAGAAAGCCACAAATTCAGCAATTCTCAATGTATTATTAAAGGGTCCGGATAAAGGCTTTGCACACACCGCTATCTTATTGGAAAGAGAAATTTGATCCCCGTACACCATCTCTACTTTAACCCACTTCGGTCTCTTAAAGGAGTTTTTTAACGCCAAACCAACCTTGGATGGTGGTAAAGAGTCATCCAAATAGCAGAAAAAATAGGCTGCCTTATACTGATGTGCTTCCTGCTCTTGGTATATATTGAACACTGCATCTACAGATATAACCCTATTCAAGCCTTCATGAACTACGATGCACTCGAGCTGAGGGCTTTCCAATTCGAGGTGAACTACTGCAACGATAACAACTACATTAGAACTCCTACCGGCATTATTTCCTAGCCAGAAAGCAGAGTAAACATTAATATTGTCCGATATTTTTATCCAGAGGTGAGTAGAACCAACATCTTCGTTTTCCAATTCATGCAGAATACGTTTAAAAAAAATTAACGCAATAACAGCTCCTGCCAGAATCATGACTATCATGGAGTATCTGAAGGCAGTCTTCATAATTCGTGTAATTATCACAAGCCCTAAAAAGAAATAATAATACTTGATATGTTAATCATCACTATGTTGATAATTACAACAATAATTGCATCAGCATCTACAATTTCTGTAAATATTTAGAGCATTATTAAGAGCCACATTAGAAATAAGAAACAAAGTCTAGAGTCCAATCTGATCAACTTTTGTATTTTACATATAATTTACACAGAGGTAACAGAGATTAGTTAATGTTTTGAAGCAACAGTATAAATCGCCATATGCTAAATTACTGTTTGATAAGTAGTGCAGACACTTTATAATATCTCAGATTTACTTAGTAACACCCAATTGTTAACACGATTAGATGAATAAAGCTCCAAACAACCTTATTTTATACAGATTAAATAGCAATGAGTAAAGTAATACTGAGATAAATATTTTTTTTATAGTATAGACAACTGTACCATTTGGAAACATTATCACGGCTTCGACTTTAGAGGTGTCGACCTCGCGTTGATGCTTGTTTAAGCATCTAGTCAAAAATAGAACAGCTTAGAATGAACGTTGTTGTTCATTCTAGACTGTTAATAGAATGAACGTTGTTGTTCCAGCTTTGAAACTGTTGAATTCACAGCCTCGGGGAAATGATTTGGATATCTCTTCTTCATAGAAGAAAAGAAGAAAAGTTGCCCAAATCCTAATTGCTACTCTTAATGGTTCTAAAGACCGGATCAGAGGAACAATTAGAAAACTCGGGAACTCCAGAATAGGGGGTTGAGAACTCAAAAACTCAAATTTGCCACTTGAGTTCGCAGTCAAGCAAATAAAACAGTCAATAAACAAAATTCTAAAGTCACGAAGAGTTCGTGCGACAGTTATGCGACTGTAATAAGATATATATATATTTTTTTATCGTTCCTAGCAAACCGACTGACATCTGATGAATCTTACCTTAACCCCCATGGATCGCTGATCGCCGCAGTGCAATGTCAGTTTGATATTCTACTACTTCAAAGAGCCATCCAAAAATATCGCATAAATGCAAACATGTTTCGAAAAGTATATTTGATATTAAAATAATCTTATGGGATGCTTGGATAGTTCCATGGGAATGGAGTTGGTTTTCATACTTCTAAGATGCCCGAAGAATGACTGTTATAGGTTTGATTCTGGTTGCCAACCAAAGGAAATTTTTAGCCCTATAAGTTCAGGACTTATACTCGCCCTCTCCAGAAAGCCTTGATTTACTAACAGTCTTGAGTCTACTCGCTGAAAGCCAAATGGTGGAGACCGCCTGCCTACTGTCTTCAAAAGGTTAAAGGTAGGGATAAAAGAGCTTTGTCTGCTCCCTTTGGGAACAAATGGCATTATAGTATTTTATACTAATTTTATTTTTACTTTATAATCTTTTATTCTGATGGTACAATTGACACTCCCCCCTCCCCCGTCTCTCAGATCCATTGCAACTTAATCAGTATCAACGGTGCATGGTCCACGTCTTCAAAACCTTATTTGCTATTCAGAGCCTTACTAGAGGGAAATTAAAACTGTTTAGCATTTATTTTAGTTCCAATATTTTAATATTTTTAAACTTTACGAATAATCCATCAATGTTTCTTTTAGAATTTGCTAAATAATTTCCAAGAGTCGGTCCACATTTTCAAACGCGTTCATTTGCTTCTTGAATAATATGAACCGTTGTCCTCTGAAAGCTGCTGAAATTTGATTCGCTTTGAAACATTCTTAGGTATGTTTTTCTTTTTGATATTTCTATCAACAATAGCATTAGATAATGAGACTTTTCTTACTTCTTCTATTTCTTGTTTCTTTTCTATCAGAGATAATTAGGCAGAACCAACCTTCAGCAACTGAAGTCAAGGCTACGATGATTTTCAAGAACTCTTTATATGAAAACAGCACTAGCTTTCTCAACCGTACAACACGAATTCTTTGCACAATATTTTAGCAAAGATGGTTCGGCGTTAAATCAGGTTTGAGACAAGAGTGCACATTATGTTAGTGCTGATCATTTTTTTTTTTTTTTTTGTTGTTGTTGATAACAATCAAGGAAAGAAGCATTAAAACTGATATCAAAATTGGAGATATTCAACTTAGCTCTTTATTTTATGCAAATTACGTTCTACTGTTAAATAGATACAGTATAATTCTGCATGATTTCTTAACCAAATTAAATAAGTGCTGTTTTAACTTTAATATGAAAATCGGCAATAAAAGGCGAAAACTACTAAAATAGGTCGAAACATTGACAACATCAACTGCGACCTGAATGGAGGACATACAGAAGTAAAACCTTTCAGCAATAGTTTCCGGGAACATGTTTTTCAATGTAATGCAAAGAACAGTAACAATAAAGAGCACAAGTTTAAAAATATAACTTTTAGAAATGTTTTTTCCTCATCCCATTATGTCTTTTTTCTAAGCAAACATTTTAAGTGAACATGTGTAACTGATATATTTATAGATACTTCCACCTTTGCCACGAGTTGCCTTGGTGTTGCACCACCTTAGCCCAGTAATGAAGATACTTTCAGGCGCCAACTTTGCTCACATTTGGATAAAGGATTAAACTAAACTTATTACAGTCTAACCAAATGAAATATAAACTCTCAACATCTTTCTCTGAATCCGGAGTAATTTAATAATAAGGTTTTACACCTTTTGACAACTCCTATAGATGGGGATGACCTCTCATTGCTTCTGCCTTGGTGTCTCCACTACTGGGTCTGGCTCCCACTGACGAGACCTAAATAAAGGTCGAAACCGGTCTGGGTAGTGGCCCTTGCCTTAATGCACAGCATTACACATATCCGCAAGGAGATGTGCTTTGCATTATGGGAGATACTGAGATAGGAGTGATGATAGCTTTCTCCACCTTTGCCACGAGTTGCGCCACCTTAGCTCAGTCCTGAAGGTACTTTCAGGCACAAACTTTGTTTGCTCACACTTGGATAAAGGATTAAACACTTATTATATTTATAGTTTTTATTAAAAACAGGACAAAATTGACATTTTTATTGAAACGACGGGACGGCCGGGAAATATGAAAATGAAAGGTACTGTCCCGTTCAAAACGGTACGTCTGGTCAGCCTATATGATGGCCATCATCTGCAGTATACACATTTATATACAAAGACAAGTTTACATTGCATTTTAAGCAGTGCCAAAGTGACAATGATTTTATCAACCATTATTCTACTGGCCTGACCTCTAATGAAAAAAGAAATTCCTTGACTGCAGATATTCTTAAAGAACCACTTCTGCACTATGCTTGTTCTCCGCGAATTTAAGGTTTACTT
Source organism: Typopeltis vanoorti (assembly GCF_054136105.1). Taxonomy (NCBI): domain Eukaryota; kingdom Metazoa; phylum Arthropoda; class Arachnida; order Uropygi; family Thelyphonidae; genus Typopeltis; species Typopeltis vanoorti. The sequence continues at coordinate 38,894,468 of NC_143565.1, forward strand.
AAGATTTAGCAGAACTTACCACTTTGGCGGCTAGTTGAAGTATCGACAGTACCAATTAGCATTTAACCAAGAAACTAGCGTCAACACTTAAGGAGTTGGTCCGTCATTCTCTCTCACTTTGTAAACAAAATTAAGTATTTGACAAAAGTGATTTATTAGTCAGTTTTTATGTCTCTTCACTTTTCACCATGTCCCAATCAATAACACAGTTCTTCTTTTAAAGGACAAATTTCTCATGATATCACGGCGCTATTTGCCCATGTACTACGTTCTGGTTATTTTGTGTGGTGAAATACTTGTTACCCGCAAAAAGAAGGCATAGCCATGGACTCGCCGTCATCACCCCCCCACACCCATTGCTAACTTTATAATGCTCTAGATTCCTTTATTTTAAAACCCAACGTCTGGCTTAGGTACGTTGACGATGTTTTCGTTATCTTGCCCCCATGGCTGAAAGACTTTAAACATCTTCCTCAGCCACCTAAACAAACAACAGAATTGAAATCGAAAGTCAGAAAGTACATACTGACCAATATGTACGCAAAAACTGGGTGTCATTAACATTCTAAAACACAGTGCTTTAAAAGATTTCCTCCAATGAGCACGAATTACAAATTTTTCAGCGACACCTTTATTAACAAAATTATTCAAAGACTGCACCTAATAATAATAAAAATAAACTAGATTACAATAAAACTGTAGCTATTCCATACATTAAAGGGATATCTGATAAAATAAACAGAATACTAAAGAAATTTCCTCCAATGAGTACGAATTAAAACCACGCTACCGGCCAAGACGTCTATAGACGTCAAGTTTATCATGGATGCGAAGTGCATATTAAAACTGTAATATCATTGATATTACATTGAAATATATGATGGATACGAAGCGTATGAGGATGCGTATTTGATCCATAATGGCCGGTGAGGTTGTTAAACGTTATCAGCGACACCTTTATTAACAAAATTCTTCAAAGACTGCACCTAATAATAATAAAAATAATCTAGATTACAATAAAACTGTAGCCATTCCATACATTAAAGGGATATCTGATAAAATAAACAGAATACTAAAGAAATACAACCTTAATGCCACCTTTAATTTAATGAGCAAAATGAAAGAACTTATTCAATTTCTCCAAGGATCCTCCCCTGGTTCATTCGGGAGTACTGTATCCAGGTGCACCTGAAATTTGCCTCATATAGGTGAAACAGGGCGCACAATTCCTATCCGAAAAAAAGGAACATAAAGGACACATTTAATTTAATAACTATGGTAAATCTGGCCTTTTTGATCATGCCCTCAATACTCCTTTACAGTCCACATAGAGTGGACTGTAAAGGCATCTGTTCATCAATCACACTAAAACAAGGTATGAGCACAAATTTAAAGCGGCCTATGAAATTCTGACCAACTACCCTAATCTTAACAATAATGATAGTCTAAAAATCCCTACAATATAAATGATACATATTCTATCCACATAACTTTTTGTTCTGAGTTGATTATCAATTATAATTATTATTGTAGTAATCCAGGATTTTAACTTTAATATAACAAAATCTTATGTCAACACCTGGTAGTACAACACTAGGACAACTCGGAGCAAAGGTGGAGCAAGCTCCATCACACTCCTTAATATTTTCTCATAATGTAAAACGCAGCTCCTAGGAGATGTATTACTGTTTTACATTATGAGGAAGGTCACTACCCAGACCGGTTTCCTTTATTGAGGTCTCATCAGTGAGTAGGTAGAACTGGATAATACCAAGGTTTAAGTGAACTGAACTTACATACCTTTACTATATGCATTGCCAGCAAGGTGTACCCATATATTATTACTACAATACAGAGCCAAGAGGCCATTTTTTCTGGCGACGTAAAAAATTGTAGTAATAATATATGGGTACACCTTGCTGGCAATTCGTATAGCAAAATTATGTAAGTTCGGTTCACTTAAACCTTGGTATTATCCAGGTCTACCTACTCACTGATGAGACCTCAATAAAGGTCGAAACCGGTCTAGGTAGTGACCTTCCTCATAATGTAAAACAGTAATACATCTCCTAGGAGCTGCATTTTACATTATGAGAAAATATTAAGGATAGTGATGGAGCTTGCTCCACCTTTGCTCCGAGTTGTGCTAGTGTTGTACTACCAGGTGTTGGCTTACGCTTGGACTCGCCGAAGGTTCTTTAGCATGAAACTCTTAGATTTCGATCTCTGAGTTTCTTGTCTGGCTTTAAAACAACAAAAACGTTTGCTAAATTATTGATTAGTCCGCCATTATTGCTGTGTTAAAAGCATTAATTTGTTCTTTGACCATATTACAAATAGGATATAGTTTTGATGTAGAAGTTTTTTCACTAGAGGGGTCAGGCCAGTAGAATGAGGATTCATCAGATCATTGTCATACAGCTTTATATACCGGGTGATTATAAAATAACATCAAGCGTTCAAAGCCCTCTAGCGAGTAATGCATTGGACGAAACACACCAATATTAGGTAGACGTACATACACAGTGCAACATGGGGATTCGATTTAACGAAAACAAAAATAGTACAAAAATTCGCCAACAGGGGAAATTTTGGCGCTGTTTACCGAGTAAGATGCATTAATTTGCATTATCGCGTTTCTTGTGAGCGATCATGCAATAAAAGGAAAGCCTGTGAGATTTCTTATCATTCGTAGACGAACTGCTTTTCGAAGCCTCCTACCTTATGTGAGCGTGCTTTGCTAGTCAAACTCTATTATCAGCGGAACAATAATGCAAGTGATTTTCGGTGTATGAAAAATTTACAAGGACGGATTAGCGTAACAAACTTACGAAAACTGATTCGGCGATTTGAAACTACTGGAACTCTAGCAGTGCAGGTAGGCAGGGGATGCAAACCAATCAATCACCAGCAAGTTGAACAAGTAGTGGCAACTGCTATTGTGGAACAGGAGATGACGAATGTGCAGGGTTCCAGCAGTGCACGAGCAATATCCCAGCAAGCGGATATCGCATACACAACGGGTGAGGAAAATCCTACATCAGATGTTGAAGTTTTACCCCTATAAAATCAATCATGTTCAAGAAATGCGCCCTGGTGACGCGACCACACGAATCGACTTATCTTTGAGATTCTTAACATGCATGGAATTGGATGATGCATGGCTGTGGCAGATTTCATGGAGTGATGAAGCGCACTTTTATTTGAACGGCGATATTAACACACGCAACTGTCGCATTTGGGCTGCAACTAATCCGTATGTGTGTCTGCAGATGCCTATCCACTCGCCTAAAGTCAGTGTGGTGCGGATTTACGGCATCTTTTATCATCGGTCCATACTTTTATGAGGAAAATCGCCAAAATGGACAAGTGACCTGTTCCGTCAATGCTAACAGGTATGCCAATATGCTACAGAACTTTGTGGTTCCACAACTGCAGCAAAGAGGATGTCTCTATTCGACCATCTTCATGCAGGATGGTGCACCACCCCATATTGGACTTCAGATACAGCCTGTATTGTACAACATTTCTCTGACAGAAGAATCATTAGTCATGCATTTCCATGCCATGGCCACCGAGATCGCCTGATCTTAATCCGTGTGACATTTGGCTGTGGGGTTTCTTAAAAGCATTGTGTATCAAGGACATGTACCCGATATTCTAACTTTGAAAGATCGAATAACGTTACATGTGAGACAAATCAATTCTGATATGTTGCGAGCCACTGTGGAAAATGACGTGCACTGTATGCAGTTCCTGGAACATCAGAATGGTGGTCATATTGAACCTCATTTGTAATTAACAATAAACGTCATGAAATTGATGTGTGCTGTCTCTCATTTGCCATTTAGTCATTCATTAGTCACACCTACTAAAATTAATTTGGCAGCGCCAAAATTTCCCCTGTTGGCGACTTTTGGTACTATTTGTTTTTTGTTAAATCGAATCCCCATGTTCCACTGTGTACGTCTACCGAATATTATAGTGTTTCGTCCAATATGTTACTCTCTAGAGGGCTCTGACTTGACGTTATTTTATAATCACCTGGTATTTTTGGCATACTGCTGTATATAATATAATAATAATAATTAGCAGCCCATTTTTCTACCCACTGCAGGGTGAAGGCCTCTCCCATTGCAGGAGGTTTTGGGTCTACTACTCCCATGGTGATCCAATCCATATAGGGAGAAGACAATCACAAACATCGATGCCTACGCATCCCACAGCCTCTTAGCTGTGGGATACCGACATGTCCGCATTTTGATAATGAAAATATCTGTCCGCATACATTTTCGAAAAAGCCCCGTTTTGTCCACATTTCTGTGGGAGCATTTTAGATTTTTTCCCCGGGCTTTTTCTTCTGTGTTGGTAATATTGCTGAAACAAGAATGCAGGAGGTTGGTTATAGTACAGAACAATTGAATCAATAATCGAATCGAATTGCGCTTTTTGGATATCCGGACTCGTTTTTCTTTCAACTTTTCGCTCTTTCTCGCTGGCGCTGGCCTTACGTTAATGGCGTTACTGCATGCTTAATGCTATGATAGTGGTAGAGTTTGAAGTGGAAATCAAGACGCATCCTTAGTTTTCTTCGTTCTTAATTAGTATTAATGACCTTACCAAGTAAGTAAGATATTAAATTCTCAAATTATATTAGAATTAAAATATATACCACGTTTTAGGTTATGACATAACCGTTATGTAGGCCTACCTAAACATTACGATATAATTTTATATCACCTTACTTATATTTATTTCAGATTATCTGGAGGATGCCTAAAGCTAAAAGAAAGTGCTCCTTCAATGATAATTATAGGGGAAATTTTCCATGTTTTCGCCTTGGACGTGAGTCATGGGAGGCTGAATGTATTGTATGCAAACCTGGTACATACGTTTCGGTCGCACAGCATGGGATACGAGACTTGGAACTACATGCAAAAACAGAAAAGCATTTAAAGTCTGTTAGGGGACAGAGTTCAACAGGAAAATTTAAGTGATTATTTTATGAAGCCAAATTCAGAATTGGAAGAAAGTGTAAGTGCTGCTGAAGGAGCCTTCCATATCATACTGTTGTTCATCACAACAGTTACAATTCCATGGATTGTGCTTCTGGATCGTTGAAACAAATTTTCAACGATTCAAAAATTGCAGCCAAAGTGTCGATTGGTCGCAAAAAACATAAGCCGTTGTAAATTCTACACTTAATGCTATGATAGTAGATGCTAGTAACTATGGTAATGTGAAAGCATTTCCTATCCTTATTCAATATTTTGACTACAAGAATGGAGGTTTACAGATCAAAGTAGTGAAAGTTGAGAGCAAACCAAATGAAACTGCAGAAACTATTTCAACTTATGTCATTGAAACACTAAACAATTTGGGATTTCAAAATAAACGTGTTGCTTTTGGGGGTGATAATTGTAATACCATGTTTGGGGGTTTTGCAAGAGGTGAAGGCAATAATGTATTTGCCAACTAGAAGAGGATGGTTAACCAATCATTGGTCAGAGTGGGATACCCTGCAGACATCATTAATAATTGCATCCAACATGGTACAGACCTGCGTGACATTGACTTACAAACTTTAATAGTTAAAATATATAATTACTTTTCCATATATACTGCCCCTGTGTGGAGTCTCTCAAGGAGTTCTGTGAGTTTGTGGATATAGAATACCAGCAACTTTTAAATCAAAGTGAAACAGGATGGCTATCCCTGTTCAAAGACTAATTCAAATGTATCTAGCTCTTAAATCATTCTTTTTATCTCAAATTTGACCACCAGCTGTAATAAACAACTTTTTTTGAAGACCTTTTCAGTGAAATCTATCTATGGCATTTGCAGTCTATAATTGGTGTCTTCTTTCTCTAGCAGGCTAGAGAAAAGAAGACAATTCCCTTATTGGTGTAATGGAAATACTAGTTTCATTACATGATCTTCTTCAGGAAAGGAAAAATGAACATTTCGTCCTGTTAAAAGCAAAGGACATGTTGAAGAAAATGGAACTTGATGCCTTCAAATCTGGGGTAAAAAAGTTTTGGTGTAATGTAGAAACACTCTATGTAGGGTGTTTAGATTATTTGAACATGTGGATGCAACAGTTTAATGAATTTTCCTGTTTTAAATGGCTAGGTCTTAAAGAACCCCCCCCCCCCGCCCGGGAAAGTGTAGAAGAATGTATGCACTTCTTGATGGAGTGAGGTGTGGAAGTTGATGACAGCAAATGTTTTGACCAATTTTCCAACTTGAAGAGATTTGTTGCTTCATATGCTGGAAAAGAAGTGTCAAGTCAGAAAAAAATGGTGTGACTGCATTGAATTCTGCAAGAGTGAAGAACAGTACAGTGAAATTGTAAAGATGGCTCAGTTTCTGTTTGCAATTCCAGGTCACAATGCCAGTGTTGAAAGGCTCTTTTCATTAATACAAGCTCAATGGACCAAGGAAAGAAATAGACTTACCATAGAATTTGTGAAAGGACTTGCTATAGTTAAATTTATTTACAGACATTTTACATGTAATAATATGTTCGAAACAAAGAACTGCTAAAGAAAATTAGGTCTAGTGAAAAATATCCATGGGCTGCAAAGTAATGTATAGTGTGATAAGTCTAATTCTTTTTCATGTAGGCCTACTCTTGTTTCATAAGACTTATGATGACACTTAAAATCTCATATTTTTGTGTGTTCTAATAAGCATACTCATCACATCTAATTAATGAAAAGCTTACAAAGGTAAATATTTCGAACATATGTATTTATTTTTGTGTTAGATGTTTGTGTCCGGAACGAGTTGGTCAGGCAATGGGGTGTCAGCATTTTGGCATTTTAGAATATTGTAAGCCTATGTGTGTATATATATTCCAGATGATGATCTTAATATAAAAGTCGAAACGTCGGGAAATTAAAGTAATTATTCTTAACACGGCTGTACGTATCGCCATAATTAATCAATATGATGTGCTTTATTTTTAATTTGAGCTAAAATTTGCTAAAAAAACTTTAAAATAACACTTTGCTCTAAATCATTTCTATGCTAATAATGACCAATCACATCTCTGCGCTTTCTCAGCTTCAAACAGGTCATTCTAATCATAAAGTAAATCCAGAAATAAAATTCAAATCAAACAATTTCTTACCTGGCGACTTTAGAGTTTTCGTAAGAAAAAAATATTATAACTTCAATTATTATATGATTTCCTTCAGTTATATTCAGGTTACAAATGCATACTACTTTTCATTTATCGCAAGCTAGCTGATGTTTAACAAGTTCTATTCACATGTAAAATCCTTCCGTTACAGAAAGCAGGTGGCTGACAACAAGTGCTAACAACTGCAGGTCTTATTTAACAGTTGTCAGGATGCTTCAAAGCACGCCAGCGCTGATTTTGTTTTTGCGCAGTTAGCTGAACATATTTTTAAAAGACTGATAAAAGCAAGAATTAAACCAGAATATTATTTCACTTTTTTTAAAATACTCGTAGACTAGAAGCTTTAAAGTGATAAAACATGCACTTCGTGTAAACTATTCCTAATACCCAACAAAATAAAATAAAATAAAACAAAAATAAATTAGATTATTATTATTATTATTATTATTATTATTATTATTATTATTATTATTATTATTATTATTATTATAAACCTCCATGGGGTCAAATAAAAAAATATTCAGCTAAATACCTCAGCTTGAAGTATCTACAAATTTTCAGCAGGACAAGGAGAATTTAAAAAAAAAAAGAAATAAATAAAACATAAACTGACAAATGTACTGTACAGGTAACCCTCGTATAACGCGGATGTTAGGTTCCATAGAAATGCCGCGTTATATAAATCGCGTTATACGAGACTTAGATCACATAGAAAAAGTAGGGTTATGTTCCGAAATCTTTTTTTTTTAATTATATAAACAACAATGACATATCCAACAAAAACAATATTTTTATTTAATTCAGGAAATTCATTAAGTTTAGAAAACATAAACTATGAAAATACGTAGTATAAAATTATAAAAATTACAAATTGTATATATATTTCATTGCACATAATGCATAAATGTTTTAGACACAATAAAATAAAGCGCATATTTTAATCGTCATCACTGTCTTCATAAATAACATTTCGTAGATGTTCTTTAAGTGGCCGGAGGTCGTCACCACTTTAAATCTCTTGGACATCATTTGTATAATTCTCATTGCATACTTCGGCTGGTTTAGTCATCAAGAAGTCAGTAATAAGACTTTGCTTTCCACTATGTTACAATTTTTTTTTATTAAGTTCATAATATGGCGCTAAAACAAATATCCAATTGTCTCATGAATTTTTCCGAACGCTCCATTGAGGGATCATTATCCGTAAAATAACTTCCTAACTTTCTTGCCAAGTTCAATCCTTCTGCTAATTTCTTTAAACTGAATTCTTTAACGGATTCATCAGAATCGGAATCTTCGGCAAAACTTTCCCTGCCATTTGGTTCGACACCACCTATTAATTGTACCAGTTCCTCCTCATTTAAATCTGTTTCTCCATCAATTAATTCACTAATTTCGTTTTCAACCATATCGCAAAAGCAATCTCCACCAAAAATGTGTGCGACGTTTATTATACGACGTAGCTCGGCATCCACTGGAGGTACGAAATTTTGTTCCATTACAGTTTCAGGCCATATTTTTTTCCAGCAAGCATTCAGTGTAGAGGGTTGTAACTCCTTAATGGACAGAAAAATAATTTTTACACAATTCAATATCGAAAACTGTTTCCACGCTTGAGGTAGTGTCATGTTTGGATTAAATTCCATTTTTAACAAAATTAATTGAAATGTTCGCCGAATATAATATGACTTAAATGTTGATATTATTCCTTGGTCGAGTGGTTGAATAAGTGAACTAGTATTAGGTGGCAAAAAAGTTATTTTAATATTTGGATTGCTTAAAGTTGTTGGGTGGCCTGGTGCGTTATCTAAAATTAGTAGAAGTTTGAAATCCATATTCTTTTTCTTTGTGTAACTTTCTACATCGGGTACAAAACACCTGAAAAACCAATTTTCAAACATGCTAGCTGTAACCCATGCCTTTTTGTTGGCCCACCAATAAACAGGTATAATGGACTTTTCGAGCCCTTTCATCGCATGAGGATTTACAGATCGGTTAATAAACATTGGTTTGTCCTGTAATCACCTGGTGTTACTGCAAAACAGTAGAGTGATTCTATCTTTGGAAACTTTGAATCTAGGAGCTGATCTTTCATTTTTCGAAATATAGGTGCGTTTTAGCATTTTTTCCAATATAACCCAGATTCATCCGCATTGAACACCTGGTCTGCACTGTAACCACCTTCTTTAATAATTTTTAAAAGTACTGCTGGGTATTTCAGGGCAGTTTCAACATCTGCTGATGCTGATTTTCCCTGGATTTTAAGATTATACAAAGAAAACTGCTTTTTAAAGTTTTCGAACCAACCCTTTCTGGCAGAAAATCCATGCTGAGAGATTTCTTCTGAAGAATCTTGATCAAGTTCTTTTAAATGTTTATAAACTTTGAGAGCTTTTTACTTAATACGGTGTCCATCCAAAGGAATTTTCTTTTGAGTGCAATCTTCTATCCAAATCATTAGAGATTTCTCCATTTTTTTTTCTATTAGAATATCGCGAACACGAGCAACGCGCTTTGCACTTACCGTTGACCCAGCAATAACACTTTCTCGGATTTTATGTTCATTTTGTTTGATAGTTCGAATTGTTGATTCATTTAAATTCAGAGTCCTTGCAACAACTCCTGGTTTTTCTCCAATTTTCAGCCGATCCAAGATTTTAATTTTTTGTTCGAGAGAAATGAATTTCCTCTTCAACGTTGGTTTTTTCCATTTCGTTGCAGTTTTAGTGGTCATTACAATAAAAATAAACTTTTACATTCAAAAAAGAGCATCACATATGTATGTAACTCACCAGAAAATAAACTGCTCTGCTTGAGAATAAAATACTTATGATTTTAAATGCGCTTTCCTGGCAGAAAACGAAGACAATTTTCGACAATAAACACTTTATACAATAAACCCTAGATGACTAACCTATGGCACTCGTTCCAGAGGTGGCACGTCTGAGAATTTTGCTTGCACGTCAACGATTTACAGGTGATATCTTTTTATACGCTTATAAATTATTGAAGTTTTTTTTTTTAATTGTTAGAATACGTACAAGCTGAATTTTGTTTTACACAAGAGAGCAGCTTTAAAGACGTGCATATGATTGGTGCGGTGTTAACAAAAGATCGCGCGACCCCAAAGACAAAAGCAACCGACAAGTGTTGAGTTGAAATGCTAATTCTCTTCAATCGAATTTCATAACATCTGAAACTGTTATAAAAACATTCACTATTAGTTTTAACACATTCACAACAGGTTGTCATTTATCGTTCCGATGGAACTTCTCATTACTCTGGCTCAACTCACACAAACGTTTCAACCCTTGGTTGAATTTTATGGTTTCTTGTTTGCGTTTGAGGTGGTAGGCGAACTCACACATTCATTATATGGCATGTTTCAATTCTTGGTAGTTTTTATTTTAAGTTAGCCTTTGTGATCTGTCATAATGACATCGAGAATTTCAAATGCAATAAAAAAAACACTTATTTCATAATTGAAAAATTGGACAAGAGTTTTTAGTTAGATACTGTGTTTGGTGCAACATATGGTTTTGTTTAAAGTCTATACAGCATAGTTTCTGTGAGGGGGACATGTAATTTATTAGTTAGCGCCGTTTTTATTGCCTCTAATTGCACCGTTTGCTGAGAATGACACAGACTGCAAAAGCCTCTGTACAGTACCTTATTCAGTGATACAATAGAACTAAATTCGAGTTATAACTACTTGCGCGACACGGGCAGACACATTTAACGAAGATAAAATTTGATTTTTTTAAGTGCCACGGTGAAAAATATGAAAAAAATAAAAATAAAGGGTCACTAGAAATTGTAGACCGCGTTATATCGAAACCGTGTTGAACAAGGGATACTATAATTTATAGACCGCGTTGTATAAGTACCGGTTACCTGTATATTTTAATCAATTTCCCTCCCCACTCTCTTGTGTTAAAAATAGTGATACCATTTTTTAAGGTAATATTTAAACTGAATATCGTCAGTACGAATAAATACACCGTTCTTTAAATATACTCTTCTGATTTGCCAATAAACACAAAACATTTCTTTTTATACATCGTGAAATTTTAGTTGTTATAAACATATTTGTTACAAACACAGTGCAGTCTGTAAACTCTACAACCAGATGTCACTAAGAAATTTGAAATGGCTGCTTACAAACCGGTGTCCCATGTGATATTCGATATGGACGGGTTATTATTAAGTAAGTAATGCAGAAAGCTATAATTATATAAGATATTTCAAAGAGTGGAATTTCGTGTTTTTCACATGTAGTGAAGGCTTTAGTGGAATAGTCGTTGGTATTAACGTGCAAGGTGAATGCATGTGCTGATGCGTGCAGTTCATTTGTTTATCTTTGAGAGTGGAGTCATTCTCATAGATAAGCACACAGAAAACTCATTGTAATGTAATTTCTGTATACTGATACCAATATGAGAAAGTAAAATGAAAAAAAAAGAAAAAAAAAGCCGGTTTGCAGGATTTTCTGTTGCTTATTCCCTAGACATTGGAAATCGTATTTACTTTTGTAAAAAAAAAAAAAAAAAAAAAAAAAAAAAAAAAAAAAAAAAAACAGCTTATTTCTTGTCACGTTCATATTATGATATGACGGGTTACACATTTTTTTAAAAAAATTATAATTTTTTATTTTATTTTATTTTTTTGAAGAACAGATATTTGTACTAAGTTTTATACTGCAATTTTACAGCCAGATATGTTTTACACCATGATGTTTTAAATATATTTTTCAAGAGTTATGTATATACATACACTGTTGGAAAGAATTTAATGGACACCTTCCCAACAGGGGAATTGCATCATGCCATGTAATGAGTTATATTTTGTATCCAGTATAAATTTAAGGATTATGATGCTCCCAAGTAAGTGCAACTGTGTCTGGGTTAATTGACTGCAAGAAGGGAATTGAGAAAGTTTGAAAGAGGCATGGTGATAGGATGCCATGTTGCAGGCCTATCTGTTCTGAAAATTGTTGACAAATTGGGCCATTTCAGGACAACAGTTAGTAATACCATACCAAGACGGAAGGAGTTAACTGTGAGCATTATTACCTGCAGTGGATGATCCATCATGCTCACCAAATTGACCGTAGGCACTATGAAGGATAATGTTTAAAAACCGGCATTAATTGGCCAACACATTGAATGTGGAGTTCCGGGCATTGACTGGAACATGAATCTGCACAAAAACATTCAGAACTGAAGCTCACAACATGGGTTTCCATGGTAGAACTGCAAGATACAAGTCCCACATTATCCAAACCAACGTGCAGCGTGGTCTTCTGTGATGCAAATAGCATGTACAGTGGGACATGGAAGCTTGGAAAGCTGTGTTATGGAGTGACATATCATGTATAACCTCTAATGAGCAGATGGATGGGTGGGTGTGGTGGATGCCCGGTGAACATCTCTTACCACAGTGCGTAGCCCTAACTATGGAATTTGGAAATAGTGGTATGATGGTATGTTCCTGTTTTTACTGTTTTGACTTCTAGGGCCATGAACATTGAACTCCAAGAGGTATCTCAACATTCTGGACAATGTAATGCTTCCTACTTTGTAGTGTTTCTATGGAAGTGGCAATTGTCTCTTTCAGCAAAACAGTGCACCTTATGTCATAAGGCTGCTACTGTAACTGCATGGTTTTTGGACATGAAAGTCACACTTGACTGGCCTCTACAGAGCCATGATCTCAACCCTATTGAACATATGTGGGATGTACTGGAGCATTGGGTGAGGTTATGGGACATCCACCTCACATTAGTCCAGGGCCTCATTATATTCCACCAGGAAGAATGGTCCAAAATTCTCATTGATCGCTATCGTATGCTTTTCAAAGTATGTCCCACAGAATTGCTGCAATCATCACAGTAAAAGGAGGGCCTACATCTTATTAAGGTGGGCACCATGGCTGTTTGTTCTTCACACTATGGTGTCCATTGACTTGTTTCCAAGCATTGTATTATACCATGAGATTTTGAATATATCATTCCAGAGTTTATATGACTTTGAGCTATCAACATGTTTATAGTTTCTGCAGTACTCGTCAAAATTCCTGCTGTTTACTTTCTTGCTGACTTCCTCATGGATAGAGAGAGAGAGATGGCAGATTTTTCATCCTGCAAAGCACGTAAACTGTTCAGGAGAACACTCAGTTAACAAACAATACACTTGTTCATATTCTTAATGACTTTGATTATAACTCAAAGGAATCCAACCCTCTTTGTGCAACAAATGGCAGTGATCATCCTTTGTTGTGGCTCCATCTCACCCTCTGCACTCTGAAAATTTCTTTTATAGAAATCTATAATATAATATATACACCCAATTCTTCATTTACACGGTAGATTGGTTCCAGAAAAAAACGTGTAAAAAAAGAATATGGTACAAAAAATAGAAGAATGGTTCCAGATGTGAAAATGTTTATACAAACAATAAGTTATTTTAAACAAAATATATGACATTCATTGAATAAAACTATTTAATTTTAATGGAATGTTTTTTTTTTATTTTATTTTAAATACTTATTTAAAGTATATACATATGCATCTTTCTTAAAGAAAACAGTGTGTCACTAATAAATCAGAAATTCGAAAAGGTTCAAATAAACTTGCACATATGGTTATTAATTAAATTTTATTTGCCATCACTTTCTGACAGTAGTTGTATTCTTTTGTGAGAGACTGGAATTAAATCACTTCCATCACTTGAAACACTTTGGCCTTCTTGTTCATACTGCAATGCATTTTCTTCAGTAAAAAGAACTAAATTAGCACTCTCATCTTCTTCTTCTCATCTCATCTTCTTTATACCCTCTTTTACCTTGTGGTGTCGAGGGTCCATTGATCATCGGACCTCAATCCGTTTTACAGGATAAGGGTGGTCAGCCCTATGCCCCAGTATATCCTATGGCCTGTAGTGTTAAGTTCTCAAGGCCAGTTTGCCTGTTTTGCGGGATGAAAAATCCCAGAATAAACTGAGGAAAAAACCCTGCTGTCCACGCCCAAGACTGGCTAACTTGGCTATGGCTGAGGAAGATCCTTCAGCTCCTCACGTCACCGATGGGAATCGAACCTAGGACACTCCTTCCCCAGGCATATGGTTGCGAAGTGCATAGCCACTAGGCTAACCGCGCGGACTTAAATTAAATTAGCACTAATTTCCAATAATTCTGAAGATTGATTTTTTTTTTTACCATGAACTCTGTAATCAATCGTTGAGATCCTGTTTTGACTAGGTTTTTGTATAATTCTTCATATTGCATGACTTCAGTTTACGTTTAAACTGTTCAACTCATTTAGTATTTGGATCATGTATAAGAAAATGACTTTGCAATTTACTAGCCATTTGAAACCTTTTTTTAATTACTCACTCCTGCAGTGAGTGGAATCTCTTCATCATCATCATCACTTTTTTTCTTTTTCATTGAGATTCTCAAGGACAGCTTCTATTATTTCATCAACACTAACAGCCTTGTCAACCATCAATTCTTCAATATCTGCAGACGAAAAATCATCAAATCCTTTTCTGCCAACTGCATGTGCTAATCTGATGATATTGGGATATTCAGTTGTATGCAAAGGTATGGGGTTTTTCTTTTTCACACATTCTAGCCAAGTAGCTTTCCAGCATGCATTTAAAGCTGATGGTTTCAATTCTGATAATGCCAACTTAGCAAGTTTGATGCAATCCAAAATAGAATATTTCTTCCATGCATCAATAACTGTCAGTAAATTATCCTTATCTAATTTATCCAAAATGTATTGGAATGTTCTTCTTATGTAGTAAGTTTTGAAAGTAGCGATCACACCTTAGTCTAGTGGTTATATTAAGGATGTTGTATTAGGTGGCAGTAAACAAAATTCCACATTCAGGTGGTCTAAAACAGGATGGCCAGGTGCATTGTCTATAATCAATAAAACTTTTAAGCCCAGATTTTTTTTCTCTATGAAATAGTGTTTAACTTCTGGAACAAAACAATGATGGAACCATTCATTAAAAATTTATTTTGTAACCCAGCCTTTTTTGTTTGCCTTCCAGTGCACCTGGTAATGTGTTAAAATTCACACCTTTCATTGCCTGCAGTCTTTGGAATCAATTAATGAGTAATGGTTTTCAACATTTCGAATTGTAAACAAGAAATGATTGTTTAGCAAACATCTTAACTCCTTCCAAGCAGCTCTATATAGGTGGGCCTCTGGTAACAGACCAACTTAACTTCGAGGAATCAGCATAGCACCCTTCTGCTTCCAGGAACCAACGGCAAGTGAATATGACGTATCATCTGTTGGCTTAACTTTGGGGAATCGTAATTACAAAAATTATATTTTTTTGTTGTCACCACAGTTGTCTACATTCTGTAGCATAGAGTAATCCTTAACATTTAAAACATTGAGGGGGGGGGAGGGTTCTCAAAATTTAAGTACATATGTACCGTCCTAGGAAATGTTAATTATAATGGAAATACCCTTTTTAAGAACTGAATTCAAACAGAAATTTTAAAAATAAGCACCATTTGAACCGTGTGAAATCAAAATATGCCGTGTAAAAATAGAATTGCTTCTGTTTTCTAAACTGTGTTATTTCGAAATAATATAAAAAAAAGGCTGTGTAAAAAGAGAATTACTATATATATATATATATATAGCACCTTAGCAACATTTTTCTCCTACAAACTTCCAAACCAGCCAGAGAAAACACATGCAGCTAACAGACTGAATCACATTTGTGAGGTGAATTGTATAGTGTATATCAAGTGATGTCTGAAATCATCATGTATTAGTGTCTCTGTAGTGCAGTTGGAAAAACAATGGGACGTTGCAGCCTTTGCTTGGAAAAGGCCTGAGTTTGATTCTTGTTATGATGAGAGTAATCTTTATATGAGCATTTTCATTTGAAGATGAGTTAGCCGATCTCATATGGAGGTAGCAGAGTTTTTTTGTCTTGCAAACTCGGGTCTTTCATCCTGTGTACAGGCAAATTAGCCATGAGAACACACAATTTGCAGACATAAGATACTCTTGTGGTGGTGGGCAGTAGATGGCATTGTGTATCGATGGTGGTATGGTAATTGGAGGAAAAATAGGAGAGATGATGAGTTGGGTGTTGTGGAGTAGTGTGTCCTCCCACATTGAGGCCTTGGATTCCTTGGAGGTGTCACATAATAATAATACATATACACACATAATATTGCTGCTTCTTTCTCCTCTCCCAACAGTCTCTGCAGATAAGCATTCTCACTCTTTGTTACTCATTGTTACGCAGTATTTCAGAGACTTGAGAATTTTTGTAAATCTCTTTGTTGTATTGAAAACAAAGTGGCTAAATAGTCTCACATTAGTTGACATCTGGTGTGATCGTTGCTTTGTGCAGAGTAACTGTATCCTGATTATTCATACATGTTGGTGTCTGCTACATCATTGCCATAATATACTTTTTTTTGCTTCATAATTTTGCAGTGTCCTCTTTGTGTCCTTCACTGAAGAGTCATAACATCAGTTTTGCTTTGCATCTCATTAAATCTCACCATCTGCAAAGAATCACTGTTATTATTACATGACACCTCCAGGGAGTCCAAAGCCTCATTGAGGGAGGGTACCTACTCTACAACTCTGTCTTCACCACTCAATCCACGAACTACAACAAATCGCAACTACCGTCATCGTCAATTTCCTGATAAGCACCCTCAAGGGTGTTCAGGTTACTATGAGAGCACCACATGATTAAGTTTACATTATTATTAATCTCCTATCCACAATTTTTCTCCAAATTAGTCTATTACTTGTCAGCACTCCAATTTGTCATGTCCAGCATTTTGTGTTTCTAAGGCACTTCTGAGTGAATCAATCCACCTAGACCTTGGTCTTACCCTGGGTCTCTTTCCTGCTATTTTGGCTTCAAATACGTGTTCTACTAACCTTTCCTCACCCATTCATTTAAGTGGCCATACCACCTTAGCTTAGCTCTGCTGAGCTAAGCTAAGGTGGTATTTTCGTTTGAAATGCTATAACACGTATTCTTGAATGCTATGTCAAATTCCCTTCTAAATATCTTCCTTTTTAATATAATTCTGCCATTGATGCCATTGGTTCATTATTATTATTATCTGAGACCTCCAGGGAGTCAAGAACTCACTGAGGGAGGCTGTAAAATACCCAACCCGGCTATCATACCTACCCTTGAATTCATTCACACTAGATGCACTCACTACTCGTAAGGGCAAATTATTCCACTCACTCACTGCTCTCTGGGAGAAAAACCTAGCTCTTACCCCTTTCTTGACTGCAAATAAATTTAACTTCCATGGATGCTCCTGTGTTCTCTCCCCACCTTCCATATAACGAAAAAATTATCAGTTGAAATGCTATAACACCTATTCAAAGGTTTATAGACCTCTATCCCTCTTTCTCCTGTTAACCGGAGTCTGTAATCCACATACAATCTGTCCTCATAATCTAAATCCCATAATCTGGATATAATCTTTGTAACTCTTCTTTGCATCCTTTCCACAGCTTCTTTATCCCCTTGGAACCCAGAGACCAAATCTGCGTGCAGTAATCCAAGTGTGGTCTTATCAAAGCCTTATAAAGAAGCAAAATCACTTCCTTATCCTTACATGTCAAAGTTCGCTTCAACATAGCAATTATTCTCTGAGTTGTATTTGCAACTTTTGCTATGTGAACTTTAAATTCTTATCCACCAATACACCAAGATCCCTTGCCTCTTCAGTTTCTTGTAGCATAACCCTGCTAATATAATATGCCGCTGGAACTCTAATCATGCAAAAGTGCATAACTTTACACTTCCTAACATTAAACTGATAGCCATTTTCGTTTGGCCAGATTTCCAGTCTATTCAAATCATTTTATAATTGCTGAATATCAGTAGCATCCCTGATTGCCCTGTCTATCTTTGCATCATTAGCAAACAATTGCAAATCTGATGATAGACCCTGCTTGATGTCATTAATGTATAGATTGAACAATAATGGCCCAAGGACTGAACCCTGAGGTACATCACTGGTTACCTTAAATCTGGCAGATTCACACCCACTGTAAACCACTTTTTGATATCTGTCTGTCAACCATCCCCTGATCCAAGTCAATAGATTATGTTCCAATCCCATATTCTCCAGTTTACACAACAGCCTATCATGTGGTGTCCTATCAAATGCCTTAGAAAAATCCAACATTATCATAGTGTATCCATTCCCTTTATCCAACTCAGCTGTAACATTGTTATAAAATATGAGCATTATCCTAATATTATCCTAATTTTTCTCAGGAACCTCATATTTGTGGTCTCTAATCTTTGATCAAGTGCTTTATTTCTAACTCAATTTTCAGATCCATAACTTAATAACTGGTTTGAACAATGTTTTGTTTACTGCTAGTTGGTGTTTTGGCTAATTTCTCTCTTATTCCATATAAATTGATTCAGCTGGCTACCCGTAATACCAGCTTTGCTTATTCTGTTGTCTATTTCCAGATTTAACTTGCCATCACCCTCACTGCAAACTGTGCCTAAATAGCTGAAATATTTTACCTGTTCTATAGAAACTCGGTTCAGAACGCAGCTGAAGGTTTCCAAGTTTCTGCCTTTTTTAAAAATTTTTTTAGAGTTTTGATTTTTTTATTGGAGATTTTCATGCCAAATTTATTAGTTATTCAATTTATTTAAAGAATCCTAAATAGCTGTGCCAGCCTGGATGGCCGAGTGGTTAGCGTATCCGCTCTCCAGCCAAAAGGCTGCAGGTTCGAATCCCACCGTGGGCATGGATGTTTGTGATTGTCTGTGGAAATACTAGTGGTGCTGGACAATAAATGGCACTGCTATAGATGATGATAGAGGTGGAGAGATGTAGAGTAGGAGCCCTCCCTCGATGAGTCTTTGGACTCCGTGGAGATGACAAATAATAATAATAAAATAAAAAAATCCTGGAAAACCTAAATGTATTTAGGAGTATAGCATCAGCTACATAAAGCAAAGAACTAAGTTTGACATGTCCAGTTCTAATTATCAGGCT
This sequence comes from Typopeltis vanoorti, assembly GCF_054136105.1. Classification (NCBI taxonomy): domain Eukaryota; kingdom Metazoa; phylum Arthropoda; class Arachnida; order Uropygi; family Thelyphonidae; genus Typopeltis; species Typopeltis vanoorti. The sequence continues at coordinate 38,913,660 of NC_143565.1, forward strand.
TAATGCCACTTTCTTTCATAATGTAACCCATATAGATGATGAATAAGAGTAGACATAATGTGCAGTCTTGTCTTATCTGTGATTTTACATCAAACTGTCTTCCTGTATTTCCTTCAATTCTAACTGCTGATGACAAGCTCAATATAGATTATGTATTGCTTTGAATAATATTCCATTTACTCCATATAATTGTAGTATTTTGAAAAGCTTTCTCTGGACACCTTGTTGTATGCCTTTTCCAGATCTACAAAACTTAAATACAAATCCTTGTCATATTTCCATAATTTCTCAACTTGTCATAAAATGAAAATCTGATCTTGACCACATCTATTTGACCTGAGTCCTGATTATTCTTTTCCAAGTTTCTCTTTTGCAATCTTTCTCAACCTCATTTCAAGTGTGCTTGCATAAATCTTACCTGGAACACTTAGTAGAGAACTTCCTCTGTAATTCTCACATTCAGCTTTATTCCTTTTTTATAGATGGGAACTATTAGAGATCTACTTCAATCATCTGAAATTCAACTTTCTAACTAGGCACGCTGAATTATGCACTGTAGCCACTGCAAAACTTTTATACCTCCATATACTTAGGCATTTCTGATTGAATATCATCTACTGCAGTTACCTTTCTGCATTTCAAGTTTTTGATAGCTTTTTCTACCTGAAATATTGATATGCATCCCTTTTATATTTTTCTTGAAAATGTTTGTTTGTTTCGTTTAACACTTGTTTCGTTTAACAGTCTTTCAAAGTAATTAACTGCTAGCATCTGAGATATTTTTACCTTCAGTTTTCATGTGCTACCTTTATCATCTTTGATTCCTTTTACAGTACTTTCTCCCATTTCTAAGCTTTTTCAGTAACCTCCACAACATTTTACTGCCTTCCCGATATATTGGGTTGTTGCAAATGAAATGGCTGATTTTAAAGACGATTGAAAAAGAAGAGAATAAAAAGAAGAAGAATACCTGTTTAATCAAAGTAATCTCCAGCAGCATCAGTGCATTGTTGCCAATGTGTGCCAAGGTCATTTATACCACATTTGTAAAAATCAGTATCTCTGGAAGTGATGAAGTCCTCCACTGCCCGATAAATTGATGCGTCGTTGGCAAAGCATTTCTTGGACAAAAAATGGTAATCTGTTGGGGAAATGTCAGGAGAGTATGGAGGATGAGGCACAATTTTGTATCCCAAATTGTTGATTTACTGTATGGTTGACACTGCTGTATGCGGTCAGGCATTATCCTGAAGCAATAAGACTCCATTGTCTATTCACAAGTACTGGTTGCTTAAGGCACAATTTGTCATGCATTTGCCGCATATCTGTACAATATCGAGCTGCATTTATCGTCACCTCTTGGAAGGAATGAGTAGTGAATAACACCAGCAGAAGACCACCATACAGTAAACATCTTCATTGGATGCAGAGGTGTCTTTGGAGTCCTTCCTGAAGCGTCTTTCACTCCCAACCACTGCGACGAACGTGTACGATTGTCGTAGAATATCCACTTCTCATCCACACTTGCAGTTTGTTGCAGGAACCTTTCTTTACTTCTTAAGAGAAGAGCACACTTTTTATCAACGAGTTTGTGAGGCACCCACTTGTTGAGCTTCCTTACTTTTCCTATTATTGCCAAGTACCGTGAAGGAGTTGAGAAGTGTACATTTAGTATCTGCGCAATCTCTCGTACAGTTTGTTGTGGATCTGATTTGATTAAATCCTTTAATTCATTCGAATCAATGGAGGAAGGATGGCCATGGGGTTGTTTTTTTAGCCTCAAATCTGAGCCAGATTTTGCAAACCAATGGTGAGTGGATCTCTCATTAGTCGTTCCTCCACCAAATGCTTTATTGATGTTTTTTACTGCAGCCACTGCAGAATTTCCCAATTTGAACTCGTAAAGGTATAGCAACCTTAATTGACTGGGTTCCATGATTGACTTGATGTCGGTAGTATTCAATGTTTAATGCTCGTTGAACGAAACAAATACTACAATTGCATCACCCACGTGTGATGCTGTCACATGACATAAAAAATTTGCATATACCTCAGCACTTGCTTTCTTCAGCAACTAGTAGAAACCTGACAGCCATTCAACGGCCATTTCATTTGCAACAACTCAATATATTCTTACCGAATTCTTCCCATGACATTTGTTTAGTTATTTTTACATATAGCTTAGCTCTCTTACATTTTTCTCTGTATTCTCTTAGGGCATTTGGCAACTTATTTGCTAGAAACGTTTGGTATATTATTATTATTACCCAAGACCCCATGGAGTCAAAGACTCATCTGGGTATGCTTTCTTGTTTTCCAGAACTGCTTCTTTAACTTCTTGTGTATGCCATGGAGTTCTTATTTTTCTATATTTGCATACAACTTCACCACATACTTCCCTATCTGAATCAGTCAATGCCTTCTTCAGAGTTTGCCACTGAGACTCCAAAGTTGGGTTCTTGTTTTCAATCTGTTTCATTTTTTTTTTTCAATAATATTTGTATAATTGAATCTACAGTTTACCTGTAAAAGCTGTTCGACTTTAATTCTTTTAAAAAATTTCTTACATACTGTTCTTTTCAATGTAATATCCATTTTTATCCTGCTTAGCACTAATTAATGGTCACTTCCAATTTCAAATCCTCTGTACACTCTTGTTTTCTGAACCAGCATGAAGATACTATTAAATGACATAGTCAAGAAGGCTTTTCTTATTTCTTGGTCTTCTACGCGAACTTGTGCATATCTGTATGTTAGAACGTATTAGTAATGACTAGGTCATGTGCTGAGCATAAGTCCAGCATATACTTATATTATTCAGATTTTTGCAATTTTTGCAGTTTGCCAACATAACTCTACTTGAAACTGCCTTCCAATCCAGAAGTTTATCTTCGTGTTTGGTATTGAATGCTATTGCTACACCTTTCTTTCCTTGATAATTATTGCCTGAATATAACATCCTTACTATTTAGTAAGATCTCACTTGTTTTTGTCTTCTTTGTTTCAGTAATGCCAATTATGTCTACATAGTACTTTTCCATTTCTTCAAGTTCAATTTCCTTTCCATTAATACTGCTTATATTGATGGTTCCTATCTTCTGTTCTTCTTACGTTGGATTTATTCCTCTACATTTTGAGTTGGAGCCTGTTCCAGTAGCTGACTTTTTACTGTTCACACACTGGTTTCCTGACAAAAGTCCCAGGAGATAGGTACTTGTTTATCCAGCTGATGCACCAGCTAGCAGAAATCTCATCATGTTTTTACCACCATCATATATATATATATTTGTGGTTTAAGCCAATAGAGTTAATTTTCTCATTCTGGTTTGTTCAGTACCCAGCAAATACCAACTAATGGGACACATCACTTGAAGGTGGGAATGGACATTAGATTAGAAGTCCCAGACAGTTCTTTGCATTCCTGAAAGGCGATGTGGAGGTCTCCTCCTAGTTCTTTGGCTTTGACTCTTAAACAATCCTGTGCAACCATATCTATATATATTGCAGTTTAAACCTCTCTCCAAATATTATTATTATTATTATCTCAGCAACTCTAAGGAGTCGACAGATTCATCGAGGGAGGCCCTAACATCATGTCAAGAGCAACTATTCAACATTCACACAGTATCTATCATACCTCGCCTTGAACTCATTCACAGTCATAGCACCCACAACAGACTCTGGCAACTTATTCCACTCATTCACCACTCTCCAAGTAAAAAACCTAGTTCTAACACCTCTGCTAACCACACTCTTGCCCAGCTTCCATGTATGGCCCCTAGTCCTCCCACCACCAATCCTATTCTCAAAAATATCTTCTTGATTAATCCTATAGAAACCCTTCAGTAATTTGAATGTCTCAATCATATCACCCCTTTTCTGCCTCTTTTTGTAACCCACAACTCTTCAACCTGTTCTCATAAGGTTCATTCCACAGACCTGCTATCATCTTGGTCACTCATCTCTGGATCCTCTCCACCTCCTCTCCATGAAGAAGAAACCCTGCGCCCATATCCGGGCACAGTAGTCTAGATGGGATTTTATCAAGGCTCGATATAGAGGAACAATAACTTGTTAAAGTATTTTTCAGCAACCAAGTGATTTGATGAGCTGTTTTGGCCACTTTTGCAATGTGCCCCCTAAACTTCAACTCCCTATCCACCAACACTCCCAAATCCCTGGCCTCATCAATCTCCTGGAGTATGGTTCCACCAATGTGATATACTGCTGCTAATCTTTTCACTCCAAAATGCATAACCTTACACTTTGCCACATTAAATTGGCATCTATTTTCCTAGTCCTCCAAACTATTCAAATCATCCTGCAAAATTTTGACATCCTGTGCACTCACAATTGCTGCTCTACCCAGCTTTGCATCATCAGCAAACAAGTGAACACTTCTTCTTAGATCCTTTCCTATATTGTTAATGAACAAATTGAAAAATAGTGGTCCAAGAACAGAACCCTGCAGCACACCACTAGTCACAAGCCATCTTTGAACTCCACTCCTGAATAAACCACTCTCTGGTATCTCTCCATCAACCACCCTCCTATCAACCCTATATCCATCCCCATCTGCTCCAGTTTACTAATTAGAGTATTGTTAACTTCTATGTTAAACAGTAGTGAGGCTTAAAGGAGAGTACTGTATGCACCATCATATTTTTCCTTTTCTGGAATATTGCTCCTCCATATTCAAACTTGCTGAAAAATGTAAATGATAATGTTCCTGTTGTAGTACAAAGATCCGGTTTCCAACCTATTGTACATTAGTACTTTGGCAGGCTAACGTTTGTGTTAGGTGAACTAATATTTAATTGGTTAATATATAAATCCTCTTATGGTTGACAAGAAAAAATGATTTCTGTAAAAATTAAAATGTTCTCATAATGCACAAAAACTATTATAATTGTTTAATATATAATTGGCTATGTATAATTGGCTTAATATATAATACAATGCAATGCAATTCAATACCAAAGACACCTGCCACCCATCACCACTAGCATTTTCTCAGGCAATCACAGACATCCATGCCCACAGCAGGATTTGAATCTGCAACCTTTTGACTGGAGAGCAGATACGATAACCACCCAACCAACCAGGCTGGCAGAATTATATGCTAATTATCGGTTGTGCATTTATTGCAACAGTTTTAGCCCAGGGTCTGTAGTTGGCAGTTTTTAATTGCCATAGTCTGTATATAGTTTAAAATCATATTAGCATTTTTGTCAGTTTTTCACAGGGATATTTAACTTTTCTGCGCATCCTTAACGTGATTATTGAACATTTCAGATTATAAGTAGGATACAGTATTGTTTGCCTGTTGGTTGGCAGTCCAACAGGCAAACAATACTTGTGAGCGTGTTTGTTCCAAGGCAGTTTATGTTTAATATTTGGATTGTTTTTTCTTCAAATAACAGGCAAAAAATATGGGTGGGAAAGCATGGATTTGTGAAAGGTAGGTCTTGCCTTAGTAATTTTCGACTTTTTATAACAGTTGCAGTTCACTTGGATAAAGGAAATGGCAACAAGTGATACTGCTGGACTTCATTATCTTTCATACTTAATCCAGCAACATCTGACATAGTAATAATAATAATAATCATCCTCTGTACTTACATGTCTTTAAGGCTCATTACCTGCCAAAATTTGCCTTTTGCAATCATAATTTTTAGAATAAAGTTGTTAGTTTTATGCTTATATATACACACACACACACACACACACACATACATACTCTATATATATAAAAAGATAAGCCGAAATTTGAAACTTTTTTATGTCACGTTTTTTGTCTTTGGCTTACCAGCCCGGAACTCGGTGGGGGGAGCCGGAGGCACCAGCGGGGGCAGAGCCCCCTAGTATATATATATTATTGTGTGTAAATTTTGTGTGTTCTCATTATTACTGGTTTGCCATGTGATGAGATGAAAAGTGTTAAGTTTCTGGGAGAAAAAAAGCAAAAGCCCTGTCATCTCTGTATAGGGCTGGATAACTTGCGTGCCTTAGTCAAAAAGTCCTAATAAAGTTCATGTCCTAGCTGGATCTGAAACCCAGGTCTTTCTCTCTGGGTTCAAATCCATCTAGGACATGAAGAACTTTATCAGTGCTTTTCAAAACTGACTGAGCTATGGAAACTCCAGCAAAATAACATAACTTGATTTGGTTAAATAACCAGTAATAATATGAAAAAAAAAAAAAATCCCAAAATTGACTGAAGTTATTCAAAACTAAAGCATGCGCTATTTGACATCAGAGGTGGAAACTACATGTGCAGTTCTTTATGGTTCAGTACAGAATGACTTGGGCAAAATATTGATAATTCTGGATGTTTACATTTAACTTTTCACTTTATAATATTAAGTAGGTAAAAAAAAAATCAACTAATGCCTTTTTATTCCCCACTAACTGTGTGGGCATATTAGTAGGGCTACCAGTTTTTTTTAGAATGTGCAGAGTGTTGCACTTTGGAGTGTAGGGATATAAGGCTATGTACCATGTTTGTGGAAACTGCTTCAGCAAGTGGCTAAGATAACATCACTAAGGCTGATAAAGCTAGTTGCAAGAGAAGTAGCAGGGTGTAAAGAAGGCTCTTGTTTCAGATAAGTTTTTTGGAATGTGTGTTTATGAGTAAGAGTTACTGTAAAAGTTGTGTGCTTGCAGTGTTTTTAGTGAGTGTGCTTGTTTAAGTTTGTTATGAATTCGTTAAAATTAGAGCTTAGTATAACTGAGAAAGGAAAGATGGTGGCAGCTTTGTCTATGCAGGAATTTAATTTTGATTTCAATCATTTTGTGAAATGTGATGTGTATTATATATATTTGTTTGATTATATAGATAAATTATGGATATTTAAGGCTGATGGAAGGAGGGTGTGTGCTGAGTGTGAGCTGAATGTGGACTTTAAGAGTGCTAATGTGTTGATAACTGAAAGTGTTAGTTGCAAGCATGCTGTGAGGAGGATTAGTGCTTGTCTGATAAAAAAGAGGGAATAGTATAAATGAGTAGCAAAAAAATGGTAAAAAGTTTTGAAAAAGAGAACGAATGATCTGATAAACTTAACAATCGATGGCAAGAAGGATGAAAGCGATACAAATGTAGTGGAACTTATAAAACAAAGTGCAGTTAAAGGTAAGGTAAGGTGAGTTGCGTTGACTGCGAATAAGCATGTATGACTGGAAACAAAATTGAGAGCGTGAATGAGAGCAAAAATGTGATGTAAGATTTGAAAGTTGAGTTGGTTAAGATGAGGCAAGAGATGAAATGGATGCAGAATGAAGTAAAGAGAATTTGAGATATGTATGGAAGAGTGAAAATGATGAAAACGAATAATATTGGTATTAAAGAGGTAACAAAAGCCCTGCACTGGCCTTATGGTGATTTAGTTATTAGAAGTGTGCAGGATATGATAAGCATTGGATATAAGTAACCAAGCAAAAGTGTTGGTAGTTGAAATATGGACAAATGACTTGACTGGGAACACAGAACACATCAGATTGGACAGAGATTGTTGAGATGTTGAGATACTTAATGAGCAGTTCATAAAAGTCTTTTATTTTTGTGAATGTGATATCATGGAGAGTTTGAGAGCAGTTGATGATCAGGAGGAGAGACTTGACTGTAAAGTGAGTAAGAGGTATATGGGGAATTGAGCGAACTTGATGTTAATAAGGTTGTGGGACTTGATAATATATCACCATGTATTTTGAAGGAATATGCCAGGGAGTTGGCATCCTTGACATATTTTTTTTAATATGAGTCTTGCACTGGGTGGAGTTCCAAAGGAGTGGAAGGAGGGCAAGATTGTGCCACTTCATAAGAGAGGTGATAGAACTGAAGTCAAATTATAGGCCTATCTGTCTGTCAGATGTTGTGGTTAAATTGTTGGATAGGCTGGTGAGAGCCAGGATCCGGAATTGGGTTGGCAACAATGGTATTATTGTTGATGAACATCATAGATTTGCTAAAGGGAGGTCATGTTTTAGTAATCTTCTTACTTATTACAATAAAGTTATGGCTTCATTGGACAGGAGGAGGGATACACAGTAGTATACTAAGATTTTGCAAAGACTTTTGATAAATTACTGCATGATAAGTTGATAGTTAGACTAGAGTGGATGGGATTGGATATTAGATTAGTATATTGGATCAGAGACTGGCTATCTATAGGTATCAGCAAGTTGTGTATCGGGAACAATATCCTGGAAGAGGAAAGTCACTAGTGGTACGCCTCAGGGGGCCTGTTTTAGGGCCATTGCTGTTTAACCTGTATGTTAATGATATTGGCAAAGATTCGAATGAGGATATTCAGTTGTTTTGCAGATGATACAAAGTTGGGATGAACTATGAAGAGTAGAGAAGCTGTTGTGGCCTTACAAAGAAGACTTGAATGATAATAAGTTTAGTTTAATCCTTTATCCAAGTGTGAGCAAACAAAGTTTGCACCTGAAAGTATCTTCAGGACTGGGTTAAGGTAGTGCAACACCAGGCAACTCATTGCAAAGGTGGAGAAAGCTCTCTCATCACTCCTATCTCAGTATCTCCCATAATGCAAAGCACATCTCCTTGCGGATATGTGCAATGCTATGCATTAAGGCAAGGGCCACTACCCATACCGGTTTCGACCTTTATTGAGGTCTCGTCAGTGGGAGCCAGGCCCAGTAGTGGAGATACAAAGGCAGAAGCAATGAGAGGTCATCCTAACCTATAGGAGTTGCCAAAGGGTGTGCAACCTTATTATTAAATTACTCCGGATTCAGAGAAAGATGTTGAGAGTTTATTTTTCACTTGGTTAGACTATAATAAGTTTAGTTTAATCCTTTATCCAAGTGTGAGCAAACAAAGTTTGCGCCTGAAAGTATCTTCAGGACTGGGGTAAGGTAGTGCAACACCAGGCAAGTTACCTTTGCAACGAGTTGCCGAAATCTTTTGCAACGAGTTGCCTGGTAAGGTAGTGCAACACCAGGCAACTCGTTGCAAAGGTAACCTTTGCAACGTGTTGCTAAAATCTTTGCAACAAGTTGCCTGGTGTTGCACTACCTTACCCCAGTCCTGAAGATACTTTCAGGTGCAAACTTTGTTTGCTCACACTTGGATAAAGGATTAAACTAAACTTATTATAGTCTAACCAAGTGAAAAATAAACTCTCAAGACTTGAATGAATTGAGTGAATGGGCACAGAAATGGGGATGTGAATTCAGTGATGCAAAATGTAAGGTTTTAAAATTTAGGAAACAAAGATGGGATGTTTTTTGTAGAATTTATGCTTGATGGGAATATATATTGTTGGAGGTGGAGGAAATAGATCTTGGGGTGATAGTGAATAAGGATCTAAAATTTAGAGGACACGGACTTGTAGAAGTAAGGAGATTCTTGTTCCATTGTATAAGGCTCTGATTAGACCACACATGAACTACTGAGATTTGGTCACCTGGTTTTCAAAAGGACAAAAAGATGTTGTAAAGTCCCCAGAGACAACTGACTGAGACTGTTTCTGGAATGTCAAATATGAGGAAAGGTTGCGAAGATGCAATTTATAGTCTAGTGGATAGGAGGAAGGTGATATGATAGAGACAAGTTAGTAAGAGGATTGTTATAGGATCAATGTTGAAGAGGATTTACAGAAAACGGCAGAAGTCAGGGGAGCACCAGAGGTCATCCCTGGAAGCTGTATAAGGTGTGTGTATGCAGGAGAGTGAGAAGCAGTTTTTTTGCATGCAGAGTTATGAATGATTGAAATGCCTTGCTGAGAGGGTGGTGTCTGCAGAGAATTTGAGTGTTTAAGGTGGTGGTGGTATGAGCTATGTGCTTGACAAAAGGACCTCCTCAATGAGTCCTTGACTCCATAGTATCTTAGGGTAATAATGATATCAAGGTTTATTATGGAGAGGTGGAATGAGAAAATATAAATTGTAGAGTTTAGCATTTAGGCAGAAAATAGGTGATATGATAGAAGCTGCTGTAAAAGAGGTTCTATTGGCTTAATATAAAGGAGATTATACAAAGAGTAAAAGCAGGAGGAAAGAATGAGATGCCAGCTCTGGAAGTGGTAAAAATGTAGTCAGTAGTATACATTTTTTTTTGCATTGAGTGGTGGGCGTGGGCGATGCATTCTAAAAATGTACTGTGAATGAATTTAATGCTCAGTATGATGGATCCATTGAGTGCAAGGAGGTTTGATGTAATAATAATAATGTGATGAAGTAAAACAATAAAAAAAAATGATTTATTTCTTGCTGATTGCATGGATTATTTTATTGTGCTAGGTTTAACTCACTTTTTTTTCTTCTTAATTTCTTGTCAATACTGCTTTAAGAAAGTAAAACATGAAAGAAAAATTCAATGATTCAGCTGCTTGAGTATAGCTTATGCCAGAAGTTTCATTGACAGAAATTTGCACCATTGGTATTATTATATTATATTATATTTGGAGTTTGTAGGAAGGAATGTATGACATATTCTATAGTTCCATACAGTTCGTGATTGTCCAGTGGTTAGGACATTGTGTTGCGGCCACAATAACCCAGGATTTGAATCTTGGTCATGGCAAGATTTGTTAGTTGTTTGCCAGTGATGCAAAATTGGATAGAATAATAGTTAATAACAATTATGCTATGCTAAAATTTTGCAGGATGACTTGGATAAACTGGCAGTGGAAGTCAGTTTAATGTGGCAAAATGTAAGGTTATGAATTTTGGGGTGGAGAGATCACCAGCTGTGTGCCATATTGATGGAACTGTACTCCAGGAACTTGACGAAGCCAGGGATTTGGGGATAATAGTGGATTGGAAGTTAAAGTTTTGTGACATACCCTCAATACTTTAACTTCCAATCCACTATTATATATAGCTATATATTTATTCAGCTATATAGCTATATTCAATTCAGCTATATATATATATAGCTAAAGGATGATTGCCTAGCCAGCCTGGTTGGCTGAGTGGTTAGTGCGTCTACTCTCCAGCCAAAAGGCTGCGAGTTCAAATCCTGCCGTGGGAATGGATGTTTGTGATTGTCTGTGTGGAAATACTAGTGGTGGTAGGTGGTAGTTTGTGCTGGTGTGGTTGCGATTGTTGTAGTTGGTGGAGCGTTGCAGAGTAGGTGCCCTCCCTCAATGAGTCTTTGGACTCCCTGGAGGTGTGACGTAATAATAATAATAATAAAGCAGCTCATCAGATTACTTCGCTGAAGAATACCCTGATGAGATAAACAGGTTATTATTACCTCTTTATAGAGCCTTGATAAGATCCCATCTTCTTGACTACTGTGCACAGATCTGGTTAACTGGTTTTCCTGGGGATGAGGAGATTGGGAGGATTCAGAGGTGAGTGTCCAAGATGGTAGCAGGTCAATGGAATGAACCTTATTGGAGATTTCTGGTTACAGAAATTGGTTGATAGGTGGAAAAATGGATGATATGATTGAGACATACAAATTACTGAAGGGTTTTTACAAGATTAATGCAGAGGAAATGTTTCAAAAAGGGAAGGGCCATCCTTGGAAACTGAATAAGAGTGTAATTAGCAAGGGTATAAAAACTAGATTTTTTTATTTGGAGAGTGGTAAATGAGTGGAATAAGTTGTCAGAGTCTGTTATGGGAGTCATGACTGTGAATGAGTTCAAAGCAAAGTATGATAGATGCTACTTGAATGTTGAATAGTGCTTACCATGGTGTTTAGATCCTCCCTTGATGGGTCTAAGGACTCCATGGAGTAGCCCATAATAATAATAATAATAATAGGAAAACATGAGATGAAGTTTCCACATGACAACATTGAACCCCAGCAAAAAAAGAAAAAGAAAAAACAGTTTGCTTGAAAACAGTCCTGCAATCAAATGATTGTTTTTTTAAAATGGTGATATTGCAGTAGGATTCCTGTTAACATTGTTTTCACAAATCTGTATAATTATAATATGAAAGAAAATACAGACAGAAACTGTTAAAATATAGTAGAAGTCATTGTTAAAAATTATTGCAGTTGATTGATTATAGTTAGGATTGGTCTGAAAAACTGAAAGTACAGTTTTATAGAATTATAATCAGATATGTGGGGCATTTACATCACCACTATAAACTGTTGTTTATCCTAAGTTCAAAGTATTGAATACTTTCAGTCCATGGTGATACTATTGTCATGGTCATATTGCAGTAATGGGTATTGCTGTTTGAGGTTTATATTGAAAATTTTCTGCAGTTCTTTCTTGATCTGCATTTGTTTGCTAACGGTTTAGCCTTATTGGTGTATTCAGATATGACAACAATTATGAACAAATTTTTTGTCATATATTTTTAAAAAGTATGTTTCGTTTTAATATGTATTTCTTATTATTAATAATAAAAATTAAGTTTTGTCATTGTATTGCTATTTTTAACAGAATTAAGCATTTATTTTTTTAAAAATATTTTTTAAGATACAGAGAGTTTGTATACTAAAGCAACACAGTTAGTAACAAACCGCTATGGGAAACAGTACACTTGGGATGTTAAAGTTAAAGCAATGGGCATGACTTCAGTGGAAGCTGCAGAGACTATAATTTCAGAACTAGATCTTCCGATAACAGTAGAAGAATTCCTTCAAGTAATGGAAGAATTGTATAAGACCGTTTTCTTAGAGACTGAAGTTTTACCAGGTAAGTATTTTTTGCACAAGTTAAATTTAAAAATATGTATACAGCATATTTTCAAAGGATAGCATACTTAGAAGTCATGAATAAAAATAATAGGTATTCTTTTATGTGGTGTAACTACTATACTATTAAATCCTGCAATACAAGGGACCTGAAAGTTTATTTGACGCAATAAAAACACTTGAACCCTTACAAAAACTGTAAATGGAACATATCTTAACCACACTACTGGCCAGGACATGTATACACATCCACATTCCCATGGATGCAAAGTGCATACTAAAATTGTAATATCATTGATATTATTACATTGAAATTTATGATGAATACGAAGCTTTTGAGGGTGCGTATTTGATCTTTAATGGCTGGTAAGGTGGTTAAAGCTTTTGATTTTTCATTAGACACTATCCTATAATACCCATTCAAAAGTTTATAGACTTCTATCATATCATCCCTCTTTTCTCCTGTTAACTAGAGTCTGTAATCCACATAATCTAAATCCCATAATTTGGATATAATCTTTGTAACTCTTCTTTGCACCCTATCCCCTTGGAATCTGGAAGAGCAAATCTGCGCACAGTAATCCAGGTGTGGTCTTCTCAAAGCCGTATAAAGAGGCAAAATCACTCCTTATCCTTACATGTCAAGGTTCACTTCAACATTGCAATTATCCTCTGAGTTGTATTTGCAACTTTTGCTATGTGATCTTTGAACTTCAAATTTCTATCCACCAATACACCAAGATCCCTTGCCTCCTCAGTTTCTTGTAGCATAACCCAGCTAATATAATATGCCACTGGAAATCTAATCATGCTAAAGTGCATAACTTTACACTTACTAACATTAAACTAACAGCCATTTTTTTGTCCAAATTTCCAGCCTATTCAAATAATTTTGTAAGTCCTGGATATCGGTAGCTTCCCTGATTACTTTGCTTATCTTGACATCATTGGTAAACAATTGCACATCTGAAGCAGCATTCTGCCTCCACACATCCGCAGATCTAGCTTTCTTCTACATGAATACAGCAAAATCATCATCAAATTCCTGACATGTACCGTCAAGGGGTGTACAGGATATGATAGTACTAGATGAAAAATTTATATCATTACTAACTTCCTATCTACAATTTTCCTCCAAATCAGGCTGTTACTTGTCAAGACTCCAACATTATCAGATCTTATATTTATATCGTCTAAGGCACTTTGTACTGTATCAATCCACTTATATCTTGGTCTTCCTCTGGGCCGTTTTCCTGCCAACCTGGCAGAGAACACTTAACCCATACCACCTGAGATTAGTTCTGCTAATGCCTTCCTGAATGCTGACAATGTCAAGTTCTTTCCTAATATCCTTGTTTTTAATATGATATTGCCATTGATGCCATCTGTTCACGACTCTAATCTTTCTCAGGACTCTCATATCTGCGGTCTCTAGTCTTTGGTCAAGTGTTTTACTTCTGACCCAGCTCTCAGATCCATAAGTTAAAACTGTTTTGAACACTGTCTTGTACACAGCTAATTTAGTGTTCCGACTAATTTCTCTCTTATTCCATATAAATTTATTCAATTGATTTCCCATCATACCAGCTTGGTTGATTCTGTTGTCTATTTCCATATTTAATTTACCATCTTCACTAAAAATTGTGCCTAAGTAGCTGAAATGTTTTACTTGTTCCACAGGTTTTCCTTTAAAAACACAGTTGACATTTTCAATGATTCTACCTATTTTCCTTGTCTTTGTCTTTTTATTGCTGACCTTCATACCATATCTATTACAGCAGTTATTCAATTTAGTCAGAGAATCTTGCAAACTTGTAGCGGATTTAATTAGAGAATCTTGCAAACTTGTAGCGATTTAATTAGAGAATCTTGCAAACTTGTAGCGGATTTACCATCTCCCTTTAACATTAAGTTAAAGGGAGATGGTAAATCCTGTTTTATTTTATAGCCAGGTATGAAACTCGGATCGAAATCCATCGATCCATAAAGTTTCATGGTGAAAAAACTATCAGCGAGATAGTTTTTTCGCATTATGACATTAATGCGAATCACATTATAACCTTAATATTCTCTCATAATGTTTTACATTATGAGAGAATATTAAGGTTAGTGACAGAGCTTGCTCCACCTTTGCTTGGAGTTGCCTTGCTGTTGTACTACCCAATGATCACTTACACTTGGGCTCATCGATAGTTTTTTCGGCATGAAACTCTATGGATTCGATGGATTTTGATCCGAGTTTCGTACCCAGCTCTAAAATAAAATGCGATTTACCATCTCCCTTTAACCTATGTTGCCGGTAAAATAGCCTTTTAGCTTATTATTGTAGCGGATTTATTTAGAAGTATAACAGAGGGGATAATGTACATCCTTGTCTCACACCAGATTTAACATTAAACCATCTTCCTCTACGTCCTTCAATTCTAACTGCTGACTTACAATTCAAATAAAGACTAAGTATTGCATGATATAATGCCCCATTGACATCATATTACTGTAGCTTATTGAATAGCCTCTTTCTAGGAACCTTGTCATATGCCTTTTCCAGATCGACAAAACTTAAATACAGATCTTTGTTATATTCCCATGCTTTCTCGACTATTTGTCGTGAGGTGAAGATCTGATCCTGACAGCCTCTATTTTCCTGAATCCAGCATGTTCTTCACCAAGCTTTTCATCTACAATTCTTCTCAACCGTTTCTCAAGTATACTTGCATAAATCCTGCCAGGAACACTCAGTAGGGAAATACCTCTGTAATTCTCACATTCAGTTTTACTTCCCTTTTTATATATGGGTACTATGATAGCTCTACTCCAATCATCAGGAATTTGTCCCTCTGTCCAGGCATTCTGAACTATGCAGTGCAGCCACTGTAAGACTTTTATACCACCATACTTCAGCATTTCTGGTTGAATATCATCTACTCCTGCTGCCTTTCCACATTTCAAGCCTTTGATGGCTTTTTCTACTTCAAGTATGGATGTGTATTCCTGACTGTATGCCTGTTGAGTGCTTTTTACTACGGTGCTATCACTGCTTGTTTTATTTAGCAATTTTTCTAAGTAATTACTCCATACTTCAAGGATATCTTTTTCTCTTGTTTTCATTTCACCTTTATCATCTCTAACTCCTGTTACTGCACTCTTTCCTCCATTTCTAAGCTTCTTCAACAACCTCCAGAACATCTTACCACCTTCTTGATATTTATTTTCTGTGTTCTTGCCAAAGTCGTGGGAGGAATGACTTTTGTTTAGCTTATTTTACACAGGGTTTAGCTTTCTTACATTTGTCTCTGTATTCTCTAAGAGTGCAAGCTGACTTATTTGACAGGAACTTTTGATATGCTTTCTTCTTTTCCTTCGCTGCCTCTTTTACTTCCTGTGTCCAACATGGTGTTCTGCTTTTTCTATCCTTGCAGACAAGCTCACCACATGCCTCTCTGGCTGAATCAATCAGAGTTTTCTTCTAGGCTTGCCACTGAATCTCCAAGGTGTGGTTCCTGTTCTCAATCTCTTTCATTTTTTCTTCAATAATCTTTGTGTATTTTAGTCTACAGTTCACATCTGAGAGCTGCTCAACTTTTATTCTTTTAAAACTTCCTTACATGTTATTCTTTTCAATATGAAATTCAATTTTATCCTGCGCAAGACTAAGTAGTGATCACTTCCAATTTCAAATCCTCTGTACACTCTGGTGTCCTACACCAGGGAGAAAACATCCCTATTAACAATAACATAGTCAATGAGACTTTTATTATTATCCCTCTTCTCTCCATGTGAATTTCTGCACATTTTTATGTTGGAACATTGTGTTAGTAATAACCAGTCCATGTCCTGAGTGGAAATCCAACAGGTATTTGCCATTATTATTAGCTTTGCTCTTTTCTCCAAATTTTCCCAATATATTTTTGTATGTCTGAAAATCATTTTCATCATCATCAAATTCCTGACATGTACCCTCAAGGGTTGTACAGGATATGACAGTACTACATGAAAAAATTACATCATTAATAACTTCCTATCTACAATTTTCCTCCAAATCAGTCTGTTACTTGTCAAGACTCCAACATTATCAGATCTTATATTTCTATCGTCTAAGGCACTTTGTACCATATCAATCCACCTATATCTTGGTCTTCCTCTGGGTCGTTTTCCTGCCAACCTGGCAGAGAACACTTGTTTTGCTAATCTTTCCTCTCCCATTCTATTTAAGTGACCATACCACATGAAATTAGCTCTGCTAATGCATTCCTGGATGCTGACAATGTCAAGTTCTTTCCTAATATCCTCATTTTTAATATGATATTGCCATTGATGCCATCTGTTCACGCCTCTAATCTTTCTCAGGACTCTCATATCTGCGGTCTCTAGTCTGGTCAAGTGTTTTACTTCTGACCCAGCTCTCAGATCCATAAGTTAAAACTGGTTTGAACACTGTCTTGTATACAGCTAATTTAGTGTTCTGACTAATTTCTCTCTTATTCCATATGAATTTATTTAATTGACTTCCCACCATACCAGCTTTGCTGATTCTGTTGTCTATTTCTATATTTAATTTACCATCTTCAGTAAAAATTGTACCTAAGTAGCTGAAATGTTTTACTTGTTCCACAGGTTCTCCATTCACAACACAGTTGACATTTTCAATGATTCTGCTTATTTTCATTGTCTTTGTCTTTTTATTGCTGACCTTCATACCATATCTATTACAACAGCTATTCAATTTAGTCAGAGAATCTTGCAGACTTGTAGCGGATTTATTTAGAAGTATAACATCATCCGCATAAAGCAAAGAGCTGACATTAACATCTCCAATTTTGATATCAGGTTTAATACCACTTTCCTTCATAATGTGATCCATATAGATAATGAATAACAGAGGGGATAATGTACATCCTTGTCTCACACCAGATTTAACATTAAACCATCTTCCTGTACATCCTTCAATTCTAACTGCTGACTTACAACTCAAATAAAGACTAAGTATTGCTTGATATAATGCCGTATTGACACCATATAACTGCAGCGTATTGAATAGCTTCTCTCTTGGTACCTTGTCATATGCCTTTTCCAAATCGACAAAGCTTAAATACAGATCTTTGTTATATTCCCATGCTTTCTCGACTATTTGTCATAAAGTGAAGATCTGATCCTGACAGTCTCTATTTGGCCTGAATCCAGCTTGTTCTTCACTAAGCTTTTCCACAATTCTTCTCAACCGTTTCTCAAGTATACTTGCATAGATCTTGCCAGGAACACTCAGTAGGGAAATACCTCTGTAATTCTCACATTCAATTTTATTTCCCTTTTTATATATGGGTACTATGAGAGCTCTACTCCAATCATCGGGAATTCGTCCCTCTGTCCAGGCTTTCTGAACTATGCAGTGCAGCCACTGTAAGACTTTTATACCACCATACTTCAGCATTTCTGGTCGAATATCATACAATCATTTTCTACTCTGCTATTTAGATCCCCAACAAGGACCCCCGCTCCTAGAAATAAACAGGCTAAAATCAAGGCACCCTCCAATCTTAACAGCAAAAAATCTTGTAGAGACAAGTTTCAACATGAAGTAGAAGTGGAAAGAGTCAAACTGGTGTAACACTTTAACAGGGGTCTTCAATGAATTAGTGGACCCAACACAGATACCTTCGGGTTTTGACCTATCTCGGAAAACTTGGTCTGCCCTTAACCAAATCCGCACCAACCATGGCAGATGTGCAGACCACCTTTACAAATGGGGCATGATTGCCTCACCCAGGTGTGACTGTGGATCACCCACCAGACAATTAATCATGTTACAGCAGAATGTGTCCAACATGTATACAGTGGAAACCTGTCAGACTCCATTCATGCTGCACTAAGTGCAGTTGAATGGATAATCAACCTAGACATTTAGTTGTAGCCTATTCTTGAGTGTCTCTTTTATGACTGTATTATGTCTAATTATTGTACATATATCTATTACTATGTCCATATATATTAAGGATTAATGCAATGTAACTTTTCATGTGTGAGCCATATTCTAAATAAATAAATAAATCCACATCTGATGTTAGACCCTGCCTGATGTCATTAATGTACAGATGGAACAATAATGGCCCAAGGATTTCTTGTGGATCTCTTGCTTAATACAGTTGCACATCCATTTCACTCCTACCTATTTATTTTTCGTACACAAGGGATACATTCAGATACTGTCTCATTTAAGCACTTTTCTCCAAGATTCTCATGCATTGCTGACATTTTTCCCATTCATTGACTGATACCATGGCACCAAAGACAGTATTCTCCTAAGTTGATCCTAATTTCCAGCTTTTTAGTTCAACATGTAACCTGTTGTAATCAGATCATCAATACATTAGATACTTCTCAAGAAAGCACAGCAGGATCACTGTCACCAACTGGTAGTAAAATAGCCATATTCTTAACAGAGACCCCTTCTAACGTTATGAACAAATCCAACACTCTTTGACCTCAAGTTCCTTCTTTTGCATGCTGCTTGAGAAAGTTGTCTTGCAAAGATGTTGTTATGACTTAGGAAATGTATGAACATCACAACATTGTCGACATATTCATTATGTTAAGATGCACCATGTGGCAATAAAATAACGAGACTGAATTGAAACAACAAAAAACAAAATTGAAAACAAAAATACCTCATGCAAATATTGGTTTAGGAGAGAGCACTAGAAAATAAAGTAGTGTGACTTTGGACCCTACCACTCATTCAATCAGTTGGCCTTGAGTTGTTCTTTGGAACTTCAGTGAGAAGTAATCCCTAAAATTAGCAAAAAGTCCCACTGAAGCACACATACCTTGTTATGAGGTTCTGTCCTGAGCATAAGCATTTTAATGGTTTAAGAATTTAAAAGCGAGTAGAGAGGATGTAACAGATGACTCTCAAAGGCATTGAAAATAACCCGCAGCCTCAGATCATTTGTGGAGTGTGTGTACTACTAGCAAGTGACTGCTATTTAACTGAGAATGCTAACAAATGAATTCGTGTGAATAAGAAGTTAAATTCTATAATTACCATAGATGAGTTTGAAAAAGAAAGTTTGTTTCATAGCTGCTTCTGATGAGGAGAAACTCAGAATGCTTGCAAACATTTCTGTTCAAGCACCTGATAGTAAACCTGGATTTCTTAAACAGAATTATTGCTGAGAATGAGAATTGGTATTCTAGTATGATTCTATAGTGCATTAACATCAAATTTTGTTCAGAGAAGCCAAAGTGCAAGTGAGACCCTAAACATGTTAAGAATAGTTTATGTTGATGATACCATGAAAAAGTCTAGCATATTTAAATGGCATATGAGGTTTAAAGAGGGACAGGGAGCTATGAGAGATGATGAAAGAACTAGGTGACCACAAACTCATCGAACATGTGAAAGTGTAGAAAGAATGCAGCAGTTAATTTTGTTCAAGAGACAATTAAGTGTATGATTAATGACAGAAGAATTAAATTTAGACAGAGAAATAGTGAGAAAAATTCCTGCTTTGTTGGTTCTGCACGTTTTGAATGAAGATCAAAAGTAGTGTCAGCATGAAGTTTATTATGATTTTTCTTTACATTTGGTTGTTTTTGATAGTTCTTACTGGTGATGTGGTTGGTGTTTTGGAAGTAAGTTGAAGTAACTAAGGCTGTGGAATCAGTATATTATGTCTGCAAATTGCATGCATCTTTCTGGCTGGTTTACCTATTATTATTATTATTAATCATTTATATTCAGTTAATGGAGTTCATAATCAGCAAGTAACAAGAAACATGAAACTTCTTAATGAAATATTTGTTTGACAGACGTGTTCAAAATTCAGGCCTTATCCAAAGGCCTAGAATTGACTAAATATTGTTGTAAAATGTAGGATGTCCCTGATGTTATATCTGAGGAAGGGGGGGGGGGCCTCAGCTTTTCCAGAAGTTTCATAAATGTTCTTGGTATTGCTCCTACCACTTCTATCATGAAGCTATTGTTGTTCTTTTGTTCCAGAGTCATTGAATTTCAATCTCCAGATCTCTATACTTGGTCAGTTTTTAATGTACTAGTTCTACTCTGCTGTCCCCCTGGTGTTACTCATCAATATGTTCTAGATATCTATCTCTCGGAATTTTAAAGTTCCATATTATCTTTGCATTTTCATTTGGTAATTTTTTCAACCGTGTGTTATCAAGTGGTTTTGCAAGTTGAGAAACCATATTTCCTACATATTTGCCAGTGTACAGCTTTTGCAACTTGATCATGCCTTTGTTTATACATAGTCTTACCATAAATACTATTACCACTTCTGTACACTCCCATGCTGCCCACAGGATTGCATGAGCCCGGTTCCATTAGTGTGCTGTGCATATGTTTATCAGTAGAGAGAGTTATCTAGCTGTGTGAGTTAACATTCAGTGGGGGAGATTATGAGAACCATGTAGCTGTAATAGCGCTTCACAAGGTTGGAATGCAGCTACCCCTGTTATTGTCGACATGCCAAA
This sequence comes from Typopeltis vanoorti, assembly GCF_054136105.1. NCBI lineage: Eukaryota > Metazoa > Arthropoda > Arachnida > Uropygi > Thelyphonidae > Typopeltis > Typopeltis vanoorti. Next base: position 38,934,778 of record NC_143565.1, read on the forward strand.
AACACTCGGGAGTAGTAGAATGTTTGTGTATCGGACTATTAATCATTATAACAATACAGAAGATGTGTCTGATCCCCAAAGAACAGGTCAACCACTCTGCATTAGAATGCAGCAGATTGTGAGGGCTGTAGGACTGTGAAGGCACACCTCTGCCATAAGCCTGTGAGAACATAGAAAGTCATGTTGTAAGAGATGAACAATGTCACATGTACAAACTGATAACCTGGGGATGAAAGCCTATTGTTGTTCTGTTGGGCACTTCCTAACACCACAACTTATGCAGCAAAGGGTGATAAAATCAAAGGCACTTCTGGTGGTATATGAACAACACACACAGAGATATCCTCAGATGAGAAGATTTTCACCATTGAAGAGTTGTTTAACCAAAATGATTGGGTATATTCCCTGGATGGTCATATAGCACATGCCATAGCACCCAGATCATCACACCATGTCAGTGATGGGTTTGGTGATAATGGGGATATCCAAGTTGTATTTCTGCTGGAACCTGTGGTATGACCCCTGAACAACTTGTTTCATAGTGGACAGTGTACCTTCCAACAGGACTCGACCCTGCACAAAAGGCTAGAATCATGCAACACTGGTTGGAGGCGAATATGCCCAACCACACATCACCATCTGATTGGCTGTCTGGAAGAGCCATTCAAATTGTGGTTGGAGCTTGAGAGAGTAGCTTGCAAGATATGACACCCAAGCATTGCCAGCCTGAAGGTGGATTTGAAGTGAGCAGTGGCAGGTTTCTGTTGATTTTTGGGCATGCTGCTGTCAATATGTGGCCTCATAGACTTCGGGCATGTGTGAACGCAAATAAGGAGACATTCAAACATTGAGTTCTGCAATGTGCATGTTATACATATGGTTTGTATGTGCTGAAAGGTGTAAATGATTTACTGATAAATTAAAGGTTTATGCACTGTTCAAGTTGTAACAGTTTTTATGGTTAGACTAGGCTGTATGATCAATCTTTCTGCAAGAACTAATGTGATGGTCCACTGTCTCTTCTTTATCTCTGCACAGTTGACGTTTAGTATCATTATGGATCTTTTAAATTTTTGCCTTCATTATATTCATTTCTAGTGCTTGTACTTGAGCAACATCTGTCAAAACTTCTGTATCTTTCTTGATGTTGTCCTGCTGAAGCCATTGCCAAGTTAAGTGCCTGTCAACTTTCCCTTCAATATCCTTCACATGTTTGATTGTGGAGTGCTTTATTTTTCCATCCTTTTGATCTTTTTTACTATTTCTTTGTCCTTATATGGCTTTTTTTGAAGTACTTTTTTTTTGTAAGCTTTATTTAGCATCTTTTCTGTGCTTACCTTGATTAATAATTCAGTCTTTATTCAATTTTTCAGCCATTACTGGGGATGTAAGGCATGATTCATTGTCATTAATTTTCATGTTTTACCATCAAGTGCATCCAAATCAGCTATTCAGCAGTCAATAGATGGCAGCCCATCTGTTGACTGCTGTTATCTCTATTGTTCAATGTTGTCCCCATTCAGTTTGGACTTCAGAACTTTCCTCACTCTTTTCAAATTTTCAGACTGTTTTCTTTTCAACTTCTGAACACATGATGCCATTTGCCCCAGGAATTCCTAGGTATTTGTAGGATTCATTCAGGGACAAGTTTTTAATTTTTTTTCCATCTGCACTTTAATAATAGCAGAAATAATAGCATTGAACTATGGAGAGTGTTGCACATTTATGAAATCCAAATTCCATGCAAATGTCTTTGCTAAAGATTCATATTGTATTCAATAGTGACTCAATTTGTCTGAATGATGATTTTTCGTATAGTTTAAGGTCATCTATGCACATAATAGATGTAATATTTTTCCTGCTTGTTTTGATGTCTGGGCCACATTTGAGGCTAGCTTTCTTGAGAATTAATGTTAGAGGAATTATTGCTAGAATGAACAATAGAGGTAATAGTGAATCACCTTGAAAATTCCTCTCTCAGTATTCACTATACCAGATCGTCTCTCCATTGATTAATAGTTCAGTTTTCCATGGTCATGACAGCTGCTAGGAATTTTCTGTTTTTACTCGCTTCAGAAATTTTTGAACATTTTCTAATCCTAGTATGTAGCAAGGAGTTGAACACTTTCTTGTAACCAATCCATGACATATATACACCCTCTGTCCAAAAAGAAACCGAACTTTTTGAAAATAGAAGAAACCAGTGGTGCCTCTTGTCATATCTTTTTGTTGTCGAAAGCGGCAGCCTTCACTTGTTGTGTCAACTGTTTATGACATTTGTTTCATTAGAAGTCGAGTTATAGTGCCAAGAGCGACAATGTTTTGACAAACAGTTGGTCTCACGATATTCATGCCGTATGCGATGAATTCTCGCTATCAATCGCTTCAAAACTTCGAGATAAAACTCGCCATTGACTGTTTGGCCAGGCAGAACAAATTCTTTGTGGACAATGCCCTTAGAATCGTAGAAACAAATCAGACATTAAAGTAAAACAAAAAGTAAAGACAAAAAAGCATTGTCTTTGTTTTTGACTTCTCCAAGCGACTTTTTTCGGATGCCCCCCCCCCCTCCTCCCTGGTGGTCACCACTCAGCACTCTGTTTTGGGCTCATACTCAAAACATCACATTTCACCACCAGTAACGATCGTTTCAATGAAGTTTGAGTCTTACGAGCGGTTTTAATGAAGTTCTTGCAGTGTTCAATTCAATATATTTTTTTGGTCGTCGGTCAACTTGTGGGGAAAAAATCGCTAATTCAATTTACGAAGGCCCAGACTCTGTCAAAATATTGTGCACAGTTGATTTTGGAATTCCCAATTCATCTTCAATCAATCTCACAGACGGTTTTGGGTTTTCTTTGAAATCATGCACTTTTTGGATGTTAACTTCAGTAACAACTGGCATTAATCCAGTTTTTGGAAGGCCCGGCTTTTCATCATCCTCAAGCATCTTACAACCACTTTGAAATCGCTTAAATCACTTGTAAACTTGAGTAACGGGATAGTATTCATCACCGTATGCTTTTTGAAGCATTTGATGCGTTTTGGTAAAACTTACCAAGGTTAACACAAAAGTCAATCGCAGCTCTCTATTTGAAAATCGTTTTCCGACATTTGTCAAAACACACTGTCACTCTTGGCACTATAACTTGGCTTCTAAGGAAACAAATGTTATAAACAGTTGACACAACCCTAACGAAGGTTGCCGCTTTCGACAACAAAAAGATACAATAGGTGGAGTCACTAGTTTTTTCTATTTTCGAAAAGTTCAGGTTCATTTTGGACAGAGGATGTAAGTTGACTTTTCGTTTTTTAGAATTTTTCCAAATTGTTTTGCCAATTAGTAACTGGTCTTTTTGTTCCTTGGAGTTTCTGCAACACTACTTTTGTTCATTAGTGTTGTGATAAACATTGACATCTAAGTTGTTGAAATTACAGTGTATAACTGAAATGTTGGTGATGGTAGTGAGCAAGTTATTGGATGGTAATTACTAATGCCTCCTTTTTCTTTGCCTTTCACAATGAGAATTTCCCTTCTAGTTGTCATCTACTCTTCATTTGAGCCATTCTAGCATGAGTACTTTCAAGTATTTGAGCCCAAACCCATGGAATTCATCTTTGCTTGTTGCACTCTAGTTCTTCACTTTCTTTGCTTGATTCTTTTGGATCATTTCTGCAGTTATGACAGTCTTCATCTGAATGTTCAGTTGTTTTCCAGCATATTTCGTCTTAACATTTTTATTAAGTTCTTTGGATTATCCTGAGCTGCTTCCAGAACTTCTGTCTTCAGGCATATCAACGCTGTTTGGGGATTTCCCATTGATATTTTGGTAAAACTGATGTTGGTTAGACTTCAACTGAATCTTTTATCTGTTGTATTGACCTATTCTGCTTTCATAGCGAATGATTTTTTTTGTTGTAGCCACAGTTTTGTTTTTAATCATTCTGTTACCTCAGTGAGTAATTTTGTTTCAAGGCTTTACAACAGTGCCCTTGATCTTTTCTTTAAATTTTTCTTGTTTTAGATACTTTAAATTGCAACATCTTCTTGAAGCTTGTGTATTTTTGATTCCATACATAATATTCATTTTTGTTTATTCTTCTATTTTATTGTGTAGCAAAGTTTGTAACTTACAACTGCATTAGTGTACATCAGCTGCTTTGTTACTACTTACTTCCCAGTTGTTGATGCTTAATATTGTAGCTAATTCCTGTCTTCGGTTCTGTTTCAGTGTTAGTAGGCATTGTCTTTCTTTCATGCCCTGCATTTGTTCTACAATCATACTTCTCAGTTCATGTTATCTAGTATTTCAGTGATTTTGCTTGTTCAAGACATCTACCTCAACTTTTTTTCTTTCTTTCTGTGAGCCTTGCAGCTGTTTCAAGTTCAATATCACTGAAATATCAATATCACCAATGAGTTGATTCTCAGTGATTATATTATTGCGGCATTTCTGTTTCAAATTTTAGACATTCGTTTTTTGGTATCCTCTTGATTCTGGATTTGGTTCATAATAAGCTTGTAATCATCTGTTGTGTCGTTGTCTATGGTTATATCGATGATTCTATAAGATTTAATATAGTTGTTTACTTAATCTATCCTTCTTACCTAAAACCTTACTCAATCAAGTCCTGTCATTTGCGCCAATTGTTATCGTTTGATCTTCTTTATATATTTCTATCATTATTATTGCCTTTACCACTGTTCACTACACTCTCCCATACAGTTATTTCCTTTCCGGCTTCTGTGATAGTTTCCCAATGAGTTAAATAAATCAGCTATCACTCTCCTTTTCTTAAACAAACTATGATTCAGGCCGTTCCCAAATTTTGTCACATGCAATCCTTTCATTCATTAGGGCTTTGTCTATGTATGGGACAAGGCCCTAAAATTTTGTCCTCTGAGACAGTCCGCCTGTTAAATATTGATGAATTTATTTTTTGCTGCGCCAGCCAAATTCTTATCCAAGGTGGCTATCTCAGAGTAATACACAGTAATAAAATTTCAAACAGTAATCTAACTATTCTCACTTCTCTTAGTTTTACGTGCAGTCATGGTTTGAAAGATCAAACTATATTCATATGTCCCTCCTGCTAGGTTCGTTAATAATTTTATGACTGGCTATTTGAATTCATAAAATCGGCTGGATTCAGGCAAAATATAAAACATATTTATTAAAGCTTAAGAGATATACATGAAGAATATAAGGTACATGATTAACTTAATCACCTTCCTAGCAATTTCTGATATCAATACTAACACTATAATACATTAATCACTTTAGGGTCACTGATCATATCTCACAACATATCTAAGTTATTTCACATACAAATCCCTTCTAGGGAGACCTTCTTCAAACAGAGACAGGTTACTGCCAAATGGGATAATCACTAAAGTTCTCTACAACTTGTCCATTCACAAATTAACCTATAAAGTCTCTCATATCTTTAATTGGAAATCAGATACTTTAACATTCTACGTTACTATCCCATGGAATCTTTCTGTTCTGTCTTCAGCCTTGTCTGGACATCAAGGCACCGTTGTGGGTTACCGTTCTTCGAGTCACATACGATAGCAGCATGATCAGGTTCTCTGGGACGATAAGGCGGTGTGTGGTCTCTCTGTGGAACCGCAGGAACACATCTGTATCGTCGGTCACACAATACAGCTTAGCTAATCTGTTATGAAGAGATAGCTAGCCTTGCCTTGCGAACTTCGATAAGCCTTTCATGACTTCTACGGCCGACCCGGAATCATCCCGTTGGCAGAGCTGGAGAGCCAATGTCCAAGAGCGCAGGAACCAGGAACCAAAAAAAAAGCCTTGTGTGTGTGTGGGAGAGGTTGACCCTTATATTTTCCCTCTCTTTCTCGGAGAGTCTTGTGCTTAGCGACGTTGTTTACCTCGTGGCATTTATTCACTTGCGCGTGGTGTTCTTCCGAGAAAGCATTCTAGCTTCTCTTTCCCAATAAATTTTCCTTCCCTTAGGCCATACGTTGTACTTGACGGCTAAAGTGTGACCTTTGGACTATAGCTTACACTCAACTTGCTTTCACACAATACATAGAATGGGATACGCTAATTAAATAATAACTTTGAATAAATCCCTTTATTTGACTCTGTACCAAACTGGTTAAGTTTCACATTTCTTAAACTAAACACTTCTTCAGTTTTGCTTTAATTTATAATGTACACTTCAAATTCCATGCCAAAATAATTAAAGGTAGTTGTTCCTGAATAAATTAAACTTTAATTTTCAATTTCTGACTATTCAGGACACAACACATCTTTCTTTCAAACAAGCTCCATTTTTTTTTGTATTTTTATTGGTCTTCTTGCAGTTGTATTTCAGTTCTTCTGCTTAGCAAAGGAGTCCTGTCCCTGTAGCCCATTTATCATCTCATGCCTGGGAGCTATAGCACCAAATGCGATCCTTGTTGACCTAGGTGATGACCAGTCTTATATGGAAACTTCTTTCTTCTGTTTACCATTTAAAAAAAATTATTATACTCAGAAGACTCATTATGAGAGATCTACTCTTAAAAAAAAAAAAAAAAATTATCTATCTTAAACCCATTCACAGTTTCCACATTCATCACACTCTTAGGCAGTGTATTCTACATACCACTATCCATGCAAAGAATCTTACAAATTAATCTGGTAACAATCATGAACTTATTATCTTAGTCATATTCCCTTTCATTATATTTGTAGGGCTCTACTGGTTCATTCCTTCAATCTATTTTCGCATCTCATATTCCACAGACCTGACATTGACTTAGTGAATCTAGTTTGCACTCTCTATAAGATAGCCTCATCCCTTAAACACCAGTTGACCACAACTACACACAGTGATCCATATGCTACCTGTTCAAAGTCTTACACAAGGATACCATTATCGCTTTGCTTTTCCATGTCAAGGTCCTTCTGATCATTACCATAATCTATTGTAATGTTCTTATAGTTTTAACAAGTGACCCCTAAACTTCATATCTGTCCATTATGACCACTCCAAGATCTTCGCTGATTATCCATATCCTTCATAATTTTTCCATCAATTATAAACTCTTCATCTCATCCTTGTCTACCAAATTTCAAGACTTTACACTCTGCATCATTAAAGTGGTAGTTCCATTCACTTGCCCACTCACATAGTCTGTTCAGATCCTCCTTTAAGGTTACAACATCTGCTCTACTCCTCATACTTTTTAATTTGCATTCTCTGTAAACAGCTGCATATTTCCAGTTCAACCTGACCCAATATCATTAACATATGAGTTAAATATTCTTTATAGAAAGTTAAACAATAATGGTCCCAAATCATGACCTTCTTCTTTTTGGATATTTGTCACCTTATAGTACATGACCCTTCATTTAACAGACCTATGCTGACCATCATAGAGAAAACTGTTATCAATCCATTTCTAAATTCTAGCCTTCACCAACATCTTCAACACCTTAACCATAACACCTAGACATACACACACGCGCACACACAGATTGACCTATAATTTTTGGCATAAATCTTATCTTCTGCTTTGTGTGGTGAAACAGTTTTACTCTCTTTCCATTCCTTTGGGACTTGCCCTGTTGCAACACTCCTTTCAATATCTAGGCCAAAGATGCTGCTAACTTTGTAGGTATTTCTTTAAGACTGATGGCTTCTTAACATCAAGTTTACTTTATTGCTCATATATACAACTGCTACTCACTCACTTCAGGTTCTCCTCCTCTACTCTGAATATGATGTCATATTCATGAGAATGAAATTCCTTGATAAACTGCTCACTTAATACCTCAACTCTGCAGCAGTTACTAATTATGATTTTCATCCACTAACATCATCCTCTTATAATTATTCCTTTTTCTACTTTGCTGCATATTAAAATAACTCTAGGATTTTTCTTGGCTTGACTGGCTAATTTCTGCTCATATAATATTTGTTGTCCTTACCAAATGAATCATCTTCCTGGCCTGTTCTGTAACTTGGTGCTAATCAGTTACTCCTCAAGTGTAACCATCATCTTGTGCTGCCTACATAAAAATCGTGTGTGTGGTTAATCTCTTTATTGATCCATTTTACTTCTACATTATTTACCCTTTTCACCTTTGAAATACACTCAGACATTGCTGATATTACATATCTCTTGATCAAGGCCTAAGCAGTATCTGCCTGCTTTCCACCCAATTCATCTTTTTATGCTGTAATTCCTGTTTGTCTCCTAATTTTCTCATAACCACTTGCAATCTGGTACATATATATCCTTTCATCACAGAAATTCTCATATGATTACAACCCATGTGAACACTTCAGGGCCACTCTTGCCAACTGGAGAAATATTAGACTTCCAAAATCATATCCTCTGATGATATGATGGGATCACTGTTACTTCACCCAAAATAAAGCTAACCACATAGCATTGCTGTTTTCCTCAACTCCTGCATTGATGACCAAGGGAAATCACCTCCTATCATACCAGAATCTTAGAACTGTATCGGGTCTCCTGCAGTTTTTTGACAAAAAGACATCAGAAAATTACTGAATAACTTGAACATTTAAGTCTCCTAGTCCTGATGGCATCACTCTAGTTGTTCTCAAATTGTGCTGCAGAGCTAACATCCATCCTGTGTTGCTTCTTCAATCTGTTATACATAGCTGGTACTTATCCCAACATCTAAAAGCAATCACATATCCAGCCCATTCCAAAAAAGGGAGATAGAAGTCTACTGTTAAACTACCAACCAGTTGCCAACACCTCAGTCCTTGGTATCAGCAAGGATCCCTACTGATATCAATTCAGCCATTAGCTCATTTCATTCAGAGCTTTCAGCTCTTCTGAACTGAACTCTGTACCATTCTCTTTAATATTTCAGAAGCCTTTGCTCAGAAAAGAATTCTTAAAAATAAAAAATAATCACATAAAAAAAAGTACAGTAGTCTTTTGGATTATAAACTTGTGCTTCTGATTCAACCTTTTCATACAGTAGTTAACAGGTTGTCAGAAAGGCTGAGCAATGCTGCCATCATTGTCCTAAGTCTCAGCCATAATTTTACCATAGCTCTGAAGCAATTACCATGACTAGACCTAATGTTCATTCAAATGCAGTATCCATAACTTAGCTCTGGAAATAGCTAACAGCATTAGGCTTGACATCACCAGCATTCTTCATAGATCTTTACTTCCTTTAAGAAATCTATCATTTGCCAACTCAGTGCCCTCAAGAAACTATGCAAAGATAGCAATATAGTCATCACCAGAGTAGATAAGTGGAGCTCTACTGCTATTAATACTACCAGTGAATACATCATTCTCAGAAACTGTTCCACCTACAGATCTTTAGATTACAGTCTCATCAAATCTCAGATAAAAAAATTGAAAAGTGTACTCAAAAAAAGTTTGTTATTTTAACAATCTGCTTATGTACTACAACAAGGTGACAAATTCACTGGATAAGGGAGATGCATTATACCTTGCTATACCTGATTTTTTTTCAAAGGCCTGTGATTGGATAATATACTAGTGAATTGGATAGGTGATTGACATTGACAAAAGAGAAACGTTGCTACAGTGGGACTATTATTATTTAGCTTGTATGTTAATGACACTGAGACAGGTTAACTGTGGAGATATGGAGCTGTTTGCAAAATTGGGAAGAACTGTGAGGAGTACAGCAGATGTTGCCTAACAGGAGGATCTGAATAGATTGTGTGAGTGGGCAAGTGAGTGCAGCTACCAGTTTAATGTTGCAAAATGTAAGGTCTTGCAATTTGGTAGGCAAGGATGAGATAAAGAATACAATATACAAATAATGGGGAAATTTTGATGAAGGTAGAAGATATGGAAGTGGTGGTGGTGGTACACTGAGACAACAAATTTAGGAGTCACATTGCTAAAACTGTGAGAACTTCATAACAGATTATGGCAATGATGAGGTGGACCTTGTCCTCTAAAAGTGAAGAGGTTATGGTTCCTTTGTAGTAGGCCTTGATCAGGCTGCATATGGACTACTGCATGCAGATTTGGTTCCTTGTTTTTAAGATGATGCTGTTTTGTAGAGGACCCATAGAAGATTCACTAAGTCAGTGTCTGGTCATTGGATTGTGGGATATGAAGAGAGAGATTGAAGAAATGCAATTTACAGAGCCTTATATATATATCAGGGGGGGGGGTATGACTGAGATGACCAAGTTGGTGGTGAGGGTTTTTCTACCAGATGTGTAGAGGATTTTTTGTCAAGTAGAGTTAGACCAGAGGCCATCCATGAAAGCCATATATGGAGGGTGTAATGAAGGGAACAAGGAGCAGGTTCATTACTTAGAGAGAGAGTGGTTGGCAAGTGGAATGCATTGCCTGAGTGTAGTAAATGAGGAAACTGTGGATTTAAGTACAGTTTGGTGATTTTTTTGTGTGTGTGTGTGTATGTGCACATGCCTCTTGTTATGAGTCTTTTTTACTATGGTCTTGATGTTAATAATACTAAATTGCTTCAAAAATATGTTTAAGCTATCTCAATTTTTCTTTCAGGTGGGCAATTTGCATAAATTGTTTCAGAATTTATAGCAATAATTCCACTCTGGCTGGCTGGAATTTAATAAAATTTAGTATTTAGCTTGGGCACTAGAATATATTCATGTAGTTCAGTTTTGGTTTCTGTTGGATCATTTTTATTGGCCAAATGATGATGATGATAATTCAGTACTGTTGGATAGAATTTAAAATTTTCTCAAACCAGATTTATCAATTCCTTTCAATTTTGGTTTTAATCAAACAATTTATAGTTGAAAATTAAACAAAACAACAACAAAAAAAATTGCGTCTACATTAGACAAAAATCTGTTGACATTTTGATGAACTGCACTGTACCTTTTTGGACATATCAGAGGTTTACAGAAGTACCACAATTTAGCAGTAGTATAGCTAAGTTTCTAACATTATTTGTGGCTGAGGCCTTTCATAGTGTGGCACAATTCTACAATTAAAATTATTTTATTTAACATAAGTTATCCTTTCTTTAATTTCTATTGTTTCTGCCAGTCCCTTGTGTTCTGTTCTCAATGTAAGATTTCTCACCATCTCTTTTGTTTTATTTTCCTCCATTCTGCCATCAGTGCATCATTTCCTGTTATTTTCTTTGTTCTGTTTTTCTGTCATGTTAATGTAAGATTTTCCACCATATCTTTTGTTCTATTGTCACTATTCTGTCATCAGGTTTTGATTTCTTGCCATTTTCTTTGTTTATTGCTGCCAGCTACAATTTTCTCCTTTCTTTTAATTTCTAGTTTTAATGTTAAAAAAAAATACTAATTAAATGTTATGCACTACCTCACAGGATTACTCTGAGCAGCTGCATTTGAGATGTCTTTTCTGAGGGTTTGTGTTTTTACTTGTTTGCATTAATGAGCTTAAAAATAGTATTTGTTCATATGGTTCTTAGGGTAGGTCTTTCCTGGAGTTTTGTAGCACATCATTATGTTATATTGGTGTTTGCTATAGTGTGCATCTACTGGAATGTCAAGTTTCTGTGATATCCTCATTTTTAATATGATCTTGCCATTGTCTTCACTCCTCTAATTTTTTCACAGAGCTTTCATATTTGAGGTCTCTAGTTTTTGGTCAGCTGTTATATTAATTTGGTTTGAACACAACACCATGTTGTATTTTTTATTTATTTTTATTTTGTAAATGTAAAGTCCACCCAGCAGGTTGTAAATCTGTTTTTCTTCTAGTACTGGGCAAGCTTTAGGTTACATAATCTGGGAACCTTCCCTAGAAATCAAACACGATACATTTTTAAACCACTTTCGTACTTGATCAGCAGGGTGATGAAAATCATCTGCCACCAAAAGCATTCATGAACATCTGTGGTGGGATTTGAACTCGCTGTCTGTCAGTTGAAAGCAGATGTGGTATCTACTTAGCCAACTAGGCTGGCAAACTGTATAATGCTAGGTTAGTGTTTTAACTAGTGTGTGTGTCTCTTATTCCATATAAATTTATTCAACTAGTTCTCAGCCATACCGGCTTTGTTGCATATTCTGCTTCCATATTTGCCAACTTCATTAAAATTTCTGTTCAGCTAAATAGCTGAAATGTTTTTCTTGTTTTATATTTTAAAAATATGTTATTATTATATTTATTTATTTTATTTAGATTTGATGTCTATCTTTCACTATTTTACCTTTAACTTATTTAACTTATTTTAATTGTCGTAACGCCAAGTGTAATCTCGTTGCTTGAAATAGTCTATCACCTTTAATCCTTTCAGTCTAACAATTTAATCCCCCCCCCTCTCAAGGTCATAACTATGCTACTTCACAATTACTTAGAAGTGTAGCTTTCCGTCTTCACTACTGTTCTTTATGCTAACAAACTATAAAATCAGCAATCTTTGCCATAATCACATCTAGGAAAGTTCTACATAAAATCTTACTTTGCCACTTTGTTCTATATACAAGATCCTAGAGATCGCTGAACACATTCTTCTTTCTGATAAAATCCACAAATGGGCAGTAATTCATGACATTGATGATATTTCACATGCAGAGATCGTTAAGGAACTTAGCGGTGAGAATTCTGGAGTAGACTGTCACTGCTATCATGAACCTCCTAACATCGTTGAACTTCTTCTGGCAGGCCGTGGATTCCCGTTCTTGGAACGGTAGGACACACAGGAAACTCCTCTTAGCGAGAGCAGGAACAAAAAGACCGTTTCCCTTGATTCTTCCCCTTTTATTCTGCTCTCCCAAACTTGGAACTCTTACAGATTGAATCACCTGGATTGTCTTGGAGGGGTTTTCTCCACCACCCTGCATTCGTTGAGTTAAGGTGGGAAGCCCGTACTTTGTTGACCTTTGTGAGTTGCGCTAGCCTCAGGCCTTACATTTTTAATCCCATCTGAGTGATTTCTTTGTTCATACAATCTTCCAGATTTAATACAGCATAAATGAGCTAAGTGTTAATCGAATTACAAGTATTTTATATTGATTTTATTTACCAAGTAAAATCGGTATAGAAGAAATTTTTTTCTCAATTCCTTCTATACAAGATTTTAAATACGATATTATTGAGTATGCAGCCATTTTGTTTTCTGTGTTCTTGCTTATTTTCATAGTTTTTGTCTTTTTATTGATTTTCATACCAAATTTACTACAGTAGTTTTTTATTTTAGTAAAAAATCCTTAATACTTGTAGTTGAGTATAAACACCACTTGCATAAATAAAGAAGTGAGTTTAATATCTTCAATTTTGAACTATTTATTGCTGACTGTCCTTCATATTGTGATACTTATTACTGGCCTAGTAAATTAAATGGCTAATGTCTTTGTGTCTCAGCTAACAAGCTGTGCATGTTGATGTTGTAAGCACTGGTTGAAGTTTGTTGCCCAGTGTGAGATTACTGCATTCATTGGAGGCCTGAAGTAGCACTTGAAAAAGTACCATATTTGATTTCTAGACCGGGGGGGGGGGGGTTCTCAAGATTATTAGATTTTTAACAAAAGAACCTTTAGTTAAAATTCTATCTCTGCTCCATTTTCTTAAATTCATATTCAGTCTCTTGTGCTCTCCTTATACTATTAACTATTCTATTTTTTTTTTAATTTTCTTTTTTTTTTTTTTACATGTTGATTTTTCTTCAGTTCAACTTTCATAATTTTAATTTTCTTAATTAATTTTAATGCTCATTACTGCAACTTGGTTTTCCTTTGCCAATATAGCAGATGACATAACAATGAGAACAGATGAACTGATATAGCAGATGACAGGATATTTGGTATCTAGCGATCTCGTACAAATTGTTCATATGCCTACCAGATAACTCCATCACTCTGGCAAATGCTTTTAATCTCTTCTTCACTAGTGACTTCTATAAGTTTATTTAAGTATACCATGAATGTCTATTTTTTTAGCATATGTAGAGGAAATACAAGAAATTATTAAGCAAAACGACAGATTGACAGTTCAGTTAACCAGTCAATGGCACTAATTGGGAGTAAATGCAAGTTCCTGAGCCTCCAGGGAAGGAGTGTATGGGGCAGTCATCAGTTATATGATGCATAGTCTGCACAGTGCTACACATACATGAAAGGGTGACTGTGAAATTCCCCACAGATGTAATAAGTAGACACATTGGCTTTGTCCAGTCTAAATCTGTTTAGCTGACTCCAGCGGTGTTGAGGTAGATTGAATCCTGGCAGTTTGATAGTTGGATCTGTGATCAGGTACCTTGTAGTTTGTCCAGACTTCTCCACCTATCCTGAGGACCACCATCTGCTAATTCCACAAGCCATATGGGAAATTTGGATGCAGGACAGTGCACTGGAAGTGAAGAGATATCTTGATGGTCTGATTGGCTGAGTGGTTAGCATATCCCCACTCCAGCCAAAAGGCTGCAGGTTCGAATCCCACTGTGGGCATGGATGTTTGTGGTTTTTTGTGGAAATACTAGTGGTGGTGGTGATGGTGGGAAGTAGATGATGCAATTTGCTGTAGTTGGTGGATTGGGTGGTGGAGACACCTACATGAGTTTCTGGACTCTTGGAGGTGTCACATATTAATAATAATAATAAGATACATGATATTATTTTTTATTTTTTTTATTTCTTTCATGGTAGCTTCTCTTCTGAAGCATGGAGCGATGTGAGAAAGAACAGGTAACTATGGGAGAGGAGTGGATTGTAAGGTACCAGAGATGGTTCTCATTGTTATGTTAAGCTGTGTGTCCACGAGAGTTGTGTTCTGACTTCGGCTTGAATTTGGCAAACAGCAGTCCTCAACAGGGAAGTGTTATATATTATTTCTTTTCGTTTTGTTTTCTTTGTTATCTTCTCTTATACTATGTGCTCAGTTCGTTCGTGGCCCTTAGATTACCTACTCTCTAACTTGTGTGAGGCACCCCCTTTTTCTCAGATGAATTTATATACTGTGCCAGCCTGAGCTTAGGTACAGAGTATATCTTAACATAGGGGGGGGTCACAGAAATTAGATGCCACTGATATGGTTACAACTGAATCAGAGGCCGTAAGCGTTCTAATCTTGCGGCCCTTCCTTCTTAACCTACTCTGGGTATCCCCGTGTTCATATACAGATAAACAGGTTCGAAATTTTTATGAGTAGTATACATGGTCAGAATCACACATACAGGGTGTTCGGGATAAATTTGACATATTTATAATTAATTATATTTTTCCGTAAGTTACATGTATTAACACACACTTCTCTTCATTTAAAAGTTTGGACCCTTCTTCATTCATATACAAGATGTCAGAAAGGATGGATAGCTGGAACCCACCTGAATCATGGAAGAGAATAACTTGTATCATGATGATTCGTGCCCGCCATCAAAATAAGGATATTACGACTGCTGCCCAATGCTCCCTGAATACAGTAAAAACAATCAGGCATGAACTAGAGACTTGCAATGGTGACTACGAGGATGTAGCAAGAAGAAAGATCCCTAGCAGACGATCTGATTGCGTTCGTACAGCAGAATTCCTCGCAAATCTGCAGGAACAGGTGTTGAAGAACCCTGGCATTGGAATTCGGGCTTTGTTCGTGGAGTTGCTAACTGTAGTCAAGCCCTGGATAACAAGGGTAGCCAATGGTAGGCCGTATGTATGGCAGCAGGATTCGGCCCCTTGCCACACCTCTGGGAAAAGTCAAAAATGGTTGTCTGAAAATTTCTACGACTTCACCAGTCCAAATGTTTGGCCTCCAAACTCCCCAGACCTTAACCCCATGGATTATTTTGTATGGGGCGCAGTTGAAAAAGACACCAATCGCACTTCCAGTAATACAAAAGCCCAGTTAATGGATAAAATTAAAACAGTTTTTGCGGCCCTTCCCAGGGAGACTGTAGCATCAGCTTGTTCGAGGTTCCGAAGCAGAATTGAAGCTGTGATCGATGCTAATGGTGGTTATTTTGAGTAAATCTTGTTGATAGTATTGTAATTAACTCTGCCTGTAATGTTTTTTTGTCAATTCATTAAATTTAATAGATACAAAGAAGATTTTCTTTTTCCTTACGAAACTGTCAAATTTATCCCGAACACCCTGTATATGAAGCTATAAACATATTTAATGAACTCATAAGTAATACAAGACATAGACATAATGTAAGCAATTCTAAGTTAAAATCATCTAGGGTTTCACTCACTCTCTCATACCTTAAATATACAATTTCTCATTACATAGAATATTTCCTTCAAATGGTTAAAATACTATTTACAGTTGATCGGGTGCTCGTTAAGCGCAAAACACATATTATTTCCTTTTCGTATATGGGTTAAAACATTGGTTCTTAACAAATTCAGGATTCTCGGACAGTCAGTCTAATGAGATTTTTAATTGTTCTATAATCTGCTTAATCTTCAAAGTTCATTTTTTCTATTCTGAAACACAAAATTTCTTCCGTTCACATTCATCCTAATATTTAATGGACAAAGAATATGTAAAGTACTTATCTACACTGCACAGGTTTTTGGAGTTCCCTCCATCCTTCAATCGTAGTGGAAACTCTGATGTTCAAGGTCTGCTGCCACGTGGAGGTCACGTGTATTCTTAGAGTCTGGCGCTCGCTTCTTCAAGTATTACATCAGAGCACTATCTGCCGCACTCTGCTGTGATGCCTTGCCGGGACTTATGGTAGTCAACTCCGGATACGTAGGAGTTGGACATTGTTGACCACTGAGGAGTACATGGAGAGACAACGGAACAAATGGGGAGGATCCAGACCTGTGTTGCTGCATATATTCTCCCTTTTTTTTAGATATTGACACATATTCTTCTTTTATAGAAATCCAAAAGGCTTCAAGCTTATTACTTTTCCTTAATAAAAACAATTCCTTATGTTTAATCATCAATCCACGATCAGTGGATATAGCTGCCAGTTCTTCTTCTGTTAATGTTAAACCAAAATCACTTGAAGTTTCCATAAATGGGTTTCTAATCCAATCGTATTGTTCAGTGTTAAGTGATGGAAAATAAGAACTCAATTTTTCTTCTAAACTTGTTAAATGTTCAACTATTATTGGAAGTGTTTCATTTATGCAAGTGTTACTTACCAATGGAAACATTTCCAAATTACCTTCAACAGCTTTTCTTTTCCAAATCTGTAGTTTTCTCTGAAACGCTTTCATTTTGTCAGTGGATGTGAGAATATTTTCTTCTTTCCCTTGCATGCTAGTATTCAAAATATTGAGCTGCTGAAATATATCGGCCAAATACTGTAACCTGGCAATCCAAAATTTGCACCGAAGGAGGTTACAAAAATGTAGTTGTTTCATCTCTTCAAAAAACGCAAGAAGTTCTTGTCGTAGCTCGTGTACACGGGTAAGTACTTTCCCTCTTGACAGCCATCTCACCTCAGTGTGTAAAAGCAGCCATCTGTGTTGTGAATCCATATCGATACAAAGCTTTTCGAATAAACACGATTTGACAGGTCTTGTTTTAATAAAGTTTACCATCTGAACAACTTGATCTAAAACTTCTCTTAATTTTTCTCCCAATGTTTTTGCCATCAAGGCCTCCCTATGAAGAAAGCAGTGAGTTATGATAACATTGTCATTTTGTTTTTTTACAAAAGATGTAAGGCCGTTAACATAGCCTACCATGGAAGGGGCTCCATCTGTACAAATGCCTACACATGACTTCCATGTTAACTGCTTTTTATCAAGATAGCTATTCAAAATGTTAAAAACGTCCTCACCTTTTGTAGACACGCTTAATTCTTTGCAAAAAAGAAACTGATTTACTATTTTATTTTCATTAATAAAATGGACGAATGCTAAGAGTTGTGCCTTGTTGATAATGTCTGTTGACTCATCAACTTGTAATGCAAAATTTGAATACTGAAGTTTATTACTGCATATATTTTTCTCGATATCAGAAGACATTTCTATAATACGCCTGTGAACTGTATCGTTGGACAGAGGAATCTTGCTTATTTTCATTGCTGCTTCATTTTCTAGCATTGTCATGACCATTTTATTGCATGCAGGCAAAATAAGTGACTCGCCTAAAGTATGATCTTTCATATTTTTTGTTATCAGTTCTGAGACTTGATAAGAAGCGATTTGAGCTTTATCAGAAACAGTCATTATACTTTTAAAAGAATTTGCCACTTTTGTTTGCTGTTCAGACAATCTCTTGAAAAAACTTACAGATTTATCTTTTAAATTAGAGTGTATAGTTTTAAAATGTTTACTCAATTTACTAGGAAGCAATGATTCATTTGCCATTTTACATCGACATACTAAACATAACGGCAAAGGATGATCACTTCCGGTCCAAGTGAAACCAAAGCTTAAATAACTTTCACTATATTTGCGAGTAGGCCGCGATTTTGCTTTCTTACTTGCACTTAACTTTTGCTCACTTCCAGAATCTGATTCTTCAATATCAAGCTTCTTTTTGAGAAATCTATCCATTTTATTTGGGTGTATTTATCTGAAAATAAGTAATATGCACATAACATCCACTTCCAACACTTTTAAAATAATATACACAACAAGAATAAACCATATTCTTGTTCTCTTTGCAAGAAAAACTGCTGTTAATTAACATAATAATGATGTGTTGACAAAAAGAACAGTATATCCGTAATGAAACGGTATAATAGAGTAACTATATTTATTTTTATATCTGGACACATATTTCTCTGGAATACCACAGGGCGCACCTGGAAATCTTCTAGGGCGCACCAGTGCACCCTGGCACACCCTTTGAGAACCACTGGATTAGATTGTTACATTTAAATAAATATAAAAATATCATAAGTATGCTTTTAGGAGACTGGAATGAAACGGTGTATAGTAAAAACATCCCTTCCAAACCATATTGCAGACGTAAGCAAAACCAGCAACCAAAAACGTAAGCAATTCTGACATATTTCAGGATTAGAGATGACAGATATGGGAAATTGATTCTAAGAATTTACAATAATTTCACATTTGTTTGTATTTTTTTTATCTCAAAACCACATGCACTTAAGTTTTAGGAGTTATTTCCAAGAAATGACTTGTTCGTCATTTCTTGGAAATAACTCCTAATAAATCCTTTAATCTTGATTTTGAAAGTCATTTGGAACAAGAAATCCTGAGGTTGTATGCAAAATCTGCATTTTGTAACCTGTTGTGAAATGTTGTATTACAGGAGTTTGAATTTTCTTGATAAATAAAATCTAAAAGTGTGTGTGTGTGTGTGTGTGTGTGTTACTCAGTGTTTGATCATATTGATTTTTATTAATAATTAGATCATGCCTGCAAATTTATTTATTCCAAGGGATTTACATCTCCCTCCCCTTTCTCAAAGCTGCATTTCATTAAATTAAAAGAGAAAAAAAACGTTGTCTTTAGTATGGGAGGAAGGAAACTACTGCTTACAATTAGTAGTTTTCTGATTGTTATGATTGCCTTTTGTTGTTTTTGTTTTTGTCAATAATATAGGATGATATAATCATCATCACATTCCTGACATGTACCCTCAAGGGCTGTACAGGATATGATAGTACTAGATGAAAAATTTACATCATTACTAACTTCCTATCTACAATTTTCCTCCAAATCAGTCTGTTACTTGTCAAGACTCCAACATTATCAGATCTTATGTTTCTATCGTCTAAGGCACTCGGTACTGTATCATCCACCTATATCTTGGACTTCCTCTGGGTCGTTTTGCTGCAAACCTGGCAGAGAACACTTGTTTTGCTGATCTTTCCTTGTCCATTCTGTTTAAGTGACCATACAACCTGAGATTAGCTCTGCTAATGCATTCCTGGATGCTGACAGTGTCAAGTTCTTTACTAATATTCTCGTTTTCAATATGATATTGCCATTGATACCATCTGTTTATGCCTCTAATCTTATTCGGGACTCTCACATCTGCGGTCTCTAGTCTTTGGTCAAGTATTTTACTTCTGACCCAGCTCTCAGATCCATAAGTTAAAACTGGTTTGAACACTGTCTTGTATACAGCTAATTTAGTGTTCCGACTAATTTCTCTCTTATTCCATATGAATTTATTCAGTTGACTTCCTACTGCACCAGTTTTGTTGATTCTGTTGTCTATTTCCATATTTAATCTACCATCTTCACTAAAAATTGTGCCTATTTAGCTGAAATTTTTACTTGTTCCACAGGTTTTCTGTTCAAAACACAGTTGACATTTTAAAAGATTCTACCTATTTTCATTGTCTTTGTCTCTTTATTGCTGACCTTCATACCATATCTATTACAGCAGTTATTCAATTTAGTCAGAGAATCTTGCAAACTTGTAGCAGATTTATTTAGAAGTATAACATCGTCCACATAAAGCAAAGAGGTGACATTAACATCTCCAATTTTGATATCAGGTTTAATACCACTTTCCTTCATAATGTGATCCATATAGATAATGAATAACAGAGGGGATATTGTACTTCCTTCAATTCTAACTGCTGACTTGCAACTCAAATAAAGACCAAGTATTGCTATAGTGTATTGAATAGCTTCTCTCTTGGCACCTTGTCATATGCCTTTTTCGGATCGACAAAACTTAAATAGAGATCTTTGTTATATTTCCCTGCTTTCTCAACTATTTGTTGTAAAGTGAAGATCTGATCCTGACAGCCTCTATTTGGCCTGAATCCAGCTTGTTCTTCATGAAGCTTTTCTTCCACAATTCTTCTGAACTATATTCTTCTCAACTGTATACTGGCATAAATCTTCCTGGAACATCAGAAGGTAAATACTTCTGTAATTCTCACATTCAGTATTATTTCCCTTTTATGTATGGGTACTACTAGAGCTGTACTTCAATCATCAGGAATTTGTCCCTTTGTCCAGGCCTTCTGAACTATGCAGTGCGGCCACTGTAAGACTTTTATACCACCATACTTCAGCATTTCTGATTGAATATCATCTACTCCTGCTGCCTTTCCACATTTCAAGCCTTTGATGGCTTTTTCTACTTCAAGTATGGATATGTATTCCTGACTGTATGCTTGTTGAGTGCATACAGTCAGGAATAGCAGTTAGCAGTTTTTCAAAGTAATTACTCCATGCTTCAAGGATATCTTTTTCTCCAATTTTTATGTCACCTTTATCATCTCTAACTCCTTTTACAGCACCCTTTCCTCCATTCCTAAGCTTCTTCAACAACCTCCAGAATATTTTGCCACCGTCTTGATATTTATTTTCTATGTTCCTGCCAAAGTCCTCTCATGACTTTTGTTTAGCTAGTTTTACACAGTGTTTAGTGTTCTTACATTTGTCTCTGTATTCTCTAAGAGCACAAGCTGACTTATTTGCCATGAACTTTTGATATGCTTTCTTTTTTTCCTTCGCTGCCTCTTTTACTTCCTGTGTCCAACATGGAGTTCTGATTTTTCTATCCTTGCAGACAAGCTCACCACATGCCTTTCTGGCTGAATCAATCATAGTTTTCTTCTAGGCTTGCCACTGAATATCCAAGGTGTGGTTCCTGTTCTCAATCTCTTTCATTTTTTCTTCAATAATCTTTGTGTATTTTAGTCTACAGTTCACATCTGAGAGCTGCTCAACTTTTTCTTTTAAAACTTTCTTACATGTTATTCTTTTCAGTATGAAATTCAATTTTATCCTGCGCAAGACTAAGTAGTGATCACTTCCAATTTCAAATCCTCTGTACACTCTGATGTCCTACACCAGGGAGAAAACATGACTATCAACAATAACATAGTCAATTAGACTTTTATTATTCCTTGCCTCTTCTCTCCATGTGAATTTGTGCACATTTTTATGTTGGAACATTGTGTTAGTAATAACCAGTCCATGTCCTGAGTGGAAATCCAACAGGTATTTGCCATTATTATTAGCTTTGCTCTTTTCTCCAAATTTTCCCAATATATTTTTGTATGTCTGACAATCATTTCCTACTGTGCTATTTAGATCCCCAACAAGGACCAACTTTTCCTTTTTCATTGTGTCAGCTGCTTTCTCTAAATCCTCAAAAAATTCCTCCACTTCTACCTTAGTAGAACCTTCTGTGGGATCATAGGCACAAATAAGTCTCATTGTCCAGTTCCCCATTCTGATATTTGCCCGCATCACTCTATGAGACTGCCTGCCATTCAAGAAGATTAGCCTCGTATTTAGTGTTGAATACTACTCCTTCTTTTCCTTGATTGTCATTGTCTGAATATAACATTTTGTATTTATTGCTTAGAATGATCTCACCAGTTTTGGTGTTTTTTGTTTCAGTCACCCATAGTATGTTGATCTGGCTTATCTAATTCCTCAGCTAGCTCCATTTCTTTACCATTCAGGCTTCTTATGTTGATAGTACCGATCTTTAACTCTTGTGATGTTGAGTTGGGGTGTGCTTTCAGATTTGTTCCAGTAGCTGACTTTTCGCTGTTCGCCCTGGTTCCCTGGCGAAAACAACGGGGGCCTTGTTTAACCAGACGACGCCCCAGCCGGCATGAAATTCTGTCATGTTGTACCATTGTTTTGTATACTGGTTTAAGCCAATAAGAATACAACTTGGTCAGCTAAATCCCAAATTGCCAGCCCATCCTCGTTTGTTCAGTATCCAGGTAGATACCCAACAGGGTGCACCACAAGAAGGTGAGGATTGGACATTAGGTCAGAAGAGATGGTCGGTTCTCCGCATTCCTTTAAAGGTTATGTGGAGGTCTCTTTTCAGTTATACAGCTTTGACCCTTAAGCACCCCTATGATAGAATCAAAAAATTGAAATAGTGCTGTGCATTCAATATACTTCACCAAGTACAGAACCACCTGATGAATGATTAGTGCATATTTTTCGGATGCAAAATGCTTTTTTTTTTTTTTTTTTTTTGTAAATGGCTTTAGTATGATAACAGTACTGTTGAAATTTTTGTACTATTAAGACAATTCAGAAATACTAATTTTTACATAAAAATTATACTGAAAAAATTTAAAAGACATTCTGTGTAAAAGACATTTATCAATTGAATTGGTAAATATGTGCCCTCCTGATGTTGAATGAACTTGATGTATGGTGAAGCATTTTTCTGTCTCATGTATAACAGATATGAAACAGTCTGAGGTGGTGAAATTCTTATCCATTGTCTAAGCATTTGCTTTCCAGGAAGTGTTCCAAAGCCTTGCACGAGAAGAATTAAGGATATTACCATTTCATTGAAATCTCTATTTAATTTGTCTATACTTTTTTTTAGTTTATATTTTTTAATCTTTTTTTTTTGCTTGCTTAGCACTCAAAATGCAAATATTAAGAGTTTTAAAAGGTCAAAAGTAGGAATCTTGCATATTATCTAAATGGTAGTCATGCTTTCTACTCTTTCATTAAAACTATTAGCTGTAGCTTTTGTTCAATCCTGTGTCCACCTCATTTGCAAATGTTGTATCATTCCTCACATGCAACATTCAGTACTTTTTGACCTTTCACCAGAAAGTGATTGGAAGAATCTTTTGAAACTGGAAGTGTTTTGATCCAGAATTGTTGAATGCTGTTCTTTCAGCTTTTTATTGTCTTTTTGTTCCATTGTTATCTATCTTGTAGCTTTAAGAGTTAGTCCATATTTAACATGTACCTAAGAATGGCAACAACATCTTTACCATGAATTATTATTCAGTTTTTCTATCTACATTTTTTTCTTTAGTAATAGAAGAAATCATTACTAATCCACTTCTATACTGCCTAGAAACTTCTCGATTAATAAATGATCACCAGTATAGATTTTGCTATTGTTTTCAATAGGAGTTTTTGTTTATATAACTCACTTGAGGACAAATGCCATTTAGGAAATCTCAAGTAGTTTCTCTTGATATCATATCTGTAAAGCATTTGATTGTGTTTGGCTTCAAAACTTATTTAAATAAGTTTCTATAATTTTTTTTTTTAATGTCACTCTCATTCATGAAAGGTTGTAAAATAGTGAAGTGCATTAGTATCAAGGATGTGCTAAGAGATTTTTATTTACTTTTTACATAATCCAGAATCTCTGCTTTGAAGACCAAATGTGGAACTCTTCCAAGCCACTTCAGGCCTCCAGTAAGTTGGATAGTGGTCTTGCACCAAGCAGTGAAATTTATTTCCCACCTGAAAACATTCATATGGAGATGAATCACTATATTTATTTTGGCTTGTAGTGATTGTTTATCACTATGAGTTAAAAGACTATAGCATAAACAGTTTTTAAGTGAATATAGTGAAACAGGAGACAGACTGAAAAATTTAATTGTTAACAATCCAAAAAAAAAAAAAAAAAAAAGACTGCAGTAAAAAAAAAAAATTGTTGCATATTGATACTATAGTTTGTAACAAGTTTGCTTGCAAGATTCATGACTTATTTTTCACGGTATTAACAACACCACAAACACTTTTATCAACAAGGATGTTTTATTAACGCTAATATTTCGCTGATTTTCAACTCAGCATCATCAGAGCACAACACACATGTAAACGCGACAGTGAGTGAGTGAAACAATATAATTGCAGAAAGACAAAAGATCTAAAGTCCTATTTTTGGCGCCCTCTAACGAAAAAAAAAGAAAAAAAAAAAGGCAGCAGTTATCCAGGAGTTATCCGCCTGGAAGAACATGAAAGATACATTCGCTACTATTACTATGGCAAGTCAGGACTGGCAGACCATGCTTTGGACACTCCTTCACACAGGATTAGATGGAGGAAAACGAATGTGCTATTTAGGAGTCGTTATAGATCTGAAAGACTATTTTTTGAGTCAGCAATGGCTTTGAAGAATTCTCCCAACCTTAACAAATATGGTTGCATTAATTTGCCAAAAATTTGGGAGACGGTTATCCTAAGAAAAACTCCTGGATAACTGCTGCCTTTTTTTTTTTTTTTTTTTTTTTCCTCGTTAGAGGGTGCCAAAAATAGGACTTTAGATCTTTTGTCTTTCTGCAATTATATTGTTTCACTCACTCACTGTCGCGTTTACATGTGTGTTGTGCTCTGATGATGCTGAGTTGAAAATCAGCAAAATATTAGCATTAATAAAACATCCTTGTTGATAAAAGTGTTTGTGGTGTTGTTAATACAGTGAAAAATAAGTCATGAATAACCAGCAACGCCTAAGCTTATCTGTTAGATTAAGTTTGCTTGCAGTTGATTGTGTTAAACGCACTTCTGCCTCTTAGATTTTTTAGCTGTGGAAATAAGTTACTTTCCCTCATTCAGCTTGATGCTCTTATAGGAATGGCTTGCACCCTGCACTTAGTAAGTTATAGAGTACAAATTATGGCTTTACTCCCATCTATAAAAGATTTTAATCCAGTACATTAGTACCATGAATGGGCTAAGTTTTATTTTATCACCATCATCAAATTCCTGAGATGTTCCTTTCAGGGAGGCACAGAATACTGTGATCGTATTACATGATAAAATTTATATTATTATTAACTTTCCATCAGTATTTTCTCTCCAAATTAATTGCCTGTTTGTCAGGACTCCTCTATTGTGAGACCATATTTTGGTCTCACAATAGAGGAGTCCTTTTGAGACATTCTAACTGCATCAGACCAGCTAGATATTGGTCTTCTTCTGAATCGTTCTTGGAATCAGATGTTAGTTTTGCTACATTCCTCTCTCATTAAGTGGAATGTTACCAAAATTCACTTGCTCTGCCAATGCATGATTAACTACTAACAATGTTGAGCTCATTCCTAACATCTTCATTTTTAATGATACTGCTATCTATTCACTCCTCTAATTTTTCTCAGCACTCTTCTGTTGTCTAGTCTTTAATTAACTGTTTTATTTCTAGTCCACTTGTCAGATCTACAATTTAAAATTGGTTTCATCACTATCTTTTATACTGCTAGCATAGTATTTTGGCTAATATCTCTTTTATTCTGTATAAATTTATTTAACTGGTTCCCTAACATACAGGCTTTGATTATTCTGTTGCTTAATTCCGTATTTAGTTTGTGATTTTCACTAACGTTATGCTTAAATAGTTGAAATATTTTACTTGTTCTATATAAATTTAGTTTAATCCTTTATCCAAATGTGAGCAAACAAAGTTTGCGCCTGAAAATATCTTCAGGACTGGGGTAAGGTAGTACAACACTAGGCAATTCGTAGCAAAGGTGGACCAAGCTAACATCACTCCTACCTCAGTATCTCCCATAATGCAAAACACATCTCCTTGTGGATATGTTTAATGTTATGCATTAAGGGAAGGGCCACTACCCAGACTAGTTTCGACCTTTATTGAGGTCTCTTCAGTGGGAGCCAGGCCCAGAAGTGGAGATACCAGGCAGAAGAAATAGCGAAGTCATCTTTACCTATAGGAGTTGCCAAAAGGTGTGCCACCATTTTATTAAATTACTCTGGATTTAGAGAAATATGTTGAAAGTTTATTTTTCACTTGGTTAGACTATAATAAATTTAGTTTAATCCTTTATCCAAGTGTGAGCAAACAAAGTTTGCACCTGAAAATATCTTCAGGACTGGGGTATGGTAGTACAACACCGGGCAACTCGTAGCAAAGGTGGACCAAGCTAACATCACTCCTACTTCGGTATCTCCCATAATGCAAAACACATCTCCTTGTGAATATTCAAGTTTTTTTGTCTTTTTCTTTCTGATTTTCATATTATATATATTACAGCAGTTATTCAGCCTAGTTAAAGATTCCCAAAGACTCACTGGATTTATTATAAAGTATATTGTCTTTTGCATAAAGTGTAGAGCTGAATTGAATATCTCCAATTTTGATATTAGGCCTAATGCTACTTTTCTTCATAATATGATCCACATAGATGAACAACAGCATAGATAACGTGTATCCACATTTTACACCTGATTTTACACCAAACCATCTTTCTGTATCTCCTTCAATTCTAACTGCTGATTTACAACTTAAGTATAAACTATTCATTCATTCCAGACAAATTATGGAGACTACAGCTGTGTTGGAAATAATTACTGTAATTTTCCAAACATTTTGATCGTTATATTAAGGTCATCATCTGGAGTATACATATCTATACCAGAGACAAGCTATATTACATTCCAAATAGTAAACCAAAGAGAATTGATCAGCTATTATTCTACTGGCCTGACCTGTAGTGGAAAAAAAAAAAAAAACTATCAATGCCCTATTCTATTTATTACATCAAAAGTGGTGTCCTACTTTAACATGAGAGTTTAATATTAGAGTTAAAAATTCTGTATTACTTAGTCTTATTTATAATTAACTCTTGGACAAAAAAGGTTATGTGGGTAGAATATGTGCCTTCCATATTCTTGGAATTTTTAGACCATCATTATTGTTAAAATTAGGGTGGTTGATAAGAATTTCACAGGCCTCCTTAAATTTATTTTCATACCACATTTTAGTGTGATATAAACAACAGTTCTATGTAGAGTATTCAGGGCATGATTGGAAAGGCCAAATTTACCATACTTATTAAATTTAATGTGCCATTTATGTTCCTTTTTTTTGGATAGGAATTGTGCATCCTGTTTTTCATCTATATTGGACAAATTTCAGATGCATTGAATACGGTATACTCCAGGGCAGGCTATTGGAAGAAGTGGATCCTTTGATAAATTGAATAAGTTCTTTAATTTTGCAGGAGGTTTTAAAGGTGGCATTAAGGTTGTGTTTCTGTAGTATTATGTTTATTTTATTTGATTTTCCTTTGATGTATGGAATGGTTACGTCCATTCCATTAATTATGGAATGGAGATGTCGCTAGAGAGAGACTACTTCTAGGCCGCAGACAAGGTTTCAAATTGCGAAAGGAAGAGTTCCAATTGCTGGAGAAAAGTTTCCAGGTCAGGTTAATGTCAGACATTCACCAGTGTGTTGCGTTTTCATTACAATTTGATGAATCAAACGACTTCATTGATATTGCTCAGTTAATGGTATTTCAAGATTATTCAAGTAAAGAACTTTTGAAAATTATACCATTATTGGGAAGGACTAGGGAAGAAGACATTTTTTCGGTATTTGATGAATTTGTGAAACAACACAAACTTCTGCTTTTTAAACTTGTGTCTATTACTACTGGTGGTGCTCCTACAATGATTGGTAATTAAGCAGGCTTCATTTCATTATGTAAAAACAATGACAAAAGATTAATATACCATTGTATTATTCACCAACAAGTACTGTGTTATAAAAGATTAAACACAAAAGATGTTTTGGATATTACATTTAAAATTGTAAATTCTGTTAGAGGAAAAACCGTGCAACGGCGGTTATTTAAATTACTGGCAGACGATGATAGGGAACTTCTGTTGTACAATAATGTTCGCTGGCTCAACAGAAGTCAATTTTTAGAAAGATTTCTTGTATTAATTAACGATATAAAAATTTTTCTTGATGAAAAAGGAGATGTTTATCCACAATCGAGTGATAAAAGATAGTTGTTACACTTATCATTTTTAGTAGATTTCTGTACAAAATTAAGCAATTTAAATTTAGTGCTACAAGGTAGAGATAAAAATTTAATTGACATGTTAAGTTCAATAAAAACTTTCCAACAATACTTTTATTTTAAAAAAAATATAAATGACCGTGAATTTAGACATCTCCCACATTTATTAAAATTTTTTGAACAAAATCAAGAAATGCTTCGCTATGATTTAAAAGAATTTATTCGTGAAATAGAATTAGTTGAGGAAGAAATAAATTCAATATTTAAAGATTTTAATAAAACTGAAATGATTTTATCTTTTATCAATAATCCATTTCAAGAAAACGTGAACATGACAGAAATTTCAAATAAAATTAGTGGGCTGTTTGATATAAATCAAGCTGAAGTAGAATATGAGATAATAAACATTCAGAATACGTTACATTTAAAATCAATAAACAATGAAGTCATTTGGAAGTATGCACATGAAAAATTCCCAATATTAACTGATATTGTGCGAAAAATTCTGTCGTGTTTCAGATCGACATACTTATCAGAATCCGCTTTTTCAAATATGACGTCATAAAAAATCAATTAAGAAACCAAATTACAAATGATCATTTAGATGATTGTCTGCGATTGCCACTTCTTCATATCAACTTGACTATGAAAATATTGCAAGGTCCAAACAATCAATGCCAAATTTCACATTAACTTTTTTTTTTTTTTTAATCAACCAGCATTTCCTGTAACTTGTGAGTTTGTAATCAATCTGTTGTTTTTTCTAACTTTGGTTTTCCAAAATAGAGAAATATTTTATTCCAATATATTTGGTTTTTTTATTGTATTAAAATATTTGTTGTATTAAAATAATTAAAAGTGATAAATAAATTTTTAAATGCACAAAGGTTTTAGTTGTTTATTTTTAGTTGTTTATTTGTGCGTAATCAGATATCAGGGTGGGGGAACGTGATTTATATAAGAGAGTAGATCGGCGAATAACTTTTTATAGAAAAGTATATCGCGTAGTAAAAAAGGTTGAACACCACTGGCCTATGCCATTTATTAATTCAGGAAGAAATTTTCGTTTAGTACAAAATGAAGAAATGTATGTTTTGACTGATGTTTATCAATAGTATAAGCACAGTGCTTTGTTTATAAAAGTTTATGATATGACCACACGTGGACAGAAGCAGAAAAAATATTCAAATATATATATATATATATATATATTAGGATAACCAAGTTATTTTATAAACTTGGTTATTTTAGCTCCTAATCCCAAGTATGCAAACAATTAAGTTTGCGCCTGAAACAAAGTTCAAGTCTAAAGATGTTACAACACCAGGGCAACTCATTGTAAAGGTGGGTAAAGCTCTGACCACTATTCTTAGTATTATCCCATAACGTAAAGCACATCTCACTAGAAGATGTATACTGTAATGCATTATGGGTGGGGTCACTACCCAGACCGGATTCAACCTTTTTTGAGGTCTCCTCAGTGAGTAGCTAGACCCTAAATACCAAGCTTATAGTAATACGGAGCCTTATCAACTTTACCTATAGGAGTTGCAGCAAGGTGTTTTTATTTTTAATAAAATGGAGGAGATATAAATGTAGGAACCTGGTGTTGTAACATCTTTAGACTTGAACTTTGTTTCAGGCGCAAACTTAATTGTTTGCATACTTGGGATTAGGAGTTAAAATAACCAAGTTTATAAAATAATTTGGTTATCCTAATATACAATATCCCCAAGGTAAAAAATTTATTACATATATATATAAGCACTAATTTCTAACAAAAAGTTAGGTTGCAAGTATTGTGCAAAATTTGTGACTATAAAAGAGAAAAGTATTCATGTGTCAAAAGAATGGAAATATTTTCAGATTGAGGCATCAGGGAAAAATAAAGAG
This sequence comes from Typopeltis vanoorti, assembly GCF_054136105.1. Lineage (NCBI taxonomy): Eukaryota > Metazoa > Arthropoda > Arachnida > Uropygi > Thelyphonidae > Typopeltis > Typopeltis vanoorti. The sequence goes on from NC_143565.1 coordinate 38,965,044, forward strand.
ATACTACAAGTTTCTCTAAGGAAAAAAATGAAAGAACATTTTTCATCAAAAGTTCATAACCTTTGTAAAGAGAACTTAAAACAATGTGAGCAGGATTCAGTAACAAAAGTAATAGATACGATGAATGAAAAATATTTTATGTACTACTTGTAGAGTATTTAATACAGTTTACGGCCTGGCAAAAATGTGTAAACCGTTTTCAGACATAGAAGATGAGATAGAAGTGCAAATTAAAAATGGATTAGATATGGGAATAGCATTACATTCTCGTAAAACTGTTGTGAAAGTAGTTGATTTCATTGCAAAGGAAATTAAAAAAGAAATATTTAATAAAATTATTGAAAATAATCTGAAAATATGTTTGATTATTGACGAAGCTTCAGCGATATCCTACAAACCAGTTATACTTTTCTTAAAAGTTGAGGATTCAGTTACATCACCAACAATTTTCGTTGAACTAGTTGAATTGGAAAAACAAGATGCAGAGACAATATGTTCTTCAGTTATGGAAAGTTTAAATAATGTTGGGCTTACTAAGAACCACCTAGAAAAAAAATTTAATAGGATTTTGCTCTGATGGTGCCAGTGTTATGCTTGGGAGAAAATCTGGAGTGAGCACTAGGATTGCAAAAAAGTTTCCAAACATAATAATATGGCACTGTTTAAACCATCGGCTCCATCTTGTTTTAGATGATTTGATAAAGGAAATAAAGCAAGTAAATCCTTTTAAAATATTTATTGATAATATATATACTATTTTTCATCAATCCAATAAGAACCAAATTGAACTTTCCAAAATATCCAAACAACTTGCAAATGATAAAGATTGATAGAGTTTTGGGACCAAGATGGGCTGCCTGTAGTTTAAAGTCAACCCTAGCTGTGTGGCGTGCTTATCCAGCGCTACATCACTATTTTTATTCAAATAAAAAGTAATTAGGTATGGCTTCCCGTCTTGAAAATATATATTTTATAAGTGATTTGGCATTGATGATTGATATTTTAAACGAAATTTCTTTCTTTCAAATGCACTGCAAACAAGAAATATAGACATAATAAAGGCTGAAAAACTCGTGATAAGATCTATTAAAGCATTTCAAGTGCTTGGAAAGGAAAAGGGTCCATACGAAAAAAAAAAAAAAGTTGATGAATTAGTTACTTCAGATACCTTCAAAAATATAAAATTTGTAGAAAATCATCGATTTCTCGGGAAAGACTTTTAGAAAACATCGTAACGATTTTGAAAAAAAAAAAGACTAATAGATTGTGAACATTTAAAAACAAGTTGTAGCCAATTTCAAGATAGGAATAAATTACAATTTCTCAATTTTTTTTGAGCCAAATTACTGGAATATTGAAGAAGTACTAGTTCCATGGAAAGCAGCTGAAGAACAATTGCTCGTATTTAATAACATTTTTAATTACCAAATTGATATTAATGATTATCGAGATTTCGTGGAAAACGTTTTAAAAAAATTCCCAGAGTTATGCAATTCCTGAAAGTTTTCATAGAGCTAAAAATATTGTCAGAACAATTGCTGTAAGTCCAGCAGAAGCGGAAAGGGTTTTTCAAAGATCAATATAATATGTTCAGAGAAGTCGCCTAACTGTTTCTAATATATCAAACACAATGACTATTAGTCTAATCGACCTACCTCAAAAGGAATGGGATCCTACTCCTACATTTTTTTTTTTTTTTTTTTAATACTTAAAACAGTCATTAAGGCAGCGAACCAGTTGTTAAATTATCTGAATCCCACCGCTGGTTGGGTCTACTACCACAAGGGTGACACACAGTGCATCTTGAAGGAGTGTTTATTCACATGTATGAATGCATGTATGAAGACAAGACAATTACAAACATCCATGTCTAGGCGGGATTCGAAACCGTAGCCTCTTGGTTGAAGAGTGGACACTCTAACCACTCGGCCAACCAGGCCGGCTATATATCTATAGATTACACTGACCAACAACAAAAAAAAAATTTTCTGCTCATTATGATCTGACACTTGTTTTTTTACTAATTTGGGTGCGCTGATTTCCAATATCAAACCTATTTTTCTCCATCACGTCAGGTTTTTCCTCTGTGGCATTTTCTTTTTGCTAATTTGTAAGTTTTTGATAGTTTTTAGGAGGCAGTACTATTTAGAGGATGAAAAAAATCGATTTTTTAATATTATTTTCTGAAAGTATGTACTTTTAAAAATCTGTTCCTAACTTTTTATCAAGACATTCGAAAAATTCCCGAAGATATAGCCTATCATTCAAAGCGGTGCGCAGATCAGAATCGGAGCGCTGACCGCTCTCGTTTGTTAGTAAACGAATAAATGCGTAAGAACCTGCAACGGCACGTGATGGCGCTTTGAATGCGAGAGGCCGATAACCGACCTAATACATTTAGGTGATGAAAGGTAGGCGATGACAACTGCCTAAAACAAATGAATGCTATATGCGTCATAGCGGACAAAGAACGATCGAAATCAGTCAATCGTTAATCGATCGTGAAAGTATGATGAGCGCTTATAACGTTTCAATAAAGTCTCTGGTTTTTTTTGTCTTGTTAATTGCATGTTAGTCGGCAGTTAAGAAAATACATGTCTACTATCGAAATTTTGTCAATAGTGTAGATTTACATTTGTGGCAGCTTTACTTTTCCCGGTCGAAGGACAAATATCACTGATTTCGTTAAAAAAGTGTACTTTGCATACTTTGAAGTAAAAATTGCAGATCAGGACAAGTCATGGGCTTCAAATAAAGTAAGTCGTGTAGAAAATTTACGACAGTGGAGCAAGGGAAAACGCCAAAAATTAGCTTTTGGCATTCCAATGATTTGGCGTGAACCGAAAAATCACGTATATGATTGCTATTTTTGTTTAGTTCAGACTTCTGGTTATAATAAGAAGAATAAGAAAAAAATTGTGTATCCAAATCTCGACTCAGTAATTCGGCCAGTTGCTCATTCCAATGAAATAGCTGTGCCAATTTATAAAGGACTTCCATTACTTGAGAACGAGCATGATCGGGATATGTGCCAGATGTTCTTGAGGAGCAAGACCCGGATGATGATTTAGACAATGAAAATTTAATTTCTAGTTCTGGACCGCAACGTTTTACTCAAGCGGAATTGAATGACTTAGTAAGAGATTTGGGCCTATCAAAGGAATCATCGGAATTGTTAGCTTCAAAATTAAATGAAATTCGTATCTGGAGCAAGATACGAAGATAACTTTTTATCGTAGCAGGGAAAGTAATCTTGTACAATATTTTAAACACGAGTGTGGGTTTGTTTACTGTAACAATGTGTCAGGTTTACTAACTGAAATGAGTGTTGTACAATATCATCCAAATGATATTGTACAACACTGGAGTCAGAAACATTGTCCTCTTAGAATATCCTTAAATGTTGGAGAACAGAATGTTATAAATCAACCTTTAATCGACAGAGAAAAAAATCATTTTTCCACCTCTACACATCAAATTTGGTCTTATGAAGCAATATGTTAAAGCTTTAGATTTACAAGGTGACTGTTTTTTCCAATACGTATGTGAAAAATTTCCACGACTTAGTTATGAAGAAATTAAAGCCGGTGTATTTGATGGACCGCAAATTAGAACTTTAATGAGAGACCCAAATTTCATCAACTCTATGAACGAAATTGAGAAAGAGGCCTGGACTTCATTTACGATGGTTGCGAATAATTTTCTTGGAAACAAAAGCGTGCAATTACAAAGATCTAGTGGAAACAATGCTTGAAATTTTCCAGTGCCTAGGTTGAAACATGAGCATAAAGCTTCATTTCCTATATACAGTCATCTTGATAGATTTCCCGAGAATTTAGGTGCTGTAAGCGATGAACAAGGCGAAATATTTCATTAAGACTTAAAAACTATGGAAGATCGGTACCAAGGAAGATGGGATTCTCACATGATGGCCGACTACTGTTGGAGTATTCAAAGGGATTGCCAAAACAGAACACACAGCAGAAATTGCTACAAACAAAAATTTATTCCCTGAAACTCGTGTAAGTAAAATTGTTATTTTTTTTATAAATATTCTTGTAATTTTTAATGAATATTGTTAATTAGTTATGTATCTAATTATCGGCCTCTCTCGCATTCAAAGCGCCAATACGTACCGTTGCAGGTTCTTACGCATTTATTCGTTTACTGACAAGCGAGAGCGGTGAGCGCTCCGATTCTGATCTGCGCACCGCTTTGAATAATAGGCTATATCTTCGGGAATTTTTCGAATGTCTTGATAAAAAGTTAGGAACAGATTTTTAAAAGTACATACTTTCAGAAAATAATATTAAAAAATCGATTTTTTTGATCCCCTAAATAGTGCTGCCTCCTTAAAAATATCAAAAACTTACAAATTAGCAAAAAGAAAATGCCATAGAGGAAAAACCTGACGTGATAGAGAAAAATGGGTTTGATATTTGAAATCAGCGCACCCAAATTAGTAAAAATCAAGTCTCATATAAAAGTCGGCAAAGATTGTGTTGGACTGTGTTATTCTTCTGACCGGTTTCCTATATATATATATATATATATATATATATATATATACACATAAATAAAGTTTTCGCCTCCCTTATGAGTCTGGCTAACTCATCACATTCTTCCTCTGAGCTTTTGGGTTGTGTTTCTATTAATCTATTGAACTTGACGATCCAGTCAATTCTGTAACTTGCTTCGATCGCTGTTTTTCATCACATTGTCTGATGTTGGCCTCATGATTTTTGCTTATTGCACCGTCCTTGGCACATGCTATTCTACGTTATCTATACTTCCACCTTCCTTTCTGCAGAGGTCATCTCCATAATTCTTCGTTCCCTCCATCCTAGAGAGTAGATCCATCAACAGAGTGAACTGTATTGTATTTCTTCTGGTCAAAGTGCAAACCATTGCGGTTGGCAACAATACGAGAGAGAGCACCATAGAATTACTGAGCTATCTTTGTTAAGATGTTTTAGTTTGTAGAAGGTTGTTGAGAATCTCTCTCATAGCCGCACATTGGGCCCTTTGCTCTGTAAGGAAACGAAATGTAAATTTTAGAAGCTTAAGAGAAAGGAAGAAAACTTTATAATTTTAGTTACCTTCGTTTAAAGATATAATCAGTACCATCGACAGGGTATAACATTGAGGCAGCCTGCCTCACTGCGTGGTTTAATAATGGCGCTCGTTCAGCTATATTGCGGTAGGCGCCGACGCTACGCTAACAATTTCTGTCAGTGTAGAAAGTGTGGAAAGAAGTTTTTCTAAGATTAAACTGATTAAAAATTATTTGCGAACAGCAATGACCCAAGAAAGATTGGTTGGTCTAGCAACTATATCGATAGAGGCTGACAAAGCTTATAATTTAAATTTAAAAGAGCTTAAAAACAGTTTCATTGTGCAATATCCTCATAGAGCAAACATTTAATTAATATTATGTAATTGTTTTGCATTAATGTTTCTCTTGTAATAAAAACAATAGCGATTGGAGATTTTCTTATATTTTGTCTTATAATCCATCAGGGGCGATATTTAATTGTTTGCCTCAGAGTGCGATCTAATCTTGCGACGACCCTGTGTGTGTGTGTGTGTGTGTGTTTTATATATACATATATTAACACTATACAGTATAATTCACATAATATCAGTATTTATGTTATATCACATAAATACTGATATTATGTGAATTGATTTTATTAGCAAATTTAGTTAATTCTATGTAATAGTTTTCGATAAGTCTCTGTCTTGACACTGGCCACTTGTCTCCGGAAGTGATGACGTGTTGTATTAGGGTCATCCGGATGGAGTCCAATAGCTGACAGTCGTCAAGTATGTGGTCAACCGTCTGGTGAAGGTGTGGACTGCAAATGCACGATGGTGATTCCAGGATATGGAATCTGTGAAGGTAGTGTCTTAGTTTTCCGTGTCCCGTTAGTAGCGTGGTTAAACCTGGAGAAATGGAGTGTCTTTTCAGCTGGAGTCTGTTTCTAATGCTAAGAAAGAATTCTTTTGTTGTTGATCCGTTTTTTGATGTTTTCCATTCTTCTTCCCACATATCTAGGCTTTTCTCTTCTGCAAGTGTTTTTATTACAGATTTCGAGAATTTCTGGTAACTTGTTTCTAGCCGCTTCTTTAGCCAACTGATCCGCTCTCTCGTTGCCTGCTTTCACCCAGCAGAAATTGATTTCCCATCCCTCTAGAGTGAGATTTCGAACCAGATTTCTTGTCTGTTCTATCAATGCAATATGGTTCTGGTTTTTTATGCCGTCTATAGTGCTTTTACTATCGCTGTAGATTGTTGCTGTCTTTTGCTGAGAAGTGTTGAGTTCTAATTCTTGGAGATATGTGAGTGACTGAACTATAGCAAGTTGTTCTGCTTGGTTGTTGGAACAGAGAGGATGCAGTCTAGAACAGCGTTCTTGTATTATGGACTGTCTGTTGTATGCAGTGAACGAACAACTGACGTTCCTTTCGGTTTTGCTTCCGTCAGTGTATATTTGGAATTCGTCACTTTCAGAGCTTTACTTCTCCTTAATATTTGTTTTCTTTGCTGGGTGAGGCCACTTACTGTAGTGAAGCCGACGTTCGTAGCAATTTGGATCGATTTTGTAACGTTCGATATATCTTCCGGAAGTGACTTCGTATATAAGAGATAATCCTTGTATTTTCAGGCAGATCGGTGTTAGAGCTGCAATAACGCAAGCTGCCTCGAAAGATATTGTCCTGTATCCTTTGATTATACGTATGGCTATAAGACGTTGAACTCTAGTTTTTGTCGGTTTATCTTTGATTTTAGTGTATGTTTCCAGGCAGATGCAGCATAAGATATCAGTGGTAGTATAGCACCGGTATATATCATTTTCAGGGCTCGTTGGCCTAATCCCCACTTAATCCTTGCCGACTTAGCTAGAAGGTTTACTATTTGTAAGCTTTTTTCGGCAACATATGAGATGTGCTTATTGAAGGTGAATTTTTCGTCTATTGTTACTCCTAGGTATTTTAGCTCACTGGCTACCTCGAGAACTTCTCTGTTTAGGAAGACTGTTACAGGTTGTTTTGATTTTTTTTTTTTTTTTTTTTTGTGAGATGTGGAGCACTTTAGACTTCGTGCTATTGAAGGTCACTTTCTTCTCGCGTGCCCACTCTTCAATTTTAAACGGCAACTCATTGGCCGTTTCTTCTAACTGTAAGCCGTCGCGTCCCCGAATCATTGTCATCGGCGAAGGCTATGACTTTTGTTTCAGTGGTGACAGGAAGTCTTAAAAAGCGAGTGATACTGAATGTTCCAGAAACCTGGCCCACAGCAGGATCCTCGCAACCAGCCTCGTTTGACTTTTTTCGTTACAGTTGTGTTTTTTTAGTGTCATGGTTGCTCTTCTGTCTGAAAAATAATTTTTTGTAAGGTTGAGTAAGTTTTTAGGGCATTTTAAATCTATTAATTGATTGATTATGGCTGGCCACCAAGCAATATCGAAGGCTCCTTGTACATTGAGTGAGATCAGTAGTACGTCTTTTTTTTTTTTGCTGTAGACTGTGCTCTACGAACTCTTTCACTTCCATAATTTCGTCTACTGTTTTGAACTGAGGTCTGAATGAGTATTGATTGCCGCTTAATACGTTTCTTGAGTAGACGTGGTGCATTATTCGGTTTATTAGAAGTTTTTCTAGTACCTTACCGGCAACATTTATGAGGCTGATTGGTGTGTATTTGTTAGTTTCGTCGGATGTTTCTTTTCCTGGTTTGATTATAGGTATAATTTTTGAGTGTTTCCATATCGAAGGAAATCGTCCTCTTTTTAGGCATTTGTTGTAAACTGTTGTTACGAATTCGAGAAACGCTGTTAAGAGTATGTCGCTGCTTATTCCGTCTTCTCCAGAAGTTTTTCTTGGATCCATTGATCTTAATATTGATTCGATTTCATTAGTTGCAAATGAGTCGTCGTCAGGAAAGTATATATCTATTTCCATTCTTTGTCTGCAAGTTTTGTGGATTTCTTCATCTGTTGATTCATCGTCATCGGGAATAAACTTCTCTATCATAATAGCTGCAGTTTCTGCTAAGTTTTTAGTGTAGGTGCCATTTGTTTCTTGATAGTTGATAGTATAGGTGTTGTCTTGTTCTTGTTTGCTGCTAATTTATATATGTAATTCCAAAGATTGGATACGGTTGAAACTGTACAAATTTTTTTCCATGATTCTGTTTTCGCGTTTGTAATTTTGGACTGATAGCTGTATTTAGCTTTATAGTAGTTCTGTCGTCTGCTCTCTCTTAAATCTTGGTTTTTGTATGTTCTTTGGTATAGTCGTCTGAGTGCGTTGACACGTTTTCTTAGGACTGTTAGTTCGTCGTTCCACCACGGTATTGATTTTCTTCCATCGATGTTTAGCTTCTTGGTTGTTCTGAGTGTTTGTTCGCTGGATTTTTTCAGACCTGATGAGAGTGCAGAAGCAAGAAAGTCTATATCGCTTTGTGCCGATGCCCAGATGGCTAGGTTTTTGTCTAAACTGAGCTGTTTTTCGCTGTTCGCATTAAAGTGATGTTCTGAGATTAAGAGTGAAAATTCTCTTTTTAATGCTTTTATAAAGTTCTCTAGGTTGGTTTTATTGGTGAAGTATTTGATGTTAATGCGGTAGTTTTTGTTATCTATTCCGTTTAAATTTTTGTTACTGACGAAACTTATTATGTGATGGTCAGAACAGCTTTCCTCTTCTTCGTATTTCCATTCAGTGGTAAAATAGCGCTGTTTACCATTGTTAGATCGATGAAGCTGCTTCCTCTGGTATTTTCGAATGATGGAGTGTTACAGTCGTCGTTTGTGTAGGGAATTTGATGCTATGAACTCTTCCAAATTTTTACCTCTATTGATTGTGCTCTCGTTAAACCATAAAACCGAATGGGCGTTGCTATCTATTTCCATAATTAAACCGTGGTTGATGGTAAAATCCACGATGTTGCTCATTTTTTCTAAGTCATATTTTATATCAGCGTGATAGTTTAGATACATACTTGCAGCGAAAGTTTTAATTCCTCTGTACGTAATTTCAATTAGTACCGAGCCCTCGTTGCTGTGCCGAGAAATTAATATTGCCTCGACTTCAGGGTTGACCACCAGTATTGCAGCTCTCTTTCTTTCAGATCCTTTGGAAAATATTTTAAAATTACTTGGAAAGCCGCATATTTTGTCGTTGATAATGCCAGTCCTTTATATATATTTTTTTTCTATTTATGAGTTTTGTTAAGTTATTAACAGCCTTAATAGAGCTTTGTAGATTTATTTGAAGACATGCCAGGGAAGTAGTGCTGTTTCTGCAAGCTTTATTATTGCTTTCCATAATCTATGTTTTGAATTTTGAGCTGTTTGTGGTAGTTGTATGTCTGGCGGTCTTTGCTTAATGCCATGTGTTTGGAGTCGTTTTTGGTTTTATCATGCTTGTTGTGGTTTTGGCAATTCATGCACTTCATCTTTCATGAGCACTCGTTGAACTTATATTCTTTAGAACAGAATGGACAGGTGGTTTTTCCCCTGCAATGTTGTGTATGATGTTGAAATTTATTGCAGTTAAAGCATCTCAGAACGCTTACGTAGTCTGCACAATGGCAAATTCTCCATAGGTTTTTTAACACCGATTTTCAGCAGTTTGGTCCTCACCATTGGATCGACTTCTATAATCAAGTTTGTGTGTGTGTCCGATCTATATTTCACTTTTTCTTCACTGTTTGCTGATAATATTTCATATCTCAGAGTATAATTCATTAATAATAAATGACACGTAAAAATTCAAAACAATAACAAAATTAGGAGAAAGGGAAGCTGTGTTTACTAATCGCGATCATTTTTACGTTTAATAGTTAATTCAAAACAAAGTGTGTTAACAATTCTTTTGGAAATTTTACTAGATTTTTTTTTAAATCTTTTTTTATAAAATTTGAAATAAAAATTAAACTTTCGTTTGTTTCTTAATAATAATTATATACTAGAAAAATTGTAAGATATATTTAAATATATATATTTTTTATATATAAAAATAAATATATATTTATTTTTATTTGTACTTCATATGAAGATCAGAGTTATAACCTGTAATTTCGGAACAACTACGGATATTCCTTCCCCACGGATTGCGTATCATCATCATTATCAAAAGACAACCATGTAAATAGTAATTATGAGTAATAATAGAGTCTATGTAGCTCAGTCGGTATAGAAGAAGCCCTTTGCCAGGAAAGACCTGGGTTCGATTCCTGTCTATGATGTGAGAAACTTTTATCTGGTCTCTTTCGACTAAAGGTGAGTTAGTCGGTCTCATACGGGGTGAGGGTTTTTTACACTCGAAAACTCGGATTTTTAATCCTATAGAACAGGCAAACCCGACCCTGTGAGTACACATGGGTTTAGAGTCATAAATATATATACCTATCCCTCATTAGGATGGATCACCCCCCCCCTCCCTCAAAGTTAGTAGGGAGAAAGGGGGAAAATCCCATACGAATAAATTAATGAGCAACAATAAGAGCGTTGTTGTTATTATTATAGAATATCTTACAATAAATAGGATTTTGCCAGATGTGACCAAGAGTAGTGATTTTGCCAATATTTAACAAACAACATTTATGAGTTATTTTAATATTTCTTTGTGTTGCTTTAGAGGCTAATAAGGAAAAAAAAAAAAAGATTTTAATCAGAGAAACGCTACTAATAAAAATGGATTTTTCGATTGGAATATTTGAAAAAATATTCTTCCTTGCTTTCAGAATCTTTATTTATTTATTTATTTTGTTCTAATATTTGTTAACATTTAGGGAAATTATTTTCAGATTGGTTGTCATCTTCAGTGTATTGGGAATAATTTATTTTAAAATAGAACGTATGTATAAATGCAATTAAAAGTAACCAAAACGAGTTAAAAGGGGAAAAAAAGACGGCTAGCAACCCAATACGCTACTATTACATTAGAGAAATGATAAAAGCAGAGCAAGAAATCGGAATATTAAAACAATCTCCAAGAAAGAGGACAATGCTTGAGATGTTGTGAAATAACAAACAGTTTGAATTCAGTTTCATTACTCTGGTATAAAGGAGAGTTAACACTGCGTTCATCGATCACCCATCAACAAGCCACAGGATGGCACTAAACTGTGGAGACTATAAAAGTAGAGATTCGCTGTCTACACATTTCCGATATGTAAGTGTAAAACAGCTACTTCCTTTTATTCACTCCATATATGCAAAAGCTGTGTACTCTTATATTAAAAATACAAGTTATCATTTACGGATAGAAAAATCAGAACTCCATGGTGAATACAGAAAGTTTTAAAGAGGCAGTGAAGGAAAAGAAGAAAGCACATCAAAAGTTCCTGGAAAATAAGTCGGCTTGTGCTCTTAGAGAATACAGAGACAAATGTAAGAAAGCGAAACACTGTGCAAAACTAGCTAAACAAAAGTCATGGGAAGACTTTGGTAAGAACATAGAAAATAAATATCAAGAAGGTTGCAAGATATTCTGGAGGCTGTTGAAGAAGCTCAGAAATGGAGGAAAGAGTGCTGTAAAAGGGATTAGAGATGATAAAGGTGATATGAAAACTGGCGTAAAAGATATCCTTGAAGTATTGGGTAATTTCTTTGAAAAATTACTAAATGAAACTAGCAGTGATGACAGCACAATGATAAAAAAACACTGACCAGATAAGGTGCAGTCAGGAATACATATCCATACTTGAATAGAACTTGAAATGCGGAAAGGCAGCAGGTATAGATGATATTCGACCAGAAATGCTGAAGTATGGAGGTATAAAAGTCTTAATGTGGCTGCACTGCACAGTTCAGAAGGCCTGGACAGAGGGACGAATTCCAAATGATTGGAGTGGAGCTCTCATAGTACCCATATATAAAAAAAGATATAAAACTGAATGTGAGAATTATAGAGGTATTTCCCTACTGAGTGTTCCTAGTAAGATTTAAGCAAGCATACTTGAAAAATGATTGAAAAGGATTGTGGAATAGAAGCTTGGTGAAGGACAAGCTGGATTCAGGCCAAATACAGGTTGTCAGGATGAGATCTTCACTTTACGACCAATAGTTGAGAAATCATGGGAATATAACAGAGATCTGTGTTTAAGTTTTGTCGATCTGGAAAAGGCATATGACAAGGTGCCAAGAGAGAAGCTATTCAATACGCTACAGTTATATGGTGTTAATGGGACATTATATCAAGCAATACTTGGTCTTTGTTTGAGTTGTAAGTCAGCAGTTAGAATTGAAGGAAGTACAGGAAGATAGTTTAATGTTAAATCTGATGTGAGACAAAAATGTACGTTATCCCCTCTGTTATTCACATTAGCTACACATCATAAAATAATCTCTTATGAATCCATATCTGAATAGGGAAGTGTTTCATTTATTTTAACGAGGCTTGGTTCTTGTCAAATTTGCAGGACGCAGGAAATTTTAAAATCAGCCATAATATTTTATTTCTAGATTGAAGTGAATTAAGTACTAAAATTTGGTAACGAATTTCTTGCATTTTTAATTTAAGCTGGTCAGTTGTCATCTCTACCAAATTGCATCCGATTACGTAAACTCTTTATAAAAAGAAATCGAAAGAAATTATCATTTCAAAACCTCTGAACATTTTAGAAAATACAGCTCTTGGTTTCTTTTAGATGGATTTGTTTTTTATGTTATCCTTTAAATTTAAATCCAGTTTAAATTTATTTTTTCTTATCATTAAATGTCATTTGCCCTCTCATATAATATATATAAAGATAGATACACTTGCATAAGACTCAGGCACATGCGCAAAGGGGATCACATAATTTGATATTGTTGAACATATCGATTTTGTCATGCGTCTGTGTATAAATATAAATGGGAATTTTTTAAAAAAATGAAAATAATGAATGCGAAGGAGAAGATAAGCTGAGTCGATTTATGTACGCCATTCTATACGCATCGAGTGAATTTTGTGGTACGCGTGTTGGTTTCGCTACAGTAATTGTTAATCAGTACACAGTGCCTGATGTTTCTTTTTTATTTACTTTTTCATTTATTTTATTTTCAAAGTGTGGCTCTGGATTGTTTTTTTCCCCCTCTGGATGCTTCACTTTCCCCTGACAAATGTCAAACCAACACTGAACTCCTTTTGTTTTAGCGACGAGTACATTTTGGTAAAATATTAAATTGAATCCTGTAGTCTATCCCGTTGCCATCCTAAATGGACATAACTTTCCTGATAGAAAGTATTTAATAATAATAGTAATAATCACAACAAAACCCATTTCAGAACACACATTAATCAGTACCAATTTGGAGCCTCCGTAGCTCAGTCGGCATAGGCGAAGCCCTTTGGCCGGGAAGACCTGGGTGCGATTCCTGTCCGTGACGTCCCTCAGAACAGGCAAACCGACTCGTGAACACACACGAATCTGCAGTCATAAAATACTTAATCCCTCAATAGGAGGGCCCAACCAATCCTAAGGGTCGGTCGAGGAACTAGAACCCCACACGAATAAAAACAAGTACCAGTTTGGATCGGACCATCGTCACCTTGCTGCAGACACGCATCGAACTGCAGAGATAATGAAATGTCTTCCCAGAATTCTAAACCTGCTTCGGTTTGTTTACGCTATCACATAAACAGCTTCTTTATGCATTTATTCATGTTTAATATAAATGAATACAGAAATGCAATTTTATTCAAATTTCTTTAATAACTATTTTTAAAGGTTTCTTTAACACTTATCAGAAAATTTTCTAGAAAAATATTAAGATGAATGTTTATATTATAATTTTCTAAATTTATATACATTTTTTTTTAAAAACTAGCTTCAAAAAAAATGTTTTATCAACATTGATATGATAGAGAACAGTTGAGATAAAGTGACTATAATCTACTCCGTCAAAAAGACCGCTTCTGTCCAATGTGTAGTTTCTTCATTTGTGTATTAGAAGGAAGCACCAGTTATTTCAAAGTGAAGGCTTGTGCTATATTTAGTTACTGGACCAGCTGTGGGTAGGATTACGTTAGGCATTGCGTACGAATTATGGTATAACCATGTCCACCTGTTCATATTGAATCTGAATAACGTACAGTTAAGCACGTGGCATTTGATGCTTTGTGGTATTCTAAAACTCGAACTTGAACTCTTCAACGAAAAATATTATTCTTACACGCTGATGTGATCGATCCAAATAAATAATGTGTTTCCGCTCAGTTCTGTGGAGACCGTTTGTAAATAGAGCAGTTCAACATCTTAACCAATGCTTTCACGTGAGATGCCTGCAGATAAATTAGTTTTACCACTCTTTCTAAAAATAAAAATAAACTCCCCAAAATATTCATTATGGATGAACTGGATTTGGATTGAAACTCAGGACAATCACATTGCATTCCCCTTTTATAAGTAATAGGATAGGAAAGAAATGCATTTATCAACAGTAATCATCCTGCATGTGTGTGTGTGTGCGCGCACGTGCGTGCCTGCTGACCCTTGAAAAAGCTAGTGCACCCACTGAATCTTTTTGCTGGAGCGTATTGTCCTAAGGATGGAGATGGCATTGCAATGATATGGATTTCGCTCATGGAAGCATGCGTACTACACTGTTGAGAGCTGGGCCTGCTCTACATCGGAGCAATTTATGTTACCGGCTTGTATCATTCCAACGCAATACTGCTCCCTGCCAAAAAAAAATGTAATCATTTGTATGACGATAATAACATCTGAACAGTAGCAGGCACAAAACATCAACCTGAATCTGAGAGGACATCTGTTGGATGAAAAGTAAAGCAGAACGACGACACACCTGAGGCAAGATATTTTATTAGAGGAACTTATAGATTTTGGAAAAATTGGTGCTCACACTCAGAAATGGGCATAAACTCATGCTGTTCTTTGCAATGAGTTTACTAAGAGAAAGTCATTTTAGCACCTTGCTCACATTTCATAATGATATACCACTGAACGAGACAAGGGGAATGGATACAACATGATACTTTAGGATTTTTGCTAAGGCTTCTGACAGAATATTGTATTCTGATAATAACGATATACTGTTATTGTAACAAAAGGCTGTTTGTTTGACTATATTGTAATATCTTCTTTATTCTTTATTAGCAGTGCGCTTTTGCCTTCGTAACCTTTCTTACTTATTCTATTACTATGTTTATCCACTTTTCGTATTTACTAGTCGTATGCCTATGAACACTGGAAAATTTATTTGTTAAGACTGCGCCACCAGTATCGGCATAAGACTTAGTAATACATCCGGTAGATCTCTCTCTCTCACTAGCATAAATTCCTTCAATAAAGTTTACATAAACACTCATGGTTCTAAAGTATTTAAACTACACTTTTAATCCTTTAGTTGTTTCCTGCTCACAGATCTGAGTTTATTTAGGAACAGTGCATTGTAAAATAAGAGATCAGGCTGCACTCTATTAACATATAAATAAAACATTTATTTACATTAATAACAAATTACAAGGTTCATCTAATAAATACTATATAAATACCAGGAACAAGACCCAAAGAAAGATTCTTCTTATTATTTTTAAATAAAATTTATTCAGCTGGAAAAACGCAATTGTGATTCCTATCTTTAAAAAAGGTAATAGAGATGACCCTAAAAACTGTAGAGGTATCAGGGTACTAAATTCCTGTTACAAAATATATAGCAGAATCTTAAATAGCAAACTAATGAAATATTCCGAAAACTATTTTAGAAGTACAGAATGGATTTAGAAAACGACGATCATGTATAGACTTGGCCTTTTGCCTAAAATTGATAATAGAGAAAAGAAGAGAATACAATTTAGAAACGCATATTGCATTTATTGACTTTGAAAAAGCATTTCGCAAAGTTAAAAGAAACATATTATTTAACATATTAAAAGAAAGAAATACCAAATAATTATTATAATAACGGCTATTTTGCCTGCTTCAGTTTAGGAGTGCCCCTGTTTAAATGTCATTGGCTATTTACTCACCGATTCTTAGGGCATTCTAGATGTAAATGTACCAAAAAGTATATGTAGCATAAGGAAGAGAAATTTACACATACCTTTGTTCTGGGTGTTGCGTCTTTTCCTCCTTCTGCGATGTCGAAAAACTACTGAGTGTGTGGAGGGGGGGGTAGGCAAATTGGGAGAATTAAGTTAGAAAAACCCGGGTTTTTTCCAGTAATATATATAAAAACATATATATTATATTATTATATTATATAGGGTGGGGAAAAGGTGAAAGGGTTGATTTTTTATATAGGGAGGGGGAAAGGGGGTTTGACTGGGTGCGGTCCGTTTCGACTATTCTTGGTCGTCATCTGAACACATTGGGAAAGTGGATGCTATGTCAGGTCGGGTAGGTGCTTCTGTTTTTGAAGTGTTTGTGTTATCGCGGCTGATAACACAAACAACTTATAACACAAAACGCTAATAAGAGGCGATAACACAAACACTTCAAAAACAGAAGCACCTACCCGACCTAATATAGCATCCACTTTCCCAATGTGTTCAGATGACGACCAAGAATAGTCGAAACGGACCGCACCCAGTCAAACCCCCTTTCCCCCTCCCTATATAAAAAATCAACCCTTTCACCTTTTCCCCACCCTATATAATATAATAATATAATATATATGTTTTTATATATATTACTGGAAAAAACCCGGGTTTTTCTAACTTAATTCTCCCAAATTGCCTACCCCCCCCCCTCCACACACTCAGTAGTTTTTCGACATCGCAGAAGGAGGAAAAGACGCAACACCCAGAACAAAGGTATGTGTAAATTTCTCTTCCTTATGCTACATATACTTTTTGGTAAATTTACATCTACAATGCCCTAAGAATCCGTGAGTAAATAGCCAATGACATTTAAACAGGGGCACTCCTAAACTGAAGCAGGCAAAATAGCCGTAATTATAATAGTTTATTAAGAGGAGTAACATGGGAGTTTTCCCAGAAATAATATACAAATACAAATAAGATTAAATCATGAGCTCTCATATATGAGAGAGATAAACCAAGGGATCTGACAGGAATGTCCCCTCTCAGCAACTCTTTTTAATATTTACTTAAATGAAATAATAATAAAATGGAATAAAAATTTACATCAAGATATTAAACTTTCTCCTACAGTGAACTTAAACATTCTCCTTTTTGCCGACGACCAAATAATAATTACAATTTCTGAAGATAACTTACAGAACGCTATTTTAGATCTAAATGAGATAGCCAAAGATTATGGTATGATAATATCAACAGAAAAAGCAAAAACTATGGCCTTTAAAGGACAAGATCCAGCAAGAACTAAAATAGTAATAGATAACAAGATCTTAGAACAGGTGAATTCATTTAACTACCTAGGATGTATGATCACATATGAAAATGAAAAAGATATAAACGTAAAAATTGCAAAATATTTAAAAATAATAGGTGTAATTAATTCTATATTTAAACCAAAAACCTAGTTCAAAAACAAACCAGACTAAAAGGCCGAGTCTATATATGATCGTCCTTTTCTAAATCCATTCTGTACTTCTAAAATAAAGTTTTCGGAATATTTCATTAGTTTGCTATTTAAGATTCTGCTATATATTTTGTAACAGGAATTTAGTATACTGATACCTTTATAGTTTTAGGGTCATCTCTATTACCTTTTTTAAATAACTAAAATAGTAATAGATAACAGGATCTTAGAACAGGTGAATTCATTTAACTACCTAGGATGTATGATCACATATGAAAATGAAAAAGATATAAACGTAAAAATTGCAAAATATTTAAAAATAATAGGTGTGATTAACTATATTTAAATCAAACCTTGTTCAAAAACAAACCAGACTAAAAGTATTAGCCCTACCAGTCAATGTATGGATGCGAAATCTAGACAATAAAACAAAAAGACAAACAAAGATTAATAACAGCAGAAATGAAGTTTATGAGAAAAACTGCAAAGTATACTCTATTTGATCACAAAAGAAACGAAGAAATGAAAGAATTAAACCAAGAACCAGTAATAGAAAAAATTAAAAAATATAAACATAAATGGATGGAACACGTTCAAAGAATGAAAACATAAAGATTACTAAAACAAGCCTTAAAGTACAAGCCATTGGGAAAAAAAACCAGGACGTCCTCTTAAACGATTCAACGATGACTTCTAAAGCCAGAACAGGCCATGATGATGATGATGATGATTAACAAATTACGTTAATTCATCAATAGGGAGGTTACTCTCTCTACCTATCCATTAAACGTTTAGCATACAGAAACAAAATTCCACTTTCTATACTAAATAACTATTCAATATATTTGCTCAATTACTTCTCTGCTTATTAAATCAAATTATTGAAACCTTAACTTACAAAGAGGTTAGCTAACTATGCTAAGTTATTACACAAATCTTATGCCAATTATTAACAAATCAGAGGACTTTCTTAAAGACACTTCTTATTACTATTTCTTATCAGTCCATCTATAACGTATCCTAGATTACAAAAGGAATGTACAACAAAAGATGGAACAGACTTACAGAGGCTCTGTGTCGCGCACCCATCCAAAAGTCTTGCACTAAAGTCCCTATGTCTTTTCTTTCATCTCGGGTCTTAGGCTTCCTTCTGGAGTGTCTTGCTTCAGTGGCATCTCATTGGAATATTTGCGGCCTTTGGACTGCAATCTGTGGTACACCAATAACTCAGGCAAAAGGACATCCGACCGACACTTGGCTCGGGTATTTACATAGGCATTTCTCTCAACATTTTCATCTGGCTTGGCCTCACTGTAACGTCCCGTCCTCTGGATCCTACTCCCGGTATAACTGCCGACCCTGATAACTGCCTCCTCCGATGTTCGGCTCAATCCCTCTTTATTTGGTGTTCTCTGGGACCTTGCACCAAGGGTTGTAATCCCCCGAAGAATTTGGCACGACTCCTTGATCTTCTGTTAAGACCGACCCGTTCTTTCTTCTCCTCTGTGCACTCCTATAATTCTACCTTGTTGGGCAGCGGAAATTTGTCTGAAACTTGCCTATCTCTTCGACACTAACTTTGAAGGTGTTTATACGCAGAGCTCGCAAACAACTTTGTCATACACTTAAATCGTAAACAACTTTCTTATGCCCTTACATAAAGCTATTATACAAAGTTCCGGTGGCAAAACATTGCCTTTGTTTTTGACATTCTAGAAATTTTTGTTAAAGCAGTAAGTACAGTCAATTCCCATAGGGTTATTTACATTAATATTTAGCATAAAATATATAGAGACAAGGTTATTTTTGTAACAATCTCACGAGACTTGACCTCTGTAAAAATCGATGTAAAGCGCTTTGGTATTTCCAAGCTACATCGAGTTTTACAATAGCATGGAAGACGTTGCATAAATTGGAGAATATGGGTTTTGATTATAAAATATTAACATGGTTAAGAGGATGGTTGACTGACAGATATCAAAGAGTCGTATATGGTGGTGAGAATCTGTGAGATTCAAGGCAACCAGTAGTATGCCTGAAGGATCAGTTCTTGGTCCGATATTATTCCGTCTGTAAATTAATGATATTTGGAAGTCTTTGACAAGCAACATACAGTTATTTGCCGATGATGCAAAGATATGTAAGGTAATCAGGAATGCAGCTTATATTCAGTGCTTACAGAATGATCTGAATCCGTTGTGATTCAGATACAGAGAGTGCTGAGTAGAGTCTCAAAATGATATCAGGATTGTGGAATACTGATTATGAAGACGAATTGAGAATTTGTAGATCGCAGACACTGGAAAACAGGAGAAAGAGGGATGATATGACTGAGACTTCTGAAAGGGTCATACAGGATTTCAGTTGGTGGAATTTTTCATTTTATGGAAGGTGGAGAATGGACAAGAGGACATTGTTGGAATCTAAGAATGTAGGGGTGAGAGCTACATTTTTTCTCTCATAGGATGGTGCATGATTGGAATGATTGCCGTTGGATGTTGTGGGTGTAAGTAACGTCAGTGAATTCAATAATTAGTGTGATAGCTGGTGCGTGTAGTCTGTGGTCTCCCTTGATGAGTCTCTGACCTAGGGATCCCAGACGTCCCTTAAAATATGTGATCATCCCGTTTTTGGCTAATGCTTCCTGTTGTTGATCTCTTAAAAATGTTGAAGGAGAACTATCAAATTTAAAGAAAGTAGTGGAGTTCGTTATGTGTATCCCTGGAACAAATGCGTGTGTCGAAAGATTATTTTCTCGCATGAACGCACTGTGGACTGATGAAAAAACAAATTGTCTGTAAAATCAATGCTTATTGTAAAATCATTCTTCAGTGAGGATTGTGTAGCTTTTCATGATATGATTCTTAAAAATAAACAATTGTTAAGTGAAATTCATTCTTCAGAAAAGTATTGCAAGACTGATTGATTAATAAGAATATTGTCAGGTGAGAAGAGCATTACTGTATTAACGATCTATTTTGTATCTATAAAAAAACCATTTGATGGCAACTTAAAGTCACTTAATGAAAATATGCAGCCTAACAATTTGATTTACTATTTGTTTACTCATACTTAGTAAAGTGTGTGCATAGTAAACCTTACCAGGAACACACTTGGAAAGTTAGAATCGTTTTGTAAGACTGGCATATCTGATGGATGCGCATACTAAACTTTCACCCTCAGTCATGAGTGTCCCGTATTTTTTTCCAATGTATCTGGGATCCCTACCCTGACACCCCCTCCCGGAAGTCTGTAAATAATAATAATAATGATATATTCACTTTCCCAAGCGCATACCATATATGCGCTTGGGATACTCAATTTAGCTTAAATTTGTTATAAATATTAAAATTGTTATTAAGCCAATTATCTATCCTTTTGTCTTTGTTGACAATTCATATTTTTCGTAAAACTATTTAGTTCTACTTTTTAATCAAACTTAAACTTTCGTACTCTCATACGATTCTTATTCATTTGTTTATCATTCAGTCTCGTATATTCTAATCCTATTTTATCAGATTATCATATTCTATTCAACTTGAGTGATATTAAAAGAAAACATTTTGCCTCTTCAAGTAATTCGAACTAAAATTACAGTTTCATACTTTAACGTATGTAATATTTAAGGATAAAAACTGGCATAGTAGGATTTTTTCAGAAATTAAAAAAAAAAACATTCTTAAAAATGTCAGAAACTAGAGATTTAATACCATTGAATTTTAAAAAGATTTTTTAAGTTATTCTTTTTAAAATATTTTATAAATTTCTGATATTACAGGTTATTCAGACATTAATCCCATTATCTGAATGTGGTTTGTGTTCTTCGCGACAGCCAATACGAGAGAAGTGAGTTGGGGAAATTTTACTTCACTTGCGCTAAAATGTATTAAAATAGATAAGCCAGTTAGTAATTGTTCACCAAAAGAACCTCATTATTAATTTCATGGTTTTTGTCGTAGCTGGCAGCAGCTTTCTTGAGTGACGACATACTATTCGACCGTATAAATTTATTATTTTTTAAAAATTTCTAAACACTGAATTTCACTTAATACTATTCAGTCGGCCAATGGATTTAATAAAAGTTGCAATATAGGAAGTACACAAGTAAAAGAAAGCAATCGAATTCTCTGAAGATCTGTTGTGTACATCCTATATTGCAACTTTTATTAAATTTTGTGCGGATTTAAGGTTGATTTATTGCAAATGTATGCTTAAACACTTTTTTTCGCAATAGTTCGATTAAAATAAAAAAAAAATCTGCAACTGTCAATAAAATCCAACTGCCATTTGTCGATAAGCACCTATAAAAAAAATCAGCTAACGCCTTTTATTCGCCTTATAATTAAAGCTCTGATCATGGCAGGAGGGTAACAGCAATAGCCGAGCCTCAGTTAGAGCTTCACTTGCTTCAGCATTGCCAT
Source organism: Typopeltis vanoorti (assembly GCF_054136105.1). Lineage (NCBI taxonomy): Eukaryota > Metazoa > Arthropoda > Arachnida > Uropygi > Thelyphonidae > Typopeltis > Typopeltis vanoorti. The sequence continues at coordinate 38,986,923 of NC_143565.1, forward strand.
CCATTACCATCCAAGGGTATTGGATTGAATGAATCCGTCACCGCATCTCACGGTCGATTGATTTATTCAATCACCCTTATTCGCCTTATAGGGAGTAGGTGAGGCCTTTTATACCCTATCTAGCTTTTGGAGATTGAGTGGGCAGTTCAATCTCCACCGGTAGCCAATCAGAAATAGCTGGCCCACGTCTATCACTAATTATAGCAGCCACCGATGAAGAGGCTGGCAAAAGTGCTGCCATCTATTGGTACCTAACCCTAACAAGATATGCTACTGTCTGAAATAATTTGTGTTCTACGGTCGATTTTCTTGAGTTTACAGGATAAAAAAATCCGAGTTTCCAGGAGGAAAAACCCGCTTGCCTGTGCCAGAGATCGGCTAACTCGAGAATCGATCGAAGAAAGGCCTTAGAAAAAGTTCCTCCAGTCGGCAACTAGACTTGAACTATAGATAAGCACCTATAAAATTCCTAAATAGGTCGTCCCTTATGTATAACTTTATTTTTTCCATTCTATGCAAATTAGTCTGGCTTTCTGGCTTGATGAATTTTACTGAAATTTACAGCAGTTCTTAAGATTTTAGGCTTTGCTGTAAGATTCATTTGGCCTAAAAGAGTTTAAAATTTTTTAAATAATTTACAACTCCTAAACTACACTGAAGTGTTTTGTTGTTCACTTGTTGTGATAATGAATGCAATAAGCAGACATAAATGCGATTCATGAAATGTTTTGTATCCACATGCAGAAGAAGAACTGCTTTGCGCAGGCTTCCATGGAGTGAGGACGTGATACGGTTGTTGTTATTCTCACGTAGCACGAATACGACAACAAAACTGTGTTAAGATGAAGAATTGATTGAATATGCAAAATGTGCTCCTTGTTTAAATCAAGGAGCACATTTTGCCTTGAGCCTCCGGTATGTATCGAATGTTCGTAGCTAAGATTGAACAGAAAATACAATTTTTTTCTTATATTTTTATTCAGAGAACTGTTTACAAAATAATACTTTACAACTTCTTAACTACACTCGAGTGTTTTGCACATAGGAAAACAAAAGTTTAGTCAAAACTGTTATGTCACTAATCCTGTTTTCCAGCTGAAAAACTGGACTCCTTTGTGTGACGTAAATGGTTTCTGTAGTTTACATGCACTACATTCCATGCTTCGCGTGTATTCGCACAGATTGAAAATCTGGAATCTCGAGTTCACACACGCGGAACAAATTAAGTCTTACATGAAGTAGCAATTCGGGCTCAGGATCATGACGTAGTTCTCTGACGCCAGTGTAGATGATTCCCTCTATTCCACAACGAAGCCAACCTGTTCTTTCAATTCAGAAGATAAAGAATCTATTTGATGATTTAAAGATATTTCTTTATATTAAAAGACTTCCTTCAACTCAGTGAAAGTCTCGTTGGGTGATTCTTCAGATAGATTAATTCGTCCCCCGAAAGATTAATTGCAATATGCAGTGGTGGCTTCGATGGCATTTCTCGATTAGATTCGTAGTCATTCTTCTTGTCTTGGTGGCAAGGTTCGAATTGTCCTGAAGGTTTGAGCTCCAGAGGTGATTCCTGTTTTAAGTTGCCTTTTTTATACTTTCTTATTCCAGCAGTATCTATATTAGAGTATGCTCGATACGATTCCAGATGTTTGCAATATTTTCACCCTCCTCCGGTTGCACATACTTCAACTTCTGTTTTAATTCACGCTCATATTTTCTTCTCTCTTGTTTTATATCTAGTTTGCTAATATTGCATCTCAGTTGATTCGCATGTGCTGAAAAATATTTACTGTTTACTTCAATCTTAAGTAATGCCGATTATGAGATGGTCACTATCACACTCAGCTCCTCTGAAGCAACGGATATTCAGAATGCAATTTCCATATCGTTTAATGATTATGATATACCCAGGGAGGGTAATGGATGGCAATGCTGTTGCCAATGAAGTTTTAACTGAGGCTCGGCTATTGCTGTTACCCTGTTACCCTCCTGCCATGATCAGAGCTTATAGCGCTATATTACCCTATCATACATTTTCTTTATTACAGATAATGGGGAATATGAAAAGCATTCTTGTTTTTGCTTGAATATATGACCATTAGGAGATTTTCACGTCTGCTTGTGTGTATTCTTCCTCATAAACAGAATAGTGCGTCGTATTATGAAATTTCTGGATGTGGCCAAATTAATTAACCTTCCTACATTAATATTTGGCTTCCAATAATTTTTATATTATTTCTTCTTTTCCACCATGTTTACAATCAAATCGGCATAAAACGATCATATCCATTTTCCATGTCTTTTACTGATTACGATATCAGCTATTTGATTGAACGTATGATCATTAGGAGATTTCCACATCTGCTTGCGTGTATTCTTCCTCATGAACATAGTGCGGCGTATTATTACGTTTCTGGATGTGACCAAAATAAATAATCTTTCTCCATTATTGTTACTGGTGCCGAGTTATACGATGCCAAGCATCTAACGTATGTCGGTATTTGGTTTTCGGACGAGCCTGGTCACGCCACGTCTCCATCTCAGCATTCTGATTTCCATGGAATGGAGGATTTGCTTGTCTTTCTTTCTTTCTTTTTTTTTTTTTTTTTTTTTTTTTGACCAGCATACTGCTCCGTACATGGCTACTAGCCTTATGACTGTTCTACATATCTTTGATTTTAGGTACAGTGGGATCTTCTTATCACAAAGAACTATTTCATTCATGAATGATTTCTTGAAATGTACCAACGCTGTACCAAACTTTTGGCATTCCATAAACCTATTCGTAAACTATTATTCCAAGGATCGTGTAGCTATCCATTCAAGTCAGCCCAGTGAAGATCACTTCGAACCTATTTCGTGACTAGACGAGAAATGTTTGTTGGCCCCATAATGAACCTTCAACTTGAAGGACAAGAGTGACTCTTCGTCTGAACGCTTGGTTATGCCCTGTTCATCTCAGAATTCTTATTTCCACGGTATTGAGCTTCTGGCAGTCCATTAATCTATTCATAAACTCATGTTCCAAGGCTTGTGTGGCTATACATTTAAGTCCGTCCAGTGAAGACGATATCATCATTCTTACTTCAATGATAAGGAGCTTCTGGCATTCCATTAACCTATTCGTTAACTCTTGTTCCAAGGCTTGTGTGACTATCCATTTAAGTTCGTCCAGTGAAGACTATCTCAGCATTCTTATTTCCACGGTGGAGCTTTTGACAAGCTTCTGGTATTCCATTAACCTATTCGTTAATTCTTGTTCCAAGGCTTGTGTGGCTATCCGTTGAAGTCCGTCCAGTGAAGACGATCTCAGCATACTTATTTCGACAGTATGGAGCTTCTGGCATTCCATTAACCTATTCGTTAACTCTTGTTCCAAGGCTTCTGTGGCTATCCATTTAAGTTCGTCTAGGGAAGACGATCTCAGCATTCTTATTTTCACGATATGGAGCTTCTGGCAGTCCATCAATCTATTATTAACCTTTTATTCCAAGCCTTGTGTGTCCATTTAAGTTCCTCCAGTGAAGACGATCTATGTATTCTTATTTCCACGGTATGGAGTTTCTGACTAGGTTCTCGCAGTCCATTAATCTATTCGTGGAGTATTTCTTCAAGGGTTGTGTTGCTATTCATTTAAGTCCGTCCAATGATATTACTTGGCACATGATTTGTGACTAGGTGATTTTTTTTCTTAGAAATGGTCTATTCGTCTGAACCATGTGGGTTCTGTTGGTATAGTTCATAACATGATTAGAACGAGCATGATTGCATACGATAAATTAACAGCAATAGTAGAATGAAATAAAAATAATAAACTAAATAATCAAATGAAATCCATAAATGTAGCAGTCACATAATCTTGAAGAATTTTGTTTTTAAAATAAACAAAGATAAATAATATTATAATAGAAAAAACCAACACAATGAAATAAAAATAACAATGCAGTAAATGAAAAATAATAACAGAATAAAATACAAAATATTAAACTAAATAATCAAACTAGGTTGAATAAAACATGAAATAAACAAACTAATGCATAAATGTGGCCCTCACATAATCTACAAGAATTTAAAGTTTTTAAACAAAACAAAGTTAAAATTACATGTGAAAATAACAAATCGAATAAATAACAACAGGACATCTGATTGTCTTCTGGAATTTAGACTTGGTTTACCCTGTAAGTAAAATAAAATAAATATTAGAAGAATTCTCGTGGCTGATTGATGTAATTCCTGCATTCATTGAACACAGAGATTGTTGATGCATCTAAAATCGTGTAAAACTAATTCTCGCCGACAGTATATATTAATACAGCAATCGCAAGAGACAATGTGTACATTAGTACTGCGCATGGCCAAGAGATTTTTTAGTAATTTTAATGTTTTATTTATTTACTTTTTTTAGTTTTGTTGAGTTTTTGAATAAATCGGAAACCCTCTTCTAGAGATTAACGTGGATGATTTTCAAACTTCTTCAGACCTCCAATATGCAGGGGGTGGGCCCATACCAGAAGATAAAATTCAACCCCCCCTAAAGACAATCACAAAATCTGGATTCCAAACCGCAGCCAGTTTTGGAGAGCGGGTACGAGGCCCACGACGGCTGGTTGGTTACTTCAGTATTTCACTGCATCAGAAACCGAAGGGGAATGCGGAGTGAAAGCACGGTTTATCTTTCGTTCGCTACGAAATCTGAGATCATTCTATTTGTTAACAAATGATTTTTAACATTTTCATCATTTTAATGGTTGTTTTAAGTATACACTTCTGCTATTCCAAATGAAAAATTCGAAGGATCAATTTTTTTCCTCGAGGATTTCTTTCTTTTTTACTTATGAAGATGCTACAAAAACTTTGCTTAATTACATCGTATTTCATTCTCAAACTGGGGGCGAAGTTAAAATCTCTGTCCACACACGACACACACACAAATTAATATGAGTCTTCAGTTATCAGTTAAATGCGTAACAACAGTTATATTAAGCCATCATGAAATATTTCCTAAAGATTATATATATAACATGAGATTATAATATAGCTAAAGATTATAATATAACATAAAACACAAATCATAAAATAAAAATAAAAACATTAAATAGAAAAATAACTTTAAAAATAACTTAAAACCACCAAAACACCATAAAATATTCTAAAGATATACCCAATAATAGAATGAGAAGCATAATTTATTATTTTGGGGTGGGGAACAGAGAATGGAAATCGACCGTGAGATGCGGTGATTAATAATACCCTTGGAGGGTAATGGATGGCAATGCTGTAGCCAATGAAGTTCTAACTGAGGCTCGGTTATTGCTGTTACCCTCTTGCCACGATCAGAGCTTTAATAGCTCAATAACACCTTATCCTACACTGTCCTCTACAGATAACGGGGAAGATGAAAAGCATTCTTGCTTCGCCCCTTTAAGCCAGTCCTTATAAGGATAAGGATTATTATTTTGGCTTTTACTGTTAGATCAACCTATCAATTGTATTTTCAATGCATTTCAGTGCTATTTATGTATATTGAAATGCGTTACAGTCGACTTTTTGCTTTGATATTTTTTAATGGTAGTGATAAAAGCAAACTTCTTATTAAGTCAACCGTGTTATGTTATTATTAATGAGGGATCACGCCGTCCATTTTTTTTTTAAATCCCAATCTCATGAAAGGTTGGACGAGTCAGAATTTGTGGTTTTCTGTTTGCAATTAAAGCACTATGGTTTTTAATAGAAAGGTTATAAATTCATTGCATTTTCAGGATAATAAGGAATTCTGGTCTATGCTTCTTTACGGGCTTATATTTTCCCAAATCTACGGGATGGCATTTTTGATGGTGAAATGAATCGTAAATAATCGGAAGTAACACCTACAACTTGCTTTCTGAAGTTGGGGGAGTTTCGTTTTAAAATTATTGCAAGGATAAAAAAATCCAACATATCGCGAGTGGCTGAGAGAAGAACATAGAAGATAAATGGAATAAGAGCGGCAAAATATTCTGTAAGTATTTGGGGGGGGGGACTAAAATTGAGGGAAAAGTCCTGTAAAAAAAGAATCAGATATTAAGGTGGTGACATAAAAACAGAAAATAAGGATATTTCATGTCTCCACGAAGGAGAGATGACTGTGCTGCATCCACAAAAGTTATTACGAATTACGGAGTAGAAAATGTTTAATAAATTAAACGCAAAATCTGACAACATTTTAGCTTCTTCCACAGCTAACAGATTAATTTGGAATAAAATTGTTCACGGGGATCTGATAATAATGCATACTTAATTATCATGATTATAAAGACATTGTAATATTAAAATATTTAAAATAAGTATAAAAATTATTTTAAATAATTTTTTAAAAATAATGTTTTATTTTAAATAATTAAAAACATTTATTTCAAAATAATTATAAAAATTATTTTAAAGCAAGCGTAATAAGTTATTTAATTGAAGTGAATATCCCTGGAACCCAGTCGTGTGCGAGGATGCGCTTTGGTTGGAAAGCGCTGCATTCTGTTCTCGGGGGAGACTTCGAATTAGCCGATCTCATGCGTAGCTTTTTTTTTTTTTTTCTATTTGTTCTTCTTCCACACACACACACACACACAATCCACAAGAGGTCATTCTTGTGGATTGAATAAGAGTTCGGTGAGCAGGGAAGTGAAAGGAAAAGATTTTTCTCGTGGCGAAATATGTTACCAGAGAGAGAGAGAGAGAAAGAGAGAGAGAGAATATGATGAGTGTAACTTCAGTGAATGAGTTCAAGGAGAGGGAGGAGCAATGAGTGAGTGTCACTGATTATTCCCGAAAGTGTTTCAGGTTTAAGTGTAAATATGAAGTAAATAAGTTGGTGTTATTTATCGAGGGGACTTCCCGTGAGTGCCACATGGAAATTCCATCGTCATAATAATAATGATAATAATATAATTAAATTAAATTCATCGTTTTTCATTAGTGTTTATTTAATATTTAAAGTAAAAGCTTTATTTTATTATTTTTTTTAAACGCGTTTTCTTTGAATTATGACTTGTAGCAGTCGATCCTCTCTTAATTCAGTTGTGTCAACACTACTGTAAAATATGGATGTTAATCATTAAAAGTAATTATCTAGTCGGATTAAGGGAAATGAAATGTAATATTTATATAATTCCCGTTGTTGTTATTGTTAATGTTATTTGTTCGTGCAGAAAAAGCCGTTATTGTTTTGGAAGAACTTCCGAAAAGGCTGTGAGGCCGGGGTATTATTAAACACCCTTTTTTTTTTCATTTTATTTTATTTATTTATTTGCGATTTTTAATGTAAGTGTGACAACCAATAGGATGATGGCTCCTCTCCCAATCAACAGGCTAAAATTCTGTAATTCTTAGCCCACCCAAGATACTAACATATTTTGCTGTGTTTCGTTTAATTTCTTAAGAACATGGATAAATTAAAGATCTTCTATTCCAAATTATCAACAGAAGGTACATTTTTAATAGATTGTGAAAAAACAGACATTCTTTTCTTACAGCAAGTATACTTAGTATACTTTGACAGTTGAAAAAATTAAAAAGAAAAAAAATATACCTGAATAGGAAATAATTTTCATCTTATTAGCCAAAAAATTGCATAAAAATATAAAATCATTTGTAAACAAAATGATACAAATGATTTTATATGCAGTATATAGATTGCGACAAGGTAATATTTTACACTTTATGACAGACAGCTGTGCAGTTGCCTTTTATTTGAACAACATACACGAAAAATATTCATTTTTCAAATTAGCTTGGAAAAAGTCACTAAAATAAAAAGTCACACTCTTATAGCCTTGACTAAATATATAAGAAACTCAAACTTTAAGAATAATATTCTCCCCATCCTTTTGGAAGGCCGTGTGATTGTGTGTCGTACATGAAATCGACAAATTGCATCCCTAAATTTAAAGCAGAAAATTTAGTTGCAAAGAACTAAGTGGTTCCGAGTATCAGTGAATATCGGCTTAACGACAACTGATATTTTAGAAACATATAATTACGGATTCAAAATCATTGGAAAATACGTTTCGTGTACATTAAATAATTTTATGTTCGTGGGAGAAATCATGCAGTCGTAGCATGAATAAATTCATCTCATAAATAAAGAATCGATAATTTCCTAAATAATTACATAATGACGTCATTTTGAAACTTCTAAATACTTACTAATATTTTTATAATGAGTTTAAAAGAGGCGCTTTATAAACTTCCAAATGGATTTCTCCTCTTCAATATAGCCGATGTTGTCTGCTAGTTTGACGCCCAAACGTAGAAGATCTTGACGGTATTTAACTACGGCATTAAATTCCTTGTAGTGGTCCTTTCTAAGCTTAATTTCCTTCTCTGTGCGACTGTAACGAATGACAGAATGGAGAACATTTTAATAACAGTAAATGGAAATATTGAGAAATGCTACAATCAAAATTTCATTTTTCCATTGAAATCTTTCCACGTGTTAATCAACAAACATAGTATCCATATGAATGAAAGGATGGAAAGAAAATAATAATTGTAAATGGTGACGTATGATTATTATGAACCAAGCAAACTGTTTCGACCAGGAAAAAAAAAAAAAAAAAAAAAAAAAGCCTGTCATCATAGTTCCGTTTTTAAGTCCATTATAGATAATTAAAATATATAAATAAATAATAGCAATAATAAATCGTCTGAAGTAAATCAATGTGTCACTTGATTCACTTTATGCTAGTTTTAACGCTGAATGGCCGCAAAAATTTCCATGGAAAGATCTCTAGATAGATTGATACGAGACGTGTCATCCTCCGACGGTTTTCTGTTCGTTACGCACAGAGTTAAACGTTTATTTGGTCGATGCGTTTCGCACTGTACACTGAATGTATGCACTTTTCAACATTAAAACTGAACAGATTGCTACCACAATCGTTATTACCATTAACAAGGCTTCTTTCGCGTCTTTTTTTTACAATATTCATCGAATAGAATCATACTGGAATTCCCTAACTCGATCTTCTCCGAAGGAAACGCGTTTTAGTTGCTGGGGTTCAACAGGAGCTGAAGGTACAGGAGCAACAGGAGCTGAAGGTCCAGGAGCATTATCTCCAGAAGCATATGGATCGCTAGGTGGCTGCAGATTCCTGTGCAGCAAGCATAGTATTTTTTGATTCATAATCACCCATTTCTTGAGTACTTTCTTGTTGTTCAGAGGTGGAAGGACCAGGTAAATTAACAACACCTTTGTCTGCAAATACGACAATTTTCTTGGATTTAGTATCCACAAAAGTGGATGGTCCGGGAACGCCGAGAGTGAAAGTTTTTTGTTGTGAAGAAACTGCGTTCTTTCAATGCATCCAAAAGGAGTAGATGGGTAACTACTACTGGCTGCAGGTTCTTGTGCAGCAAGCACAGTATTTCCTGCTACATTGTTAACCATTTCTTGATGAGCTTTAGGAGTTGAAGGGGCGACAGCATTTACTGATGGTGCATTTTGCGAACTAGCATATCGTGAAGTATGTCTTAATATACCACGTGGTGATGGTGGTTGTGGGCGTTTCCCTTTGATACACGGAATTACTCCTGGAAGAAATTGGAAATAGAATATTTTTAATAATAAAAGCTAAAATAATAAAACTAATAAAAAAAAACTAAGTTCGCATGCTTACATTTTGTATTTGAAGGATTTCTCGAAGTGAGAAAGGTAATTCTACATTTTTGCAAAGGAGCGGCTTTTGCGTATCCCATACCCGGTAATTCTGGGTATTCACAGCTTAGTTTAGGTAAAAGTGCGCCCCATCTTTCCCTCAAAATTATCCATGACCACGCAGCGTGCAAATCCACTCGAGCAAAGAATGCTAAAGTCATATGTCGGTCAAGTTTCAGGGTCAGGGTTATCTTGAATGAATAGAAATGCAGAATTTTCGAGACAGTTGTGTAAGGCAAATCCTTGTGCACTGCAGCAACCAACAACATTGCCATTGTTTTGGTAGTGCAGCTTCACGAGCAAAACGCGTTGGGCCAAATTTAGTGCCATCACTGAGGACGGACCGGAATGAAGGGAAAAATCCCGTGTCCATCTCTTTCAGCTCCCCTTGCACCTGCCGAGTTGCGTGATATGCAAATTCCATGCATTTGGTGTTTACAAAGCGCCTGGTAGTGAATTTTGGAACTACCTTTCCCCCCCCCCCCCCTCAACTATCGCTTCCTCATGACCCGTAATGTATCCCTGCAAATTTTCACAGTATTTGGATCCCTGGATGGTTCTCCACGAACCCTTAAACAGGGATAGTTTAAGGTTTTTATTATATATGCGCGCGCACACACACATGCAGTTGAATAAAATTACATTTTACAATATTTACAGAATAATAATAATTCCTTTATAAAACGCATATACATACATTAGGTATATACATAGTTTTACAAATTTTGCATTCAAGTGTTTCTTAATTTATTTAAATGAATTTAAATGCTGAAGGAGTAATAAATTAATTTTTTTTAAATATCGATCCCTGTTGAGGCGTAATGTTTGCGCTTGCATCCTCGAAGTTTATGTGAGGATGACATCGGATAGTTTTTATTACTGTGCTGGAAGAAGACTGAAGCTTGATAGATCTGATATTGACCACAGCAGTAAGATAAGAAATTCATCCCCCCCCCCACACACACACACCATAATTTGGAATGTCATGACGAGTTGTAGTACTGAAAATAGTGAACTACTGCTACTACTAAAAAATTTATATAAAAAAATAATAATCAATTTCCTGCCATGTACTTTCAAGGGGTATTCAGGCTACTATGACAACACTGCAGGATTAAGTTTATATCATTACTAATTGTCATCAACAATTTTATCCGAATTACTCTATTACTTGTCAGTACTCCAAATATTAATATTTCTAAATATTACATCGAAATACTATCGTTTCTAATATTTCGGTCTTCTATGACACTTCCGATCCACCTATATCTTGGTCTTGCTCTGGGTCTGTGTCTTTCCTGCCCTCTTGGTATCAAACGCCTCTTTTGCTAACCTTTCCTCTCCCATTCTATTTAAGTGGCCAAACCACTTCATATTAGTCTGCTGACACATTCTTGAATACTAATAATGTCAAGTTCATTTCTAGTATCTTCGTTTTTAATCTGTTTAATCCAATTTTTCTTAGCCCTCACATTTATTCTCCTCAATCTTTCGTCATGTGCTTTATTTCTAAAGCAACACAACTTAAAACTAATTTGTACATTTTTCGCGTTGCTGGTTTAGTGTTTTCTCTCATTCCTCTCTTATCCCGTATAGATTTATTCAGTTGGCTTCCCTTCCCAAGAACATTTCTTATTCTGTTTGCCCGTATCCAACTTTAATTTGTCTTCATCACTAAAAACTGTGCCTATAAATAAATAAAAACGTATTTTCAGTGCTGTTCTCCGAATCCAGTTGTCCATTCACACTTCTGGTGATTGCGAAGATGTTCTTCAACTTACAACTTCTGCGTCAATAGAAAGCTTATGGCCTTTCAGATGGTTTTGCTATTTCGTCTAAATTTACGAATAACTAAATCAGATTTATGTAATCTTATTAAACTGGTACCCAGAACGCAAGATTGAAGGCCGTGCAGTAATCCAGTTAATATTATTATCAATCCTCATCCACTTCTAAAAGAAAGAAAGATTAATGCATTAACATTCTTCCTGCAAGACAAAATTTGCAAATTAATCAAACTGTGTGTAAGATGACAACATCGCATTTTAATGCGAAGTACGTAAATTCCATATACTCCGGTGATATTTCGAAACACTCTCTCTAATTTACCTATAAGTACACTGTGGAGTTCGCATATTTATGGAAAGGGAAGGAATAAGAGAATGACATAATAAATAATAATATTAGATATAACAAGTAATAACATGCAATTGTGATACGATGGCGAGCAGTCATCACCGCTGCAAGCCAATCTTCAATATTCGAGAATTCAATTGCAATTCGAAATCGCCTAGAATAGAAGTTAAAGCACTTACTTCGTATATACTTCATCCTCATCTTGACCATCTATGAAATCTTCTTAACTTTAGTTATTATCAATAACGCTTTATTTTATGGGAGCTTAGTAGGATTATCCTAGCAGGTGAATCAAATACTTTACAATTAATCATTGGTATCATTTTCTTGCCATCAAATTAGGTTCCCCTCCTTTTTTTTTTTTATTGTTTACGAAATTATGTCCTGAATTCAAATTTTCTACGAACAACCATATTTCATTACGGAAAACGTATTTTAGGACACTACATTTTGATTCCAAGTTCATATCAACGCGTACATTTTTTTTTTTTTTTTTTTTTTTACTTTTATCAACATTTTCAATAGAAATATGTTTGTTTTTCTTTGTACTTTTCACTCATTAAAGGCCAGGAAAAACTTGCGTTTTATTATACTTTTTTTTTTAAATAAGAAATATAAAGAATCATTTGCGAAAAAAAAGTGCTTCATATTTTTTGCAATTCGTAACTAAAAAAGATTTGCAGTAGTCTATCTCAATAAAAAAAAATCTCAGTATGAGATGGACTACTGCAACAATTCTTAAAAAAGAATTGTTTGAATTGGATTTTACTGTCTGGGATTATTATATATGAAATAAGAAAAAGAATCATTAATTTGAAAACTGAGAAATGATTAAATAAAATAAAATAAAAATAATAAGTGTCGAAGCAAACACCAGATAATCTGGTGGGATGTTACATATTCAGGATTTGACAGTTTTTTTTATTGCCACTTGAAATTTCAATCACGAGCTTCGCAATCGTATTCTGTACGTAAAAAAACTAAAGAAAAAGGTCTCGATGAATATGATTCCTCACATTTCCGATATGCAAATGTTTGTAATTGCAAATAACTGAATATGCAAAAGAGAACGCAAAAAAGAATGAAAAGAGAGAGAGAGAACGAGTCGGTGTTCGTCCGGTTCGGACCTAACAAGAATGTGTAAAGATGTCTTGATAAGTAAGGAAATAGATAAGAACAGAGATCTGCAGGTTTTCGAACACGCAGACCACAGACAGGAGTATAAAGAAGAAAAAGAGGTAACTTGTTATGATTGTAGACGAACGCTAAGGGGGTAAAGTTTGTTGTCTTGGTTAATACGTTGGGATCTGAGATTGTAGGCATTAGTGAGACCTGGCTATAAGAATCAGACATACTAACTGGTATCAGCGTTTTAGGAAGGATAGACTAGATAGGAAAGGAGGGGGCGTGCTACTAATGATATCAGATGACTTGAATTCATCTAGAATACTAGTAACAATTTTTCATGTGGCAGTGAGTTTGAAGCCATCTGGTGTGAGGTGGAGTCTAACAAGATAACCGTGACAACACCCCACTAACATAGTGGGGTGTTGTTACAGACCTGGTGGATCGGTTGCTAGTGATGAAGAAATGATCACCAAATAAAGACGATCGTCGTGAAAAGAGTAATTATAAGGGGATCTTTAATTATCCGAACATTGATTAGGTAGTTGTAAAATCACACGAGAAGAACGAAACTTAATTTATGAGCTGTTGCTGGACAACTTCCTCAAGCAGCCTGTGATAGAAGGAAATCGAGGTCAAAGAGCGTTAGATTTGATTATAGTGTCCGGGGGGGTTACAGTTAAAGACGTGACTATTCTGCTTACGGTTGGTGACAGTAATTATGCTATACTCACTTGGGAAGTGAGCACAGCATTCAGAAAAGGTTACGTGCTGAACTACAAAGCAGGAAATTATGAACAACTGAGGAGTATGCTGTGTTCTGCACCATAGTGGCAGTTATTGGATGAGAAGGATATCGACAGCGCGTGGAAAGTGTTTAAAAAAACTTAAATGATGTAATATGAGAATGTGTCCTATGTTTCGAAGAATAAATAGAGTCAAATGGATGTGTAATCTAATTAAGCAAGTGATTCGTATTATTATATCAGTTATAATAATTATAAGCAGCAGGCCAGACGAGTCACAAGTGTTGAACGGAAAGGTAAGTCTGAGAACGAAAGAAACCGGCTCTGTAAGTTAAAGAAAAGCAAAAAGAATTCTATCGTCATGCATCATGTAAAAGAAAGAATGGATTTGACAGAATAACTATAGTAACTGTAGATGCTATGCGAGTGAGTGATGCATAAGATTTTGTTCAGCTACTGTGTAGCCATTTTGATTAAAACTATCAGCCTGGTATATGAAACATTGAACTCACTGCTACCTCTTCGTTGGATGAAGAAACTCGTGTATGAGACGAAGCACTGGAGCTGTTGCACAAACTGAATAAGAATTCTGCAATAGGAACTGATGGACTATCAGTCCATCCTATTCAATTGCTATTTCCTATCTAAAAGATTAACTACCATGATTTGAGTCATGGTTAACTACGGGTGTTACGACATGTGGTGAGGACCCTATCCCTTCCTTCCTCATATGGAGAGTATTCATGATTGTAAATGTGTGTGTTCACTGAGCAGGTTTGCCTGTTCTGAGGGACGAAAAACCCGAGTTTCCGGGCGAAAAAAACTCCTAACCTCCGTATGAGACGGCTAACTCACCTTTCATCGAAAGAGACCAGATAAAGGCTCACTCCTCACTTCATGGAAGGGAATCGAACCCACGTCTTTCCGACCAAAGGGCTTCGTCGGTACGGAATGAGCTACAAAGGCTCTGGGATATGAGCATGGATGCTAAAAGAATGTTCAGCCGAACTGGCTATTCCTTTGACCAGGCTATATACTTTGAGTCTCAAGACGAGCAAGATTCCAGGAATGGAAAGAATGTATGGTAATTCCATTGCACAAGGGTGTCGCAAAGACCAATGTATCCAACTATCAACCAATTAGTATCTCAGGAGTGGTGGTGAAGAAGTTGGTTAGGACTTGCATTCAGAAATGGGTTCACGAATAATCTCTACTTTGCAATGAACAGCATGAATTTACTAAGGGAAGGTCATGTTTTAGGAACTTGCTCACATTCTATAATAATGTTACCGCTGAGTTAGAAAGGGGAGTGGAATGGATACACCATGATACTTTTGGGTTTTGCTATGCAACACGGAAGACTTGCTTAAATCGGAGAATTTGGGTTTGGATTATAACATATTGACATAGTGGTGGTGATTTATGGTTTTAATGGTAGAAGAGCAGCAAAGGTCATACTGCACCGTATCAAAGGTTAGAGCATTACACAAGATGAGACAATCATAAACATCCATGCCCACAGCGTAAGTGGCTATGCCGAACGTGCACTAGATAAAATGTGTACATTTGTCTTGCTTGCTTTGAAGCAGACCGAACGGATGAGAGTTGCATTATTTCGTGATTGCCGTGGAATAGGTATATCAAACATTACTAATGCACGGTCGAGGGATTTTCGCCTTCTTTTAACCGAAATACAGCACTTTCATCTATCGTCCATTAAAATTGACTAACGTAGCTTTCCGACACAACAAAACTAAAAGAATCTCTGGTAACCAAGCAACTTCCAACCGCATTAACAGATTTGGTGCATTTTAGAGATATCAGCCCCCTAAGCGGAGAAGAGTGTATAGATCAGGGGTGTTGAACCCGTCGATCGCGGAGCGATTTTTGGTCGATCTCTTGTGTATTCCTCCTTACTTATAAATTTAATTAAAACTGAAAACATATTTTATTTATCATTTTGCATTATTTTGTATTATTTTTAATTCGCTTTAAGTGTATTGCTATTGTTTATTTATTTTTAGTTAAAATTGTCAAATCAGTAATTTTCTTATAAGTCCGGGTAAATGAATTAATTTGGATCAGTGGAAGTTAAACAGCGAGCCGAGTGAATACGATTATTAGCAAAGTGTAAAAATTCCAAAGCGCATTACATCGATTTTTTACTTAGGTTAAGTTCCATGTGAATATTGTAAAAAAATAAACTTTGTTTGTCTCGGTATAGTTTGTATTAGATGTTTTTGTAAATAACTCTTTTGAAGCTAAATGTACATACTGCTTTAATAAGAATATGTTAGTCTTAAAAGCAAAGGCAATGTTTTTGTTGCCGAAGCTGTACATGGCGGCATTAGAAAGATTGTTATTGAAACTTGTATGTATGAGAAAGACTTGCAGGCTTTAAGTATAAACATCTCCGAAGTCAGTCAGAAAGAGTTCAAATAACTTTCTGATGGCCAGCAACTTACAATCAAAAGAAAGCGGAGGAGAACAAAAGGCATGCTGAACTTGAAACTTAAGATGAAAGATTCATACCGATTCTTTGGGGGTTGCCAAACTTCAGGCGAGGTCTCAGAGGAGGCCTAATAAAAATGGACAAACAACCAGAAGGGGTCCCGGTTTCAGAATTGCTGTCAGAGAGGAGGCTGCCTGGTCCAGAGTCGCCGTCAGAGACTCTGCCTGTCTGACGGATCCACTGAAGATGCTGGTTATAATACCAGCGAAATATCAGCATCAAGTTAATAAATTAATTATTTACTTAGTTTCTGTGTTCTATTATACCGTTAAAATAATAAACAACATGACGGATCCACGTTGCTTGAGAGAGGAGTTCCCCACTTCCAGAAAGGAGCTTCTCGGTTCGAGACGTCGCTAGAGAGAGACTACTTCTAGGCCGCAGACAAGGTTTCAAATTGCCAAAAAGAAGAGTTCCAATTGCCGTAGAAAAGTTTCCAGGCCAGGTTAATGTCAGACATTCACCAGTGTGTTGCGTTTTCATTACAATTTGATGAATCAAACGACTTCACTGATATTGCTCAGTTAATGGTAAAGTCAGGTATTTATTCGCATGGTATTTCAAGATTATTCAAGTAAAGAAGAACTTTGAAAATTATACCATTATTGGGAAGGACTAGGGAAGAAGACATTTTTTCAGCATTTGATGAATTTGTGAAACAACACAAACTTCCGCTTTTTAAACTTGTGTCTATTACTACTGATGGTGTCCTGCAATGATAGGTAATAAGTGAGGCTTCATTTGATTATGTAAAACCGAAGACAGATATCCAGATTTTTTAACGTACCACTGTATTATTCACCAACAAGCACAGTAGTAAAAGATTAAACACAAAAGATGTTTTGGATATTACATTTAAAATTAAATTGTGTTCAAGGAAAAGCCCTGCCAGGTAGATGATGATAGGGAACTTTTGTTGTACAATAATGTTCGCTTCGCTGGCTCAGCAGAAGTCAGTTGTTAGAAAGATTTCTTGTATTAATTAATGATATAAAATTTTTTCTTGAAAAAAGGAGATATTTATCCACAATTGAGTGATAACAGATAGTTGTTACACTTATCATTTTTAGTAGATTTCTGTACGAAATTAAGCAATTTAAATTTAGTGTTACAAGGTAGAGAAAAAAAAATTAATTGACATGTTAAGTTCAATAAAAACTTTCCAACAATATTTACTTTTATTAAAGAAAAAAATAAATGACCACGAATTTAGACATCTCCCATATTTATTAAAATTTTTTGAACAAAATCAAGAAATGCTTCGCTATGATTTAAAAGAATTTATTCGTGAAATAGAATTAGTTTAGGAGGAAATAAATTCAAGATTTAAAAATTTTAATAAAACTGAAATGATTGTATCTTTTATCAATAATCCATTTCTAGAAAACTTGAACATCACAGAAATTTCAAATAAAATTAGTGGACTGTTTGATATAAACCAATTTGAAGTAGAACTTGAGATAATAAACATTCAGAATAGTTTACATTTAAAATCAATAAACAATGAAGTCATTTGGAAGTATGCACATGAAAAATTCCCAATATTAACTGATATTGCGCGAAAAATTCTGTCGTGTTTTGGATCGACATACTTGTCAGAATCTGCTTTTTCAAATATGACATCATAAAAAAAAATCAATTAAGAAACCAAATTACAAATGATCATTTCGATGATTTTCTGCGATTGGCCACTTCTTCGTATCAACTTGACTATGAAAATATTGCAAGGTCCAAACAATTAATGCCAAATTTCACATTAACTTTTTTTTTTTTTTAATCAACCAGCATTTCCTGTAATTTTGTGAGTTTGCTGTTTTTTCTAAATTTGGTTTTCCAAAATAGAGAAATAAATCTTTTATTCTAATATGATTTTTTTTTTTTTTTTGTTGTATTAAAATAGTTGTTGTATTAAAATAATTAAAAGTGATAAATAAATTTTTAAATACACAAATAAAATTTTTAGTTTGCTACTTAAGTATAAAGAGCCAATAGGCTTCATTTTGGCGATATAAACATTATTTAAATTAAGGGGATATTAAATCCCACATTGTTTTAAAACCAAATAAGACACAGATTGGAATCAGAGAGTTTCATGCTGAATATAGTATAGCAAACTATAAAAGTATCGGCGACTACTAGCGTGAGCTAATGCACGTAGTCCAAGTACGTAGTACAAACTCGGGCACCTCGCAGCAAAGGTGGTAAAGTTCTGATCGTTATTCTTGGTATTTTCCATAATGTAAAACACATTTTCTGTAATGTAATAACAGCATACATTTCCTAGGAAATGTGTTTTACATTATGAAAAATACCAAGAATAGCGATCAGAACTTTACCACATTTGCTGCGAGTTGCCCGAGATTGTACTACGTACTAGGACTACTTGCATTAGCTCACAGTAGTAGTCGCCGATACTTTTATAGTTTACTGTATTCTGCATGAAACTCTCTGATTCCAATCTTTGAGTTTCTTATTGGGTTTTAAAACAATGTGGGATTTAATATTCCCTTAATTTAAATAAGTTTTTAGTTGTTTATTTGTGCGTAATCAGATATCAGATTGGGGGAACGTGATCTATATAAGAGAGTAGATCGTCGAATAACTTTTTATAGAAAAGTAGCTCGCATAGTAAAAAAGGTTGAACACCACTGGGATATGCTATCCAGTTTGCCAGTCTGGTTAGCCAAATGGATATATCTAAATGGCTCTATGTACTATTCATTAACTTGACAATGGAAGAACAAATGGGTTGGTAGGAATCTTTTTTTTTTATGGAAATCGACTTTGGAATTTGTTAGCTCAAGTATTATTATTATTTCATCTCCCACATTTTTTTCCAGATGCCAATGAAGTCAAAGTTGATATATCATTCTGGTGTTAGCAGCTGACAAAAGAACTTGACTAATTTTAATGCTACAAACACAAAATGAATTCATAACAGACAAAAGATTTCAGATCATCACATACATTTTGTATAAAGCCACCATTGCTTAGAACCAGAACAGTAGTATGCAAATTATTTATTGTCAAGTGTATTAGTTACCACATTCTCAAACAGACATCTCATGTGTCTGTAAAGTACTGCAGTCGTTGCATCTTAGCTTTTTAGTTAATCATGGATAATGAACTATCTCAAGATGTCAATTGCTGAAGGTCATCAGAGAATATTGTACCTTCCCTGAGGACTCCCTTCCCAGGGCCAATCAGCTGCTATATATATATTTATATATATACAGTCAACCCTCGACTTACATCAGGGTTCCGTTCCATCCGACAGGACGCAAGTCATGGACGTAAATCGATTCATTAAATCAACAGACTTATAGGGATTAGGGATTTAGCAGTAATAAGTACACCTGTCATTTTAAGTTTTAAACCTCATCATAAAACTGTACTGTGCATTACTGCCACTATTATTATTATTACGGGCAACACCAGGGAGTCCTTAAACATCATGTCCACACAACTATTTGACATTCTCACAGTATCTATCATACCTTGCCTTGAACTCACTCACTGTCATAGCACCCACAACAGACTGGCAGCTTATTACACTCATTTGCCACTCTAAAAGTAAAGAACCCAGCTCTAACACCCTTGCTAACCACTCGACTCTTGCCCAGCTTCCATAGATGTTCCTTAGTTTTCCCACCACCAGTCCTGATCTCAAAAATATCCTCTGAATTAATCCTATAGAAACCCTTCAGCAATTTATGTCTCAATCATATCTCCCCTTTTTTGCCTATCAACCCATTTCTGCAACCCACAAATCTTCAACATGTTCTCATAAGGTTCATTCCATAGACCTGCTATCATCTTGGTCACTCACCTCTGGATCCTCTCCACCTCCTCCCCATCAAGAAGGAACCTAGGTAACCAAATCTGAGCACAGTAGTCGAGATGAGGTTTTATCATGGCTCGGTACAGAGGAACAATAACTTGCTTGTCTCTGCTCGTCAAAGTATTTTTCAACAACCAAGTGAGTTGATGAGCTGATTGCTGCTTTTGCAATGTGTCTCATAAACTTCATCTCCCTATTCACCAACACTCCCAAGCCCTA
Organism: Typopeltis vanoorti; assembly: GCF_054136105.1. NCBI lineage: Eukaryota > Metazoa > Arthropoda > Arachnida > Uropygi > Thelyphonidae > Typopeltis > Typopeltis vanoorti. The sequence continues at coordinate 39,007,193 of NC_143565.1, forward strand.
GCCTCATCAATCTCCTGGAGTAGAGTTCTACCAATGTTGTATACTGCTGCTAATCTTTTCACCCCAAACTGCATAACCTTACATTTTGTCACATTAAATTGACATCCATTCTCCTTAGCCCAGAACTCCAAGAACTAGATTGCCCTACCCAACTTTGCATCATCAGCGAACAAATGAGTTTGCCGATGATGGTACTGACTTAGTACTGGCTAGGGTACATTATATACATTCTTACACTCAACTGTCTCACTGATGTCTGCATATCTCCCCCCCTCCTTGGTAGTTCTAGTTTCCCTGGTTCTTCACATCTATTTTCACTTCATTCAGCAACACTTTTTCCAGTCTCCACACACCAAATCCATTCAGATGCAGGCCATCCATCTTGTATAAATCCTTTCATCCATCAAACTCATTCCATACGTCCACGAATTCCACACCACACTGTCAGCATAACCTGCGCATAAAGTAATTTGCGATTATGGCCCTCCTTCTAAACTCTTCTCTGTCATACCACGGCAACAGACTCACCATCCTAACTCTGTCACTCTTTTCTTTCGCTACCTTTAACAATACTTTCAAGTCCTCTCTCATAAAAAATTTATCTCCTTTCAATTCATTCGTACCTGCTACAACTATCAATTCTTTCACCCTCTGTTTTTGCGCTTTAATACTCTCACTTACATCCATAAATTTTGCACCCGGTAAGTACGATTTAGTTAAATTCCCATCTATCACACCTCTTAATAATGAATCACCGTACAACACTCTTTCCTTCATTTCTGAAACTCTCCCACTCTTACGCTTATTTTTCCTTGCAAACACTTGTTTATATCTGTTAGCCGAGGCACTCTGGAAAGAGTTTTGCAGGTGCTCCAACTGCCGATGCGCACTGTGTATCACTCCGAGTAACCTTGCGATCTCATTCCTTACAAATAATTCTTCATTTTTTTCATCATTTAAACCATTTTCGCTCTCTGTATAATTGCTTTCACTCTCTCTTTGATCACTGCTCTCATTGACATCTTGTACAATATCGCAATTCTCTATCAAGCCACTATTTTCATTCACATTCTGGCTTTCTTCAACCACAACAATCTCACGACCTGACACATACTTCAATTCCTCACTTTCCATACACTTTCTACACAGTCTCCCACCACTATAATTTTCCATCCAAACTCCAGCCTCTTTCGGGAAAGCATACATCCCAGACATATCACACTGGACAAACTCCCTCACATTAAAGTTTTTGAACAACGCCGTTGTATTTTTGGACACCATTGTTTTTCATCGCATTGGCACCATGTGCTATTCTATGAAATGTAACTTTAAAATACTATGTTATATAAAACGGAATTCACACCAAAATCACACAGACACAACAAGCTACTAAAAATAAACAATACTACGTTAAAATTTAAACCAATACTCCAATTTTCACTTAAAATTATACTTGCTTTCGGGAGCTCTCTGAAAACACTTCACACCCTGTAGCCCTCTAGCGGCTACTAGACCTTTATAGGTGATATTCTCCTATAAACAGGAGAATAATCACCCAAATCTTCCTCCACAATCACATCTTCATTACCTTCCCTAAGTGAAGGACAAGGCTGCAGCTCTTCTGGTGTAACCTTTTGTGTTTTGATGAAAATGTCCGATGTGATTTGCTCATTCCTCTTCTTCTTCTTTTCATCATAAATTTGTTTATAGCAAACAAACGCATCATATACTTTCTACTAATAAGTAGTGTTCAACATAGGGGTCCATGTCATCAGCCATTTTGAGAACATTGCTAACTCCAGAGAATATTTCTGCAAGACCCTTCGCTGTGAATTGTTTGACTACCTCTTCATGTTTCTCTTTTCTTTCTTCCTTTTTTCATTATTCCTCTTCTGCAACATGTTCCTCCAGTTCGACCAATTCTTCATTGGTTAACTCTTTAAGGGCACTTTCTATGAGTTGAATTATGTCATTATCATTCACTTCAAGATTCAATAAATGTGTGGACAGACTTATGTGTTCGTCGAACATGTTGTTTATTATTTTAACGGTATAATAGAACACAGAACCTAAGTAAATAATTAATTTATTAACTTGATGCTGATATTTCGCTGGTATTATAACCAGCATCTTCAGAGCACAAAAACACTGTTTGTCACAATACGCGAGACTAAAACAACATGGTGTACATTAACAAAATTGTAGCAGCAACACAAAGACTAGAGTCCTGATTTTGGCGCCCTCTATCTGAAAGAAAAAAAAAAAAAAAAAAAAAAAGACCATGCTCTGGATACCCCTGCACACAGGATCAACTGGAAAAACACAAAAGTACTACACAGAAACCCATATAAATCAGAGAGATTGTTCTTAGAGGCGACAGAAGCCCTAAAACACACCCCAAATCTCAACAAATATGGCTGTATTAACTTGCCGAAGATCTGGGAGACAGTCATATTAAGGAAAAACTAGCACTTTTCTAGGACTCTAGCAATATATGATAGCGTTTTTTTTTTTTTTTTTTTTTTTTTTTTTTCAGATAGAGGGCGCCAAAATCAGGACTCTAGTCTTTGTGTTGCTGCTACAATTTTGTTAATGTACACCATGTTGTTTTAGTCTCACGTATTGTGACAAACAGTGTTTTTGTGCTCTGAAGATACTGGTTATAATACCAGCGAAATATCAGCATCAAGTTAATAAATTAATTATTTACTTAGTTTCTGTGTTCTATTATACCGTTAAAATAATAAACAACACTTCAAGATTCAGATTGTTTTTTAAGCCCACTATTTCTTCACTCAATTTACAAAGGTCTTCATTTTTTTCAAAACTTCCAAAATTGTGCACAAACCTTTTTAATATCTTTTTTCCATATGCCACTCATACATTGAGAGATCACTTTGTCCCAAAAATTATAGCAATATTTTTAATAGCATGATAAATATCGAATGCTTTCCGGAATTGAATGAGAGTCTGGTCATTTCCTTCGGTAGCAGGAATGGCTTGTGAAAAAGTTCTCCGTAGATATTAAGCCTTAAACGCTACAAGAACTTCCCGATCCATCGGTTGGATCGATGATGTAGTGTTTGCAGGGAGAAACATAACTTTACACTTGTTGAAGATCACCGATATAAGACAGCAGACCTGGAACATTATCTAGAATTAATAAAATTTTTAATTCAACATTTTCTTTCACACGATAGCTTTCCATTTCACTCACATTACAGTTGTTCCGCGAACAATTTTTGAGTCATCCACTTCTTATATCACTGCTAATGAAGTGGAAGAGGATGCTTCCTAATGTTTTTGAAGTCTTGTGGATTCTCACTGTGGCGTATCACAAATGGTTTCAGTTTATATCCAGCCACATTACCCCCTAACAGAATTGTAACACGGTCTTTAACATGTTCGCTGCCACGCTCCTCGGACATAGTTTGTTACCACACGCCAAGCACTTTCACTTCTTCAAAGTCAGTACGAGTAATCTCATCACCAGCGGTAATCGACTTACGAGTATATTCATAGTTGGCTTGTGAGGCTCATATACCAACTATGAGTGTACACACGTTCGTTGCTACGCCCCACACACCAAGCATTTTCACTTCTTTAAGGTCAGTACAAGTAATCTTGTTGCTGGCGGTAATTGACATACAAGTATATTCGTAGTTGGCTTGTGAGGCTCATATACCAACTACGAGTATACTCATAGTTGGCAGCGAATGTGTTAAGAACTTTGAAACCAGGCATAGATTTTAGCTTTTTGTGGATGAATTGTCCACTCGGGCATTTTATTCCTAAACAAGGAGGTCTCATCTATATTAAATATTTGCTGTGGCAAATAATTTTCCTCCATAATAATTTTATCCAATTTCTCCACAAACTCCTTGGCAGCCTTCTCATCGGAACTTGTAGATTCACCCAGTGCAAAAAGTTGCTTGAATCTCATCAACCAACCAGAAGAAGCATTGAATTCGTAGTCATAATCAGGTTCTGCTTTCTCCTTCAACATGTTGACTAGACTTAGTGCCTTTGCAGTTGTGTCATAGTGCTAAGAGGTATGCACTTTTGGTTAAGGTCCTCTATGCATGATGAAAGTAGCTTTTCCAATCAATGATAGGACCTTGTTGTTGCTTCGTCACTATCATTGAGCTTGCAATTTCGTTTCAAGATCAATTGATTGCCTCTTTTTGTGTGATTCTTCATTAAGTTTTTTAATTTTTAATGATAAATACACAACCTATTTTTTAAACACAAAATCAAAAAAAATATATATATGCATAGAGTAACCACTACTGACAGTAATCACCAGTTAGTAATGTAGAATACTGTCTTTCTTGAGATAAGTATTAGTTACATTAACAGACCAATTTTTAGTTTGAAATTGATTTTTAGAAGAGTTGCCTTTAGACAAATTGTGATCATGTGACCTTTTAAAAATAGTGATTTTAGGATTTTCAGCCATTTTGCATTCTAGTAGTTGTTTTGTAGTCTTTATCTGAGGAGGGGGGAAATACTTTAGACAATGCCATCTGTATTAGTTCCATTTTTTTTTTTTGTGTATTACTATTGAAATTGTGTAGCATGCCAAAATGATAAGTAAAATAATGATTTCATTTAATGATAAGAATGAATTGATGAAAAAACTTGATTTTTTCATTTAGAATATGGTTCATATTGACATTTTAAAAATGACATGAGTATTATCTTAAGTATATATTGGTTTATACTTGAAATATAGCTCTTAGTTGTGAGAATTTTTAATTACTAATTAATATTCTGTCAAACCTGGAGTAAATGAATGTTAATGAACCTATGTAAATATGCAATATGCTTATGAAGTCATATTAATTCCAGCAATCAATCTTTAATGGTCAGAATTGAAAGAAAGCATTATCCTGGCTTACTTAAATAAGATTTTTGTTTGTACACTGCTCATTTAATAAATATTTAATGAAGAAAGTTGAAGCATACATTAGTCACACAACATTAGAACTGATGCTTAAAAGAGCTCAGAATATTTTAATATCAAATTCATTAAGTAAAAAGATAAGTTGAAAGATAAGAGTATAGAACCTGGATTACTTCATGTTTTAATGTTATTTTACAGGAGTGGATAAGTTAGTTCGCCATCTACGTAAACACAATATTCCCATTGCTATAGCTACCAGTTCTAAGAAAAGCAGCTTTGATTTGAAGACTCTTAAACATCAAGAATTGATTAGTCTTTTTCACCATGTAGTGCTTGGAAGTGAAGATCCTGAAGTAACAAAAGGAAAGCCTGCTCCTGATATTTTTACAGTATGTGCTTCTCGTTTTGAGGATAAGCCACTGCCTGAGAAGGTATTATTATATAGTTCTGCTTTCCTGAACGGAACTATTTTAAGAGTTGTTTTGATTATAATCAAATTTCCAGTATTTTGTTAGAAACTTAACTTTGGATAATCATTTCGTATCACTCCACTTACTTATATTAAATAAAGCAATTGATTATGACTATTAATTGAATCATTCTCCTGTTTGTTTTCAAGTGTAACTTATTATAATTGTAAGCAATCAGTATAATCTTTTACTTAATCTTGTGTAAAATTTTCAAGCAGGAAAATAAATTAAATTTGAAATTATAATAGAAAGCATTAATTAAGATTCAGAATATAGAAAGAAATGGAAGCACAGGATCTTTTATTTCTAAAAATATTGGGGATATTAATGTGGTTTTGTTAGAAATTTTGTGGTACACTATATACTGATAAATATTTTTGATGAAGTCAGCAATATTTTGATTGTAGTTGAACTTATTCTTTGCTGTCTTCAGATTAAGGTAGAACATGCATCTCTGTGCCAGTTCTCATAATACTCCTTCCTTCTCTTTCTCTCTCTCTCTCTCTCTCTTTTGCTCTTTCTTTTTTTTAATATCATCCTCACTTGGGATGCCACAAAACCTATAGCAAATCGATGCTGTGTGTGTGTAGGGGGGGGGGGGGGCAAGGATCAAGAGAAAAGTAATCTGTTGATATTTTTCTTGAAGAGCTGGAGGTTCTATTCTTTGGAAATGCTTAATGGGGAAAGCTGTTTCACAGAACTGAACTAGATGGAATGAAGGATAAGTGGGATACCTTCAGGATCTGAAGTCTTTTTTTTCTTATTATGATTCCTATTTCTTTTTAGTGGAAGACTGGAAGTGATATGCCTTAGTCATCTATGCAGAAGAGAGAGCAGAAGAGATGATGATCTGAATTACCAAACAAAGAGGAAAGAGGACTAGTTAAGAAAAGATCTAGAGTGCCAGGTGGGTGGAGCATATTGTCAAATATTCTGGTTGGCAGATAAACAGTTTGCTCTAGGTCATTGCTCAAAACATATACCTCAACTTCTATTCTGGCTTGTTATTGGAACTTTAAAAAAAAAAGGGGAGCCAGTTGTAGTTGTGGACATTAAAGTTACCTAGGAAGTTAACTTCACTGTTGGGATATTCGGATTGCAGGAAAGCTTCAAGGATAAGAGGTCAGTGAGGTCAGAATGATTTTCAGAATTGGGGAAGTAGTAAAGACCAAATGAATGATACATAATAAGTCAAAAATCTTAAAACATGCAGGAGGAATATTGGATTGCACAAAAACGTGGGCATCACCTTTCTTGTGGAAGGAACCAAGCAAAGTACAGTTTTGGGCAGTTAAAATGGACAGTGGTTGTTGTGGCAGTAATTTGGAGTTTTCAAAAACAGATCAGGTTGCGTCTGTAGGTGGTTCATCACTTTTTAAGTTGGCATTTGTGTGATTGTTGTTGAAGTGAATGTGGAAGAGATTTTTGTAAACGTTTTTTGAATTTTTATTTCTGTGTGTGTATGCGTGTTTAACTGCAGAGACACTATGTCTGTGGGAATTTACTGTCATGTTAGTATTTGAGATGAAGAGAAATGAGTAGCGAAACACTCACATAGTGGGAGGAGATAGATACTTAGACATGTTGCCCATATAGAGAGCATCTAGTCTCCATATCATAATATGATCTTGACAGTACTGCAGGCATACCACTACATGGCATGTAGTGATATGCTTATGGAGACCACAGTTTGCTTGGCATGCCCTTGAAGGATATTACTCACAATGCATATTAAGAAGTTGTGAGGCAGAAACTAGAGCCTGTGCTCTGGAGACCAAGCATAGCATCAGCCACTTTAGATGTCCAGTAATTAAGGTGGTGGTATATTACTGGGCAATGAAGATCACTGGTCACACATGGGTCTGGTTGACATTTCTTCCAGTTAGAAAGATATCTTTTTACATTGGGAATGCATGCTGATAATGTCAGAGTTCCTTTGAAATGGGTTGCACCTCAAGGTGGTGGTTGACTTTTTTTATGTGACTCCCACCCACAGAAGGTTGTAAGCATGTAGTATGTTACATGTTTATGACTACAGGTTTACAATCTGTAGTTGTAAACATGAACATGTAACTTGAATCTTTCAAGCCTATAGATTGATCGAGTTTAAGCCAAAAAAAAAAAAAAGTCTTTCTCAATGCTGGTCTGATTCTTTTCTTGATGGGTAAAGAGATAAGGTTATTTCATAATTTGGTTAATAATAACTGCATTGATGCTTTGCTGTGTTTGTATCATGGTCATCTTTTTCAAGCTTACAGTCAGGCATTCTGTTGTGTGTTCTTGACTCTGCTTAACTGAGTGCTTTTTTGTAAAACAGTAGCTAAGTTTTCAAATAAGGATTATACTGACATCTATTTCATGTACTGATTTTATAATGGCATTGCTATTGCTATTTAGGAACACAAACAATTTCCAGACTGCATAGTTATTGTTTTAACTGACAAGCTCTATTATTATTATATTATCACACCTTTCCCTGAACTTACTCATTGCACTATCCCTGTTTGTCCCTGTTTATTAATATGTTAACATGTCACCTTATTTCTGTATGTTAACTAACCTTTGGCAACCACACCATCCATCTCTCATAACATTCTACAGACTTCTCACCTGCTTAACTCAGGATACTCTATTATATTATATATTATCTCCTCATCCCCAAAAAATTGAAGTGTCAAAATTGTATACAGTAGTCAACATGGTCATATCAAAGCTTTATGATGAGGAATAATAATCTCTGTATCTCAAATTCTTGAGCAGTCTTTAACATCAAATTGACCCTGTGATCTATTTTTCCAATTTTTGTAATGTATCATCTGAACTATTTGCTATTACCTTCAAATCTCTAACTTTGTCTGGTTCTGTAGTCTATTTCCATTAGTGGAATGCACAGTTTGTAATCTTTTCATCCGAAAACCTTACTACATTTTTTGTCATGCAAAACTGACATATTATCCTTTGTTGATACTGTCAATCTAAATAATCTTGCAGGATCTTAACTACACCTTTATTAATGGTCGGTCTCCCAGTTTAGCATCATCAGCAAACTGGATATATTCCCCCTATATTATTAATGTATAAATTTAATAGCAGCATCTCCAGTATAAGCCTTGCAGCATGCTTGTCACCCATTTTACTGGATTCTATTCTGCCATATACATATTAGTATATTATTATTATTATGTGACACCTTCAGGGAGTTCAAAGACTCATCGAGAGAGAGAGGGCACCTACTCTAAAACTCTCTCTCTCAGCCATTCAATCCACCAACTACAACGAACTGCAACTACACCAACACCATCTACTGCCCACCGCAAGAGTATTTTCACAGACAATCATAAACATCCATGCACATGGTAGGATTTGAATCAACAGCCTTTTGGCTGGAGAGCAGATACACTAACCACTCGGTCAACCAGGCTAGCTAAGATATGGCAGTAGAATTCAGTATATCATAATTGTGGCAGTCGTGATATACTTTTATTACCAAATACAATAAAATCAATAAGCATTGAGTGTATGAATATATCCCTTTTCATTTTATCTTATTGGAATTCCATCATGAAGTGTAGTGCAGTGATGTGATGTCTTTCAGCCATAGCATATACATAATGTGCATACCTGTACATGATGTATATCACCAGCTGTACTACAGAGAAATAGTTCAAACCAAACTACAGTAGCATTGTATTTCATGGGACTGAAGGTCTTTCTTATAGCAAATTGTTTATGCCAGTAGTAGTCATTCAGATATCTAATAAAAAAGACAATTTTTTAAAAAATTAAAACTATCTTTCATTGGTAACACTGTCCAAGCTTGAGTAATGTTACCATTTCTTTAATCCAGTTTTTACACATTGTAACCAAGATACGATAAGCACATAGTAAGCATTATCACAATGAACGTTTAATGAACTTGCATATACATGTGTGTGGGTGTCTGTGTTAAATTTTTATATTTGAATTTTTGATAGACACAAATAGCTACGTTACATTTGAAGTACAATTTTTATCTGTTATTCAAAACTACATCATTAAGAAAAAGTAGCAGTTTTAAGATTATTAGGATCAGACTCTTTACAATCTAAGTAAATATTTAACCAATTTTATATTTCATATCAAATAGGTTAAATATTTACTTAGATTGTAAAGAGTCTGATCCTAATAATCTTAAAACTGCTACTTTTTCTTAATGATGTAGTTTTGAATAACAGATAAAAATTGCTTTGTTCTTTTTTTGCTTGATTATAGGTATTAGTATTTGAAGACGCTCCTAATGGAGTGGAAGCAGCAGTAGCTGCTGGTATGCAAGTAGTTATGATTCCAGATCCCAGGGTCCAACCAGAACAGTGCAGGAAGGCTACTCTAGTATTGAAATCAATGGAAGAATTTCAACCACAATTGTTTGGGTTGCCATCTTATGGTTAATCTATTTTTATGTTTAAGATAGTAAAATATGTATATATGTTTATATTTGACATAAAATCATGACAGATTAAAATTTGTTATGAAATCAATCATTATTGTTACCATTGTACAGCTTGTATTTAAAAATGACATATTATCTGCTGTAGTCATGTATAAAATAGATTTATTCTTTCTCTAAATAAATAAAGTCAGAAATATATGTCGGCAATCATTTGTATTAGTATAATCCCCTTCTTTCCTGTCTTTCCTAACTTTGTCTTTAAATTTTAAAGTAGAGTTTATTTAAGATAGTACTTAGCATGTTAGTTTTATTTATTTTTTTGAATCAGTCGCTACATAAAACAATTTAAACATATAATGCACATAAACAGTTTATGATATATTAATGGATTTGTCATAGTAATTTTCTAACATAAGCTCTCATTCTGTGATTTTATCATTTGCACGCAAGTGTTGAGTTTCCTTTGGTGATGGCGAATGATTCTGTATTTTCAGATCTCCCGATGCTGGGATTTGTATTTCAAATATAATAAAACACTCACCTCTATCATTTGTTATATAAACGAATCTTCCAGCTTATCTACTGCCATCTCCTAATCAGTTAACAAGTCATTTTCTAGTTAAAAACAAACAATTTGGTTAATTCTGTTGCTGTTAAAACTAAATTTTGCCTTACAAATACTTCAAAAAAATTTTTGTTGCTCTTCTTATCAGAATAAATTCATTTTTTAATTTTTTTTTGTGCGAGAGCTTCATATTTCTTTCAAAAGGAAATTGCTTGTACTGCTCATCAAGATTTTTATAGATCAGATTTATTTCTTACATTAAAGCAAACCTGTAACTGTTAACACCAATCCAAAAAGTCAAGAAGTAGTTTGGAAAGATTGAACTCCAAAATTTTTCCCTTGGCTATTCATGACTATACATGAATAGCTGATGTACAATTTAAAAAAAACGGACACCAAAGAGGTTTTAAATGCCATCTATGGCCTTCATTAAGCAGTATAGCATAATGATGTTCCTAGTGGCATTCAACATTTATTGCCTAAAGGTTGACTAAGATCCCTATCAGTGGAATTCAGAGAACAAAATAGATGGTTCACTAACAGGGTTTGTAAAGAAGATAATCACCTAGGCATGCTGAGAATGCTGTTAGGAGTGATATATATTTGTAAGAAAAGGCTGGAGGATTAGTTTTAGTTTTTATGGAAAACTCCTGATATCTATAAAGTTAGTTTAATAGTAATCAGAGATGAAAGAAGTCCTCTTTCAGAATTTTTTTTTTGTCTTCTACCCAAGAAAAGTTGTAAGCCTATAGTACATTAGTATTGTATGCTAAGGATTTAAAATTTTTTTTTAAAATTAATTTTATAATTGTATTTTAAATAACATATACCTCATCTGGAAATCTTGCTCTACAAACTTAGCACGAAACCTTTTTCAAGCTACTTCAGGCCTCCAGTCAGCAGGTGGTTGTATTCAGTATTCAGGTGGTATTCAGGTAGTTGATGAATTTCATCTACTACCTGAAGACAATTGCATACATTCATGTCAATGGCAGGATTTGAACCTGCAGCCTGTTTGTTGGAGAGCAGTTATGCTAACAACTTGGCCAATCATGCCAGTGAATAACACCCTAGTAAGATAACTCCGTCTTCTCTTTCAGTCTGTCTCTCTTTCGTGAGTAGTATTAAGACAGAATTGAGTTATAAACAATTACCTTGATTTATTAGTGAGCTGTAGCCAGTTTAGTTTGACTTTTTGGATAAATTTTGCAATGGCTCTTAAAATTTTAAAAGCTCAATTTCAATGAAAATTATGTTGTTGATTTTGTATTTTATGTGGAAATTGATCACCTGATGAAAAACAACAACATGGTATCCTTTTGGGAGTTCTGATTACTAATGAAGGAGGCTTGTTTTGTGGAGGTGTAGATACAGGTATGGATGATCGAAAAAGGAATAGTTACTAATGTAATGAGCGATAGATTCTTTGCTATTCATGCATCTGGTTTTGAGGGAAGTGACAGAATTATCTGTTCAGCTGAATAATAACCATGGAAGCATTTAGGGAGGAGATACAGTAGAATGGCAACATAAAAAGTATGGAGTAAAGGGAAGATTATTGGTCTGATTACTCTTTTTTTTTTAACAGTAGGAATTTTTCTGAATTTTAGAACACTGTCTCATAGTTGGACAGATCTAGTATTTGTGAAATACAAACATGGCAATTATACTTGAATCAAACAATGGCTTTTTGGATGCTGAACTAGTAATAAATATGACGTTGCTTGTGTGAAAAGGAAATTTTATTTTTATATAACACTACCTATGAAAAGTTTTAGACTTATAACTGAATAGTACTGTAGATGGTCTAAGGATGAATTAATATGAAAATCCTGCATAGTGAGAAAACTGCATGTTGAAACTGCAGTTTTCTTATCACTATATAAAAAATACAATGAATCCTGTTTAGTTCATTGAGTTTAGGCTATGACTACATCTTTGCGAATATTCGTATCAATCACTAGGTTACTTTTTATTGCTTGGTAAAGCACTTTCATCATAAGCTGCTGCAATTATTCTGGATTTCTGTATACTCCAGAAGAATGAGTTGGAAACAGTGCTGTCACATTAGCAAATACTTAATCGTAAACACCAATATAACACTAATACATGGATCTTCAGAGATGACATATGTTTGGTAGTGGAATACCAAAATAAGCTCTGTAAGTTATCACTGTGCTGTAATTTTCAAAACTTCTTTGGAAGAAGTGTGTTGTGCAAATATTGGTTTTTCTACTTAGTGAAATAATTAATATTTTATCTCCTTTCTTAGATTGCTTTCGTGTCATACTTGTCTAATTGACTATAGATTCATATTTCTACCACTGAAAAATTGATATCTTATAGCAATAATATCTCCACAAGTTTATAAACATAATGTTTAAAATATCCACATAGTAGAAGGAGAGTGAACTGATGGCATCAATGGTAGAATCGTATTAAAAATGAAGATATTAGAAAATAAATTGACATTGTTAGTATTCAAGAATGTGTCAGCAGAGCTAATTTAAAGTGGTATATGGCCACTTAAATAGAATGGGTGAGGAAAGGTTAGCAAAACAGGTGTTTGATGCCAAGATGGCAGGAAGAAAGATCTAGAGGAAGACCAAGGTGTAGGTGGATTGATTTGATCAGAAATGCCTTAGAAGAATGAAATGTTAGATATGACAATATTGGAGTGCTTATAAGTAATAGACTAATTTGGAGGAAAATTGTGGATAGGAGATTAATAATAACGTAAGCTTAATCATGTAGTGCTGTCGTAGTAACCTGAACATGGGTACACATCAAGAAGTTGATGATGATGATGTAGCAGAAGGTACTAGTACGTGAAGATAACCTCCAACTATATTAATTGGATACTTCCTCTAGTTTAATAAAAAAAAATCACATATATTTATATTCAGGGGTCTATGCTACATCATCTTCATCAACTTCCTGACGTGTACCCATGTTAAGGTTACTACGACAGCACTACATGATTAAGTTTATGTTATTATTAATCTCCTATCCACAATTTTCCTCCAAATTAGTCTATTCTAAAAAAAAAACATTGATTTTTTTTTTTCCAAGAAGGAGAAGCCTTATTGGCTTCTCCTTCTTGGAATGTTTCTTACACAATGGAAATGTTCTCCAAATAACAATAAAGCACAAATGAATCACTTTATGGAACAACTTTTATTGACTTATTGGGACATATTAAAAAAAATAAAAAATGAAGAGAGGTGGAAGGGGATCTTGGGCAATTTTTTTTTTTTTTTCTTGGCAGGTCAGGTTTTCCATAATTTGTCAAGCCCTGTGTATATTTAATTAGATGAGCAATTTCTGTTGCACAAATACTCCATGTCTAATAGATGATCAACATGAAAATGATCTATTATCTCCAGTCATAATAAATCATTGCAGAAATTGCAATAGTTCGTTTAAGTATTAAAATAAAATAACACAATAAGGAAGAAATCCCATCTTCATATAAAACCAGGAATAGTAGCATTGAACGATCATTACAAAGTTGGTACAATGAAGAAGAGGATATCTACTCCTCATAGTAGTATCCAAATAAGTTATATATCTCTTGATTAAAAATGCATTATATTGGTTTAATCCTTTATCCAACTGTAAGCAAACAAAGTTTGCATGTGAAGTATTTTCAGGACTGGGCAACTCATATGTATAGAAGCTAATGACTTCACATCACTTGCATTAGTATCCCATAATGCTATGCATTATGAGAACGTCACTATGCAGATCGGTTTCGACCTTTATTGAGGTCTCATCTGTGGAGTCCGACCCAGAAGTGATTCCAAGGTTGAAGTAATGTAGAAGTCATATTTTCATATACGTCAACTTTTCTTATCACCTCTGGGTCGGGCTCCCACTGATGAGATCCCAATAAAGGTCGAAACCGGTTTGGGTAGTGACCCTTCCCATAATTCATAGCATTGTACATGTCCATAAGGATATGTGTTTTGCATTATGGGATACTAAGGAAAGTGATGTGAAATCATTAGCTTTTGTATATGAGTTGCCCAGTCGTAAAATTACTTCACACGCAAACTTTGTTTGCTTACACTTGAATAATGGATTAAACCAAGAATATAATTTCTTGGCATCCTTAAGTTATAGTATAACCAAGGAGGAAAACTTCCAACAACCTTATGACCCAACCCTATACTTATCGTGGATTCAGTGTGATTGGGGCCAAGTAAGGTATTGTTACACTCCTGGCTAGAAATATTCTCTTTTAAACCCTTTGATATAACTAGTGTTTGTTTAAATCCATATTATTTACATTTAGTCTCACACTCAGTGCTAAGCGAAAAAGTACTGTGAATTATGTTGAACTGGCCTGTCATTTTTCTGTGTTGGAACTAAAATGTTCAGCACATTTGAATGCAAATGTTGCAAAGTAGAAATGTGACATCCTTTTAGCACATAATTTTGCATTTATTTAATTTTGATTTTCAATAGCTGATTCGCTTTGTCCAATTATCTTATTTCATAATAAATAGCATATCCAGTAGATTTTTATTCCTGTTTTTTTACTGAATAAAAGATGTTTATTTATTGCAATTATTGATATTTGGACTGCCTTTCTGATGGAACAACTCAAACTGAGAATTTTGGATATACAATATTTGGAAGTAATCACAAGGACAGGAATAATCTTTGATGGGTGAAGTTTTTAATTTACAGTTATGTTGATGTTTAAACGTAGTCATTCTATCTGAAAAGCAACAAAGAAAATCGTAATTAGGTATCACCTTTGAAATGTTTAATGACTTTTAAATATTTTCTAAAGCATTACTAATCACTTCCATTGGTTAGTGTTTACCAGTTATTATTCGCATAATCGTTAGTATTACTAATGATTTCCAGATCTACAAAATTACAGTACCGACCCTTATATTTCTATGATTTCTCAGCTGTTTTATTCGCTTAACTAACTTACAAATTTCAGTTGAAACTTCCCTATTAGACATATCTAACAACTTGACTCTCCCTTGTTCCATTAGGAATTTAGAGATGATGGCTGTAATCTAATACTGGCTTCACAAGAAACTTATACAACGGGTTCGTTCTAAATTACTGAGTTCAACAAGCAAGCTTATTTTAATTAAACTACGCGTAATTTCGTTGTTAACCAAAATATTCTGTCTATTATTCGACTGAATAATAGTATTCTACAATTCAGTTTTACGTATATATCAAGAAGGAAATATACGTAAAACTGAATTGTAGAATACTATTATTCTACCATTCAGTTTTTAAAATTTTTAATAATTAAGTGCTTTTAATATTCATGTAATCATCGATAGCAATTGGTGTATTTTAACCAACATTAGGTTGGAATAAAAGCCGAAGGAAGTAGTTGAGTATCTTCCTTGTTATAACACATGATAACAAAACGAGAGTGATTATGTAGAAAATCTTTAATTAAATTTCACATATAAAGAATATTCTGATGACAAAAGTATGACATTAATTTAGTAAATGATGTAGATATGAATCTTAGATAGAAAAATACAATTTTTGCAATATTATATCGAAAATACAAAATCATTAAAATTCATGACATTTACATTGGTTCACTTATCTCGTATTGTTAAATATGAGACAATATTCTGAGGTAGCTCAAACTGTTTCGCAATCATTTCTGTGTTACAACTAAATATTTGATGCAACTGAGCACAACATAAATGTTGCAAGGAAGGGAGCTGGAGCTGTTGAACTTTTTCAAGCACATAATTTCGCATTTGGTCATCTTCGATTTCCAACAGAGCAGATTGGCTGTGCATCCATTTTTCATTTTGGGATTTTATGCCTGCTCTAAGCAGCATATTCACTATAACTTTGTTGTTATTTTTTGCAGCATAAAAAGTGGTGTTAATCCGTTGACATCACTGACATTGGGATCGCCTCCGTGACGAAGAAACGATTCGACTAGCGAATTCAGAGAATGCTTACACGCAAACACAAGATCTGGATCAACGTTTGGAGGATAAAGCTTTAGGTCACCATAGTCATGAAGTAGTAGTCTCATCACTTCAGACAGTTTGGGATAATGATGCACACTGAAGGAGACTCTCTCTCTCTCGAATGGAACACAAACAAGCCATTAAAGGCGTCCCTACATGGATGTTCTGCTTGTTAACCTAAAATATAAGAAAAAAATGTTGAAAACGAAATATGTGGAAGACAATAATGTTTAAGTAACACTAAGTTCAGTTCATCTTCCTCTTCTATGTCAACTGTAAGATTTTGAGTAAAAAGATCGGTTTGTGTGTGTGTGTGAATTAAGTAACGTTTCAAAATCGCCAAATTATTGATGGTTATAGAAATCGACTTCTGAATATTTCCTGTCGTAGAATTAAATCTCTGTGCGGTTTAAGAAAATAAGATTCAAAGCATAGCAAGTGCCTAAAAGGGAATTGTTGAGATTAGTGAATAAAATTAATGAAAAAAATTAAGAAGTATATTCTCCTACCTGGTCGTAACCCGTTTTTATTAGCAAGACCACTTGGATTTATGCTGTTCTTAGCCTAGGATGTCGTCTATCATTTGAGTCAAGCAACTGCTGACTCAAATGTCTTACAAAACTTCGAAGTTCATCTCATATCTCTCCATACACCATTAATTTACCATTTCAACTCTTTTATTATAAACAACCTCCGATTTCAATTCGAAAACACAAATCCGAAACTCGTCTCTTGCGATTAACGGTCAGTTTCGACATTACTCTTCATGTTGGTTATGATCTCAGGATATTTCAGCTAGATTGGAACCTCTACACACGCACAGAGAGAGAGAGAGCGTGACATAAATGATAAAGGTCACCGGCTTTAACAAAATTTGGTTACCTTTAATTTAGAACAAGTAAAAGAAAAATTTACTGTATAAACCTGCACATACTTTGATTCCATTACAAACTTCCTTTCTCCAGCCGTTATAACAACTAAACATCAGCACATTACTCTTCGCTGAACATTGAAATCACCGTTTTGTCCTGGATGTGTATATACGTCCATAATTACATGGATGCGGAGTGTCCATTAAAGTCAATATAACCATTGGATATTATAGAAGAAAATTATATGCATACGAAACATATATATTTGATCCGTTATATTTGGCCACTTAAATATCTAATATAAAGAGCATGCATCTGAGTCTCTTCAACAAACTTTTATCATTACACCATAATACCTGCTTCAATGCGTTGTTATTTTTCGTATTGTTGATTAACTTTCATATCTTTCTGGCTTATGCCTAAATAATTGCTGCTTGACTCCACTGTCATTAGTCGAATTCCTTTTTATTTTTGAATTTTACAAGTTAATTCATTATCAAACCATCATTGGTTTCGGTGCCACCTTATTTCTGTTTATTGGAGAACGTTTCCTCCTCAGCTTCACTGTTCAGGTTGTTGTTCTCCTTTGTTTCTGCTCTATTGTTCTCGTGCTGCGTTTTTGACGCCAATTTAGAGTACTACTTTAATATTTCAACGAAATACCAGAAAATATACCATTGACAATAAAAATAGGAATATCAAAGTCGCGAACCCGTATTCTCCAGTTGTTATTCCGGTAATGTCAGTATAATGCAATTGATCTGATGAAAAAAAAAAAAAACGAATTCTTTTAATATATTTTTTTAATAAGCAACTCACCTGTGCTCCTTTGCTCAACAACAGGGATACCATTTCAAGAGATGGACAAATCGAGCTTGTAACATAGAAGAGTGCAGTATTGCCACAATGGTCTGCTTTGTTCACGTCAGCTCCATTCTCAATTAAATATCTTGCCAAGTCAAATCTGTGCCAGATGCATGTTATAATTAAAGGAGTGTGGCCATCTCTATCTTCAGCATCGATATCACTACCAGCTGCTAGCAATATCTCTATAATTCCTAAGATTGAAAAGTATATAAAATATCAGACATAATAACAAAATAGGTAATTGTAAATTATAACATTGCTAATTAAACTATTCAGATACGGATCCGTGCATACCTTTGCTTAAGTGTTTTGCAGCAATGTGAAGTGGGGTCTCCAAAAGAGATGTCCTATGGCACCTTCTAGTGGACGATATCGCATACGTTCTATATCATTGCGTAATGCAGCAAGATGGGCAAATCCCATTCCGTGATTACCTTCATTGAAAACAGTATCTAAGCTGCTACCAAAGACGACGCCAACGTCTAATGAAAAGCAAAATAATAATATAAGAAACGAAATGATACTTAACGTGACATGCAGGAATCAATCATTTCAATTTAGTAGGAGTGTAAGTATGTGTATAATATGCCTGAACTAGTACGAAGGACAACAAATCAGAATGGGATAGTTGGTATAAGGCATCAAGATACGGGTGGGACTAACAGGCTTCTGCACTTCATGTATACTAATGCCAGGAGTATTAGGAACAAGAAGGAAGAATTTTTGGCCTTGGTTGGCTCTTCCTGGCCACAGGTGATTGGCATTAGTGAGACATGGCTGGCAGAAGATGATATAGCTAGTGGGATATAATGTGAAGGGTATAGTAGGCGTAGGAATGACACAGAGAAAAGAATGGGGGGGAGGAGTGTTATTGATGACAGCCGATGAACTGTAGATAAGGATAATTCAAGCTGAACTGCAAGATAGTGAAGAGAGCACATTTGAGGCTATTTGGTGTGAGATTGAGACTGGCAGAACAAAATATATAGTTGGGTGCTGCTATGGACCAGGTGATGGAATAGATGGTGGAGATAGTATGCATAGAGAAATAGACGCAATGACTGGAAGGAGGGCAATTATTATGGGAGATTTCAACTATGGTAACATTGATTGGAAGGAGGAGAGGACACATGGGAGGAAGGAATTAGATTTTATGCACTTATTAAGGGATAACTATATGAGACAGCATGTAATGGAATATACTAGGGGTTCGAGAGTGCTTGACCTAGTAATTGCATCTGAGAATTTGACTATAATGAATATGACCACGTTGCCACCAATTGGCGAGAGTGATCATAAGGTGGCTAAATGTGTGGAATTGCCAGGCTGGTAAGTATGACAAGCTTAGGAGATTGCTTGGTTCAGTGCCATGGCGTGTAAACTGCAAGGACTGGAGGTTGATAGTCCATGGGAAGCGGTAAAAGAGCATTTGATGGAGGTAATGGCTGACTGTATACCTAAAGTCCAGATAGTAAATCAAGTAGGGGTTAAATGGATGAATAACACCATTAAGCTTGAGCTGCAAAAAAAAAAAAAAAAGAAACAACTGTGGAGGGAATTTAAGGAGAAAGGTGACGTGCAGATGCATGAACAATACAAAGCACAGGCCAGAAGGGTAACGAGTGTGGTAAGAAAAGCGAAAGCAGATTATGAAAGGAAATTAGTCACGCAAGCTAAAGAGATTCCCCAAAACAGTTTTTTTCGATATGCTGCAAGTAAAAAAAAAATGTATATGGCAGAAGGATTTTAAGGAATGCTGATGGTAGGTAGGTAACTGAAATGATATAGTGGAATTACTGGGCGAACACATTGCTCACCCAGTAAATAGTATATCATCCAGATGGCGATATTACAGGAATGAAGGAACCAATAGCTTATACGGGAATTGAGGTGAATAGTATATTACAAAACATTAATGTGAATACATCTGTGGGATTCGATGGTATACGAGCTCGGGTCTTACGTGAAGCGGCCAAAGAATTGTCAGTGCACTTGACCATTTTTTTAAATTCGAGTCTCGGGTCTGGGTTAGTCCCGAGAGGGTGGAAAGAGGTGAAAATAGTTCCACTGCATAAAGGAGGTTCAAGACTGCTGTTGCAAATACCGACTGATCAGCATATCAGGAGTTGTTGTCAAGGTTTTGGAGAAAGTAGTCAAGAGAAAAATACAGGAATGGAGAGATGAACATGGGATACTGTATGGGGGATAGCATGGTTTTGAGAAGGGTAGATCATGCCTCTCTAACTTGCTTACGTTTTATAACACAGTGACAGCTGAACTGGATAAGGGTAGTGGGCATACAATGATACTGCTGGACCTTCCTAAGGCTTTTGACAGGATACCACATGGAATTCTAATCAATAAACTGCAGCATATGGGGATGGATACAGGGATGGTGAGATGGATAGGAGGGTGGTTGATGGAGAGATATATGACAGAGTGGTTTATTAAGGGGTAGAGTCCAAAAGACGATCTGAGATTAGTGGTGTGCCACAGGGTTCTGTTCTTGGACCACTATTTTACAGGATGATTTGGATAGATTGGAGGACTGGGCTAAGGAGATTGGATGTCAATTTAATGTGGCAAAGTGTATGGTTATGCATTTTGGGGTGAAAATATACATTCATACACTCAACTGCCTCCCTAAGGTCTGCATATCTACTTCCCACCCCCTTAATAAATCTAGTGTCCCTGATTCTGCACATCCACTCCATTCAACAACACTTTTTCAAGTCTCCTTACACCCAATCCATTCAAATGCAAACCATCCATCTTATATAAATCCTTTCGCCCATCGAACTCGCGCCACAAATTCCACACCACTCATCCTGTATAACCCATGCATAAAGTCATTAGCAATTATGGTCCTCCTTCTAAACTCTTCACTGTCATACTGCGACAACAGACTAACCATCCTATCTCTCTCACTCTTCTCGTTTGCTACCTTAACCAATTCCTTCAGGTCCTCTATCATAGCCATTTTATCTCCTTTCAAATCATTCGTACTTGCCACCACTATCATTTCTTTCACCCTTTGCTTTTGCTCCCTAATAGACTTGCTTATGTCCTTAATGGTCGCACCAGGTTGGTATGATTTTGTCAAATTCTCCACTATCACACCTAGTACTAAAGAATCTCCATACAGCACTCGCTCCTTCATTTTGTTGACGTTCACAATCATACTCTTATTTTTCTTATCATACTTTTGCCGTTTATTGGCTGGTACACACGGTAGACATTTGTGCATATGCTCCAGTTGCCGCTTTGCCCTACGTATCGCTCCGCTCATCCATGCGATCTCACTCATTGCATCTATCTCATCTTTTTCATTATCTGTTAAGCCATTCATTTGTTCTGTATTATTACCTTCATTCTCACTTTCAACGCCGTCCTCACAGCTCTCTGGTACTACCTTGCAATTTCTTATCATATCACTATTTTCTACATTCTGACTTTCAACAACAATATCACACTCACAACCTGAAACACACTTTAATTCCTCATTTTCCTTACACTTTATGCACACATTCACTCCACTATCATCATCTAACCAGACTCCAACCGCTCTCCGCAAAGCATACATCTCGCATATAGTACATTGAATAATCTCCTTTATGCTACAATTTTTGAACAAAGATGGCGAACTGGCTGTCATTATTTTCCTTCTTACCGGGGCCATGTGCATGTTACTATCGTATCTTATCAAATTAATAATTGAAACACTGAAATCACACAAACAGACACACTAAGATACGAAAAGCAAACAAAAGAGTACGTAATTCTGTGGGAGCATTTTAGATTTTTTCCCCAGGCGTTTCTCCTGTGTTGGAAACATTGCTAAAACAAGAATGCAGGAGGTTGGTTATATTATAGAACACTTGAATCAATAATCGAATCGAACTACGCACTCGTTATTTTTCAACTTTTCGCTCTTTCTTGCTGGCGCTGGCCTCACGTTAATGGCGTTACTGTGTGCTTAGTGCTATGATAGTTGTGGTATTTGAAGTGGAAATCAAGACGCATCCTTAGATTTGTTGCTTCATATGATGGAAAAGAAGTGTCAAGTCAGAAAAAAATGGTGTGACTGCATTGAAGTCTGCAAGAGTGAAGAGAATAAAATGAAATTGTAAAGATGGCTCAATTTCTGTTTGCAATTCCAGGTCACAATGCCAGTGTTGAAAGGCTCTTTTCATTAATACAAGCTCAGTGGACCAAGGAAAGAAATAGAAGTTGAAATAGCTTTTTCTTTTTTAGTCAAATTTGTTTGAATGTTAGCTAATGTTTCGTGATCTGAATTCCTATAGGTCGGTTTTAGTTTATATAAAAATAGCTTCTCGTTTTTAATTGTGCATCGTCAAGAAAATGTTAAGAAAATGACATCCAGTAACCAATTATGTATGAATTAAAAATTGGTCTGCAGGTTAAAACAACAACAACAAACAAACAAAAAAATGATAAGGATATTCCAATGAATGTGACAAAGCGATTAATCTTATAGCAGAAATGATTTCGTAATGTATCCACTGATCGAAACTTAAGCAGATGTTTAGATAACACATAATACAACGGCACACTTAAGCAGAATTTACATGCAACTAAAATTCGAACGTAAATGTTAAAGGCATTTTCAGTATAAATTCAAAATTAAACGCAAATAACAACAAAGAACGAACATTTTATCGTTAGGACTTAACAGCCTGGAAAGTACGCTCTACTTTATTTACTTGTAGCTAATACGTTCTTATTCTGAATCTTTGTTATATTTCATAATAGTTGGTGAAGGTGGGGAATGTCATACAATTAAAAATCTAACAAGTGTTCCCTTATATTAGTTTTTGCCTATTTTGTAATTTTGTGTTAATTAGCTGATGTTTTTATGAATGCATCATTTAGTGCAGTTTAAAGCAGCTGGTGGTCTGTTTTGAGATAAAAAGAATGATTTAAGAGCTGGATACATTTGAATTAGTATTTGAGCAGCAGGATACAAGGATAGCCATCGTGTTTTACTGTGATTTAAAAGTTGCTGGTAATCTATATCCACAAACTCACAGAACTCCTTGAGAGACTCCACATGGACAGTGTATATAGAAAAGCAATTATATATTTTAACTATTAAAGTTTGTAGGTCAATGTCACGCGGGTCTGTACCATATTGGATGCAATTATTAAGGATGTGTGGAGGGCATACCACTCCGACCACCGATTGGCTAACCATCCTCTTCAAGTTGGCAAAAACATTATTGCCTTGACCTTTTGCAAGACCCAAAACATGGTATTGCAATTATCACCACCCAAAAGCAACACATTTATTTTGACGTTCCAAATTGTTTAGTGTTTCACTGACATAAGTTGAAATAGTTTCTGCAGTTTCATTTGGTTTGCTCCCAACATTCACTACTTTAATCTGTAAACCGCCATTCTTGTAGTCAAAATATTGAATAAGGATAGGAAATGCTTTCACATTACCATAGTTACTAGCATCTACTATCATAGCATTAAGTACAGAATTTACAACGGCTTGTGTTTTTGTGCGACCACTCGACACTTTGGCTGCAATTTTTGAATCGATGAAAATTTGTTTCAACAATCCAGGAGCACAGTCCATGGAATTGTAACTGTTGTGATGAACAACAGTATGATATGCAAGGGCCCCTTCAGCAGCACTTACACTGTCTTCCAATTCTGAATTTGGCTTGATAATATAATCATTTAATTTTCCTGTTGAACTCTGTCCTCTAACACACTTTAAATGCTTTTCTGTTTTTGCATGTAGTTCCAAGTCTCTTATCCCATGCTGTGCAACCGAAACGTATGTACCAGGATTGCATACAATGCATTCAGCGTCCCATGGCTCACGTCCAGGGCAAAAACATGGAAAATTTCCCCTATGATTATCATTGAAGGAGCACTTTCTTTTGGCTTTACACATCCTCCAGATAATCTGAAATAAATATAAGTAAGATGACATAAAATTATATCGTAATGTTTCGGTAGGCCTACATAATGGTTATGTCATAAGCTAAAACGTGGTATATATTTTAATTCTAATATAATTTGATAATTTAATAATGACCTTGGTAAGGTCATTAATACTAATTGCGAACGATGAAAACTAAGGATGCGTCTTGATTTCCACTTCAAACTCCACCACTATCATAGCATTAACACGTTCATTGCCAATCACGCGATATCGCGCGATGCAAGTTCTCACCAAACGGTCGATCACGCGTTATCGCGTGGACGTCGTTAACTAAATAAAAAAATAAAAAAAATTTGGCCACCACACGAAATTCCAATTTTCAGCTTGGCAATGAAAGCGTTAAGCACACAGTAACACCATTAACGCGAGGCCAGCGCCAGCGAGAAAGAACGAAAAGTTGAAAAAAAAAAAAAAAAGAGTGCGGATATCTAAACACGGAATTCGATTCGATTATTGATTCAATTGTTCTATAATATAACCAATCTCCTGCATTCTTGTTTCAATGTTACCAACACAGCAGAAAAGCCTGGGGGAAAAAAATCTAAAATGCTCCCACAGAAATGCGGACAAAACGGGACCTTTTCGAAAATATATGGGGACAGATATTTTCATTATCAAAATGCAGACATATAGTAACCCTACATAGGAATCAGTTTTGGATTCAATGCTATTTCGAATTGTCAATGATAGAGCTAATATAATTAAAAGTTGAAATTTGCAAGCGATATGAATTAGTAGTAGACACTGTCAGGTACTTCACGTAGATTAAAATAGAATATTGTTTTTGATCTGACAAATGATAATTAAGTTTTAACAGTTTAACATTCTATATCTAGGTAGTAAAGTTTCAAGGATAACCTGCTATATGGGTACAGATCAACTGAAAATATCGAAAGATGAAAGAAAACAAAATCTATGAACAGCAGTGAAGTTCAGGGATTTTGGAATTAATTTGTGGTATCTTTGATAGTAAACACAAATCCGAACAAATGGATTGGGCATGTGCATCAATAATTACACATGGACAAACTGATTGAAATTTTTATAACATTTTGCATTTGGTTAAATCGAGCTTTTGACATTTATTTATTTTCATTATTCCGTGAAGTTTTTTCATTTATTCCGTGCCTTCAGGATAAAATATTATCCCGAAGGCACTTGTTGAATGAAATTCAACAAGTGCCTTCGGGTAATATTTTTGTGTCTGTCATTAAGTCTAATCTGATTAGCTTGGGTAAACATACCCTGGACACCAAAACCTAAATGAAATTATGTCTTCATTACAATAACTCAATAGTTTTTATTGAATGATCTGTACTCTGGAACCCAGAACATTTTAAAATTATATATAACGAAAGCCAGGCCACTTTGAATTTATTTATATGATCATTTAAGTAGTGAATATATTCAAGATTATCAAGGTAGAAAACTTTGATAATTTCAAGTATACTGCTATGAGTCCTCGACTGTACAATGAGGTAAGATTTCTATCGTTTCTGATTCTATTTTATCCTTTTTTTATTTAATTTTTAAATTAATAACCAGGCGTGCATGTTTAAAATTTAGTGTATTTAATTGAACTTTTTTTTATCATTACAATGTTTAATGCTATTTTATATTTGTCTTATTCAGCACATTGCCATTGAAAATAGAAGAATTACAACTTATACCAAGGCACAGGTATGGAATCCTTATAAAGATATTATACAGGATGTAGTTGGAATAAACGGTTTTTACGCCGAAGTAATGTTGCGAAAAACTGGTGCACTGAATGCATTTAACGTGAGGAGTGATGTGAATGTCAGATCTGCACTGTGTGATTGTTCGCCGATGAGATTGGTCCATATAAGTAAGTCCTCTTAGACATTTGAATACAAATACGTTGTAAATTTGATCTTTCCCATTTCGATAGTATACAATATAATATTATGTTATTTTAAAACTAAATTGAAATGATTGGTTGTTGCATGTCATGCTATGTATCATTTCGTGTTCTTATATTATTATTTTGCTTTTCATTAGGTGTAGGAGTCGCTTTTGGTAGCATCTTTGATACCATTATCAATGAAAGTAATCATGGAATGGGTTTTCTCCATCTTGCTGCATTACGCAATGATATAGAAGGCATGCGATATCGTCCACTAGAAGCTGCAATCACCAGCAGAACATCTCGTTTGGAGACCCCACTTCACATTGCTGCAAAACACTCAAGCAAAGGTATGCACGGATCCACGTCTTAATAGTTTACAGGCTAAATAATAGTATCTAACCACTTATTTTGTTACTATATCTGACAATTTATATATACAGTATATATATATATTTTTTTTCTTTCTTAGCAATAATGCAGATGTTGTTAGCAGCTGGCAGTGATATCGATGCTGAAGATATAGATGGCCACACTCCTTTAATTATAACATGCATCTGGCACAGATTTGACTTGGCAAGATATTTAATTGAGAATGGAGCTGACTTGAACAGAGCAGACCATTGTGGCAATACTGCATTCTTCTATGTTACAAGCTCGATTTGTCCATCTCTTGAAATGGTATCCCTGTTATGGAGCAAAGGAGCAGAGGTGAGTTGCTTCTAGCAGTTAAAATTACCAATTATTAACGCGAAATATATATATATATATATATATGAGATTTTTATTTAATAAGGTCAAAGCACATTGTGGCAACTTGTATAGGTAAAATTTATAAGCTCTGCATCACTTCAGCCTTGGCATCTCTGGGTCTGGCTCTCAGTAACGAGGCATAAATAAGGTCGAAACCGGTCTCGGTAGTGGCGCTTTCCTTTAATGCATAGCATCGTACATCTCCGCAAGTGGAATTGCTTTGTATTAGGGAAGATGCTATGGGAAAGTGATCAGAGCTGACTCCACCTTTACCACGAGTTGTATCAGACCTGAACATAGTTCAGGCGCAAACTTGATTTACTTGTCTGTTTGCTTACTTGGGAAAAATGATTAAAACGATATTTATATTATTTTATAATTATATAAGGATTTTTGTTCCGAAAATTTGGGTGTTTCATCACAGCATTTTCAAATATACTGACATAAAAGACTATGGGTTCGAGAATATTTTGATAAAGGGTTTTTAAAATCTTCTGAAATAAGTTATTTTTATAAGCGTTATTGTTTTTCCCTAAGAATATCACTGCTGATTTTCCTATGTAATTATTATTATTTTTGTTTTACTGTCAATTGCACTGTATATATATCCTGATATTTTGTTCAAATATTGTAATCTGAAAGTACGTACTGTAAAACTGCATCAAAATCGCAAGAGAACAACAGAGCAGTACTAAAGGGGAAACACCAACCTGAATAGTGAAGCTTGGCAGAATGAAACGTTCTCTAACACGTAGAAAGAAGGCAACACTGAACTAAAGGAAGGATATTAAAAGTTTTTTTGTAGACGCGAGAAAGTGAAACATGCGAAAATTGATTTGGTTATGACTTGAAGAGGAAATTTGTTTTCTACACGAGCAGCAAGTACTGAGGTACTAATAATGGGAGAGATATCCCATCGAAGATATTTTCTTCTTCTTGTGGAATTAAGTGATGATATTGAGAGCTATAAATTTCTTGTTGAAGAGACTCAGAGATTTCAT
This sequence comes from Typopeltis vanoorti, assembly GCF_054136105.1. Taxonomy (NCBI): domain Eukaryota; kingdom Metazoa; phylum Arthropoda; class Arachnida; order Uropygi; family Thelyphonidae; genus Typopeltis; species Typopeltis vanoorti. The sequence continues at coordinate 39,034,881 of NC_143565.1, forward strand.
TAGAAATCTCTGAGTCTCTTCAACAAATTGAATTTTAACCAGCCGCATGTCCAAATATATCAAAAATATACGTTTTGTATACATGGAAGATATCGATAATATCCAATGGTTATATGGACTTCAATAGATACTTCGCATCCATGTAATTACGGACGTATTTATACATCCAGAACTATATGGCGGTTTTACGAGGAAGAGTAATGTGTTTATGTTTGTTTAATATAACTGAAGAAAGTTTCCAATGGAGCTTAAATAAAAGGTAAAGAAAGTTAGGTAATGCGGAGCTCATATGAGTTCCGTCATTCACTCTGAAGAGTTTTCATTTTGCTAAAATATCCTTACATCATAACCAACGTGAAGAGTAATATCGATACTGACCACAAAATCAAAGAGTTGTGTTTTGACAACTGACAATTGAGCCAGCATTTGATTGCATCCAGGTAGTGTAAAAAGACCATAAACCATCATGGTCATACTGGAATGTTTCTGTTTTCGAATGGCATTTGGATCGAGGATGGTTAGTGTATCCAAGAAAAAAAATTACGTTAGGATCCCTGCTAATAACAACTAATTACGACCAGGTAGGAGTATACCCATCTTAAGTTTATATTCACTCTTCTTAACATTTCTGTTATAGACTCTTGTGAGTGGGAGAATATTCGGAACTCGAATTTTATAACCATAATTTGGCAACTTTGTAACATTATGTGCAGAACTTTTACAATTTCAGTCGTATTTCTGAAAGTACTAACGCAATAAACTGAATTTAGTATTACTTAAACATTATTTCCTTCCACATATTTGGTTTTCAACATAATTGTTGTTGTTTTTTTTCTTATGTTCTAGGTTAACAAGCAGAACATCCATGGATGGACACCGTTGATGGCTTGTTTGGCTTCAATTCTAGAGAGAGTCTCGGCCAGTGTACATCGTCATCCCAAGCAGTTTGACGTGATGAAACTACTGCTTCATAACTTCGGTGACTTAAGGCTTCACCCTCCAAACGTTGATCCAGCTCTTGTGTCTGCTTCCAAGCATTCTCTGAATTCCGTAGTCGAATTGTTTCTTCGTCACGGAGGTGATCCCAATGTCAGTGATGTCAAAGGATTAACACCACTTTTTTATGCTGCAAAAAATAACAACAAAGTTATAGTGAATATGCTGCTTAGAGCAGGCATAAGACCCCGAAATGAAAGATGGATGCACAACCAATCTGCTCTGATGGAAATAGAAGATGACCAAATGAGAAAATATGTACTGGAAAAAGGTCAGCAGCTCCCTTCCCTGCAACATTTATGTTGTGCTCAGTTGCGTCAAATATTTGGTTGTAACACAGAAATAATTGTGAAACAGTTTGAGCTATCTCAGAATATTGTCTCATATTTAACAATACGAGATAAGTGAACCAATGTAAATGTCATGAATTTCAACAACTATTTCAGATATAATATTGCAAAAATTGTAATCTTCAGTCTAAGATTCATATCTAGATTTACTAAATTAATGTCATAATTTTGTCATCAGAATATTCTTTGTATGTGAAATTTAATTAAAAATTTTCTATATAATCACTCTCGTTTTGTTTTCATGTGATCTAGCAAGGAAGATACTCAACTACTTCCTTGTGCTTTTATTCCAACCTAATATTGATTAAAATACACCAATTACTATCGATGATTACACGAATAATTAAAAGCATTATTCCTCTTGATATACGTAAAACTAAATAGTGGAATACTATTCAGTTGAATAATAGATAGGAAAGTATCTACGATTTGAATATTTTGGTTAACTTAGAAATTAATCGTAGTTTAATTAAAATGAGGTTCGCCTGCAGAACGAAGAAGTTAAGACGATCCCGTTATATAAGACGCTTGTCAAGCCTGTATTAGATTACAGCCATCATCTCTCAGCTCCTAATGTAACAAGGGAGTGTCTATTTGTTAGATATATCTAATAGCGAAGTTTTAATTGAAATTTATAAATTAGCTAGGGGAATAAAGTAAGGTGGAAACAATAAAAACATGTTAATAAAAAGGGCAGAAAATAGTGCTAGAAGAAATACATAAAACTTATATTCTACTATTAGCGTAAAAATACACTAGTCCCCTTACCGGGGTCAATCCAATCCCCAAAATGTTAAATGGAAAATTCCAGAAATTAACAATTCATAAATTTTAAATCGTGCGAATTCTGAGTAGTTCTCGGATCTACTGTCGCTGTATCGTAGTGCTTATTTTCAAGTAATCTTTATTTTTATTGATAATTGCCCCTAAGCGCAAGAGTGCAGATTCTGGAAATCCGAATATTCCAAAGAGGATCCGTAAAGTTCTTTTTAATTGAAAAGGTGAAAGTTTTTGACTTCTTCACAGTAAGATATTAACAACAATATTTACTATAATAATAAAGAAACGTACGCTGAGGTAGTTGAACTTCATATAACTTTATTCCAGTATATTTTTATACTTGTTCTATGATGTTATTGTGGTTAATCTCTTACTGTGCCTAATTTATAAATTAAACTTTATCATACGTATGTATGTATAGGAAAAAATAGGTTCGGTGCTGTGCGCGAGGGAGGTGGATTCTTGGAACGTAGCCCCTGCGGATAATGGGGGGGGGAATACTGCATGTCGAATGTTAAGCAAAGGACTAATTGAAGCAGTAGATGAAGATTGATTTGCTTAAAGCGTTTTAATATTATCGAGGCTCTTCCACCCCCTGGACGGTTCGACAATTTTAAAAGCTGAAGTCCGAATTTGTAGATGCATTTGCATGAATTTCCTTGCAAAGATGGCGAAATGATATTCTGGAAGTTTACTGAATTACCATATCTGGAAATCACAACGCCAGATTGTACAGTTATCGAAATAACTTCCATATTAATGATACAGGAAAAGATTTAAAGGTGTCAATATTCAGTAGTTTGATAGGAATTAGTGGCTGCTCGTGGCTTGAAATCGTGGGGGGTGCTGCAACTTTCGAAATATACATACACACTATAAGTGCATTGTATGCGTGTTTGGATAAAATATCAAAATTAAGATAATTTTTTTTAAAAATAAATTAAAAATATTGATTATTATCGATAAAATTATACAGTTTGGTATAATTCAAAGGTAAAGCACCGAGAGCAGACAACATACCAGACGATAAACTAAAAGCAAATCCAAAACTTATAGCAGAGATATTATATCCCTTACTTAAATGAGGTATGGCAGAAAGAAGAGTGGCCTAAGGAATACTGGATTACTGGTGAAATTACCCCAAAACGGGAACCTATCTGAATGCAAAAATCGGAGAGGTATAACATTGCTGAGTGTTATAAGTAAACTACCAGCAAGGATAACACTAGAAAGGAATCAAAATAGAAAAACAATTAAGACCAGAACAGGCAGGATTTAGAGCCAATAGATCATGCACCGACCAGATTGCTACTTTACGAATTATCATAGAACAATCATTGGAATGGCAGGCAAGCTTATATGTAAATTTTATCGATTTTGAACAAGCTTTCGACAGTATAAACAGATCTTCCCTATGGAAGTTACTTGGAAATTATGGACTCCCAGAAAAAATAAGAATAATTAAAAACATGTATGAAAATTTTGAAATTAAAGTAATACATGGAAATACCTTCTCAGAACCATTTAAAACAAAGACAGGAGTAAGGCAAGGTTGGATACTCTCCCCTAGTATGTTTTTAATTGTCAGACTGGGTGATGAAAAACGTATCTCATGGAAATACTAGACTACAATGGTTACTTCAAAACCAACTCCACGATCTCGATTTTGCAGATGATATCTGCTTACTTTCACAGAAGCACCAACATATAGAACAAAAAACAACAACACTTGTAGAAATAGACAAAAAAGTTGGTCTTAGGATAAATAAAAATAAAACAATGTTGATGAAAATAAATGCAAAGCAAAATAAACAAATAACAATAGAAGAAATACCGCTTAAAGAAGTAAAACAGTTTACATACTTTGGTTATAGCTGGCTTATTCAACTTTCAACCAACTTAGAAATATTTGGAAAAACAAGATTTGTCTATAAAAACTGAAATGAGAATATGTAACTCAAATGTAAAGGCAATACTAATATATGGATCAGAAACGTGGATGTTAAACAAAACGATAGTTAATAATGTCCAGGTCTTCCTAAACAAGTGTTTAAGAATGATACTGGAAATATATTGACCAAAGCATCGAACTATCAAACGAAGAACTATGGCAGAGAACAAACCAAAAACCCCTGTTGCAACAGATACTTAAAAGGAAACGGAGATGGTTGGGGCATGTCTTGAGGAAAGAAGAGAAAATAATAATAAAACAGGCTCTAGATTTACCCACAGGGTAAAAAAAAAGACGAGGAAGGCCAAGAGAAACATGGAAAAGAACAACATTGAAAGAAATAACAAATACTAATAAAACTGGAACCAAATAAACGCAGAAACATAAACAGCGACCAGTGGAAAATGGTGGTGGAAGACCTATGCTCCCAGGTGGGGTAAAGAGGATTAAGTAAGAAATAATTCAAAATTACTTAAAAATTAAATATATTCTTCTTGTTTTGTTTCATGAAAAAATATTGTTTATTATCGATAAAATTATACAGTTTAGTATAATTCCAAATTACTTAAAAATAAAATCCATTCCTTTAATTGTAATTAAAGGAATGGATTTACAATTTTTGGACATTACAATTAAATCCTTTGATTGTAATGTCTAAATATTTAAAGAGACGAAGTAAACAAGGTAAGCACTACTACTAACACAGTGCCGCTAGCGTTCTTCGTCCTCCTAAGTGGTACAAGATGGATTTTTATTATTCTTTTATACAAAATAAGAAAATTGTATAGGATTGTTGATGATAAAATTAAATATTACAAGCAAATATAAATAAATTAATAAATATATTTATATATCGAGAAAAATTGGGGGTGCTGCAGTTCCGCGTGCCTATGCACGAACCGCCCCTGCTAGGAATCCAACAAGACATTTATGTTTTATAGATTTAAGAGATTTGCGAAGAAGATGCAATTGCATCTTCTTCGCAAACCTAAAGATCGTGTAATCTGCTGCTTCGGTATGAAAGAACAGAATTGAGAAGCACCACGATTACTGATTGTTCAAGAGGAATGGTGTGTGGATTAGAAATGAAAGGAGGGAACTTGAGGACTGCATTTGAATGGTTTTGAAATGAGATCTTTGGTGAAAGTGTTATGCAATAGATGGTGTAAGTACAAATTCAGGGAAACTAGAATTGTTATGGAGTCTGAACCCCCACAGTAATGATTATACTATGCTGGTTGCTGTTTCAAATCCGGATGAGGTAGTATTGATGTTATGCAAGAGTCACTGTGGGTCCAAAGCAATGTTAAAATGCATGTATGACAATGTCAAAAGTATCAGAAATAAAGAGGAGGCGATTTCGGAATTGGTCAGATCTACTAGCCCGAAAGTTATTAGCATCGGCAAGATCTACAGGAATAGAATGTAAGGGGTGTTGCATTTTGAGAGAGGAAAGAGGAGCAGTGGTATTAAATGAGAGAGAACAATGGGAAAAAACACATTGTTGGTTGCTGCTATATTTGCTGTACAGAGGAAGAGGCAGATAGCATGTATTGGCAGATTTACACAATAAATACAGGCCGAGCAATCATCATGCGGATGTAGATTAAAAGGGGACAAGATGGCAAAAAGGACGGATATTTGATTTATATTATAAAGGGATAATTACCTGAAATAGCATGTCATAGAGGGTACCACGGGATTGAGAGTGTTGGAATCTGCTAATAGCATCAGAAGATATATCAATAACTACAGTCAAAATCTACCTCAGACATGAACATTTCAGTCAAGAAAGAATGTATCTGAAACTAAACGTGGATGATTATGATAAACATGTGGCGAATTGGAGCAGTGCCATGACATAAGAAGCTCATGGAAAGAATGTCAGTGGCGCATGGGAAGGGGTGAGGGATTGCTTGAGAGAGTCCAACTCACGAGAATAAACATAGTAGGGATACGGAAGAGTACCGATGTAAACGGGTGCTACCAAAAATATTAAAAAATGAAATAAAGAAAGAATTGTCAAGGGGAAAATAAATATAATGGCTATCAGTATGCTCATGAGCAATACAAAGTACAGACAAGATGGCTGACAATTAGTGTTTACAAGAGAAAATTAGGCAAGAGAAGGCCAAAGTAAAACCAATATGTTTTTTTTTTCTCGCTGTTGCAAGAGAAGGAATGACTACAGAACGAAAAATTGACTAAGAGCAACAGAAACAACAAATAGTTCAGCTTTGAAAGTACACCCTTTGAAAGCGATCACTTTGAAAGGGCAATAACTGCAAAATCTCCAAAACCTACATTTGGAGATTTTGCAGTTATTGATGACGGTGTTAATGTCAAAATCGAGGTAGATGAACAGAAAGTGCTCATCATATTGGAACTTTTCAATATGAATACAGCAGTTTGACCAAATGCTACGTCAGCCCGTCTACTACATGAATATGGCAAGTAAAATGAAAGTGCCTCGGATGAATTTAATCTAAATCTCAGCTCTGGCAAGGTTTCAAGGGAGTGGAGAGATAGCAAGATAGTTCCATTATATAAAAGTGGCTTCAAGAAAGAAGAATTAAAGTACAGACCAATTAATATCTCAGAAGTGGTGGGTAAAGTATTGGAAAAGTCTGTTAAAAGTAAAATCCAACAGTAGGTGAATAAGAGTATGATACTCTGTGGTGCACTATCCACCACAGAGTATGATACTCTGTGGTGGACAGTGCAGCTTCGTAAAAATGTAGTTGACACCATAGTAATTTATTCACATTTTCTGATAATGAAAATGGTAAAGCCATGATACTGTTGGATTCTGCAAACGTATAGAAAAGTACTACACATGTTGGAACTAAGCGAATGGATATGAAGTTGTTAGCATGGGGTGGCAAAGAGACAGACATCAGAGAGCGGTATATGGAAGGGCGAAATCTAGGATATTGAGGATTATTAATGGAGTGGCTTAGCGCGCCATATTAGGGCCATTACTCTTTAATTTGTATATTATGATATAGCTATAGAATTAAGGGGATAACTATGGAAGACTGGCAACTATATAATGGTGATGTGGATGTCCTGTAGGATGATTTAAATAACTGACAGTGTAAGCAGTGAGTACAGTCGCAATTTAATGTTGCAAAATATAAGGTAATGGATTTTAAAAAGTCCATTGAGCGATGAAGATATTACATACTTTGTATTATATTCATGGTATTGGATTACACGAGGTTGATGAGTTTAGATATTTGTGGTGGATGGTGGATGTTGAAGAACATACTGAGGAACTATAGATAGGGAGGTGATTACCCTGCTGATTTTGCCGCATCTTGACTACCAAGAACAGATTTGATCACCTGTATTTCTTGGAAATCCTGTGGTGGAGACGGATCATAGATGAGTGACGTATCTGGTGACTGGTAGTGAAATACCCCAATGAGTATATATTGAAATTGTGTAGCAGAGTTTAGTTGACCGGTGGACGATAGGATGATATGATAGAAACTTAGACGTTACTAAAATTATTCTAGAAGCTTATCCCAGAAATATGTGTAATTCAGTGGTAGTGCCTGTTTGCTTCTCCAATACTGCGATGAAAGACCGAAGTCCGATTCTAGTCATCGACCAGTGGAAATTTTTTTTTACGCCATTCCTTGATTAATTTGCGAGTTTGTTGATCTCTGCCACACCCATAGTTTTTTTCTCTCCTGGGAAGTCGGGGTTTTTCTCCCATAAACTAGAGTAAATCGACCATATGACCAACACTATATCATACAATAAATACATAAATACATTGTATGATATAGTGTTGTATGTTAGGTTAGGGACCACCAGATGGCGGCACTTATTTTCACCCTCACTTCATTGGATGCAGTTTACAAATTAGTGATATTCTTGAGGTGGCAATTTGTAAAGATTGAACTGCTCACTCAGTATAAAAAGATTAGATGAAACTAAAATGGTCTGGTGTACTCCATATTAGAAAATAAGGAGATTTTAGGATGCGTTAGGAGAGTTTTATTATTTTAACCCCCCCACCAAAAAAAGGTTCTACAGATAAGGAAAATGGGGAGGACAAATTGCATAGGGAGGCGATCTAAGCAGAATGATTATATATAAAATTTCCTTGCTGAACATGTGTGTTTATGAAGATAAAGAATAATAGGAATTAGCTGAGATAAAGTGAAATCTATAAGTGAAAACAGCAGAAGGCAGATGAATGGTCTATTCTAGAGAATAAATGATATTTTTTTACCCCCCTAAAATGAATTTATGAAAAGTATGTGAAATTAATGATTTGAGTTAAACAAGTTGTGATGATGATGTGTTAAATTTTATAAATATCAAATAAGGAAATGGACAAAAATGGAAAATCATCATTGGTTGCGAAATTTCTTAGAGTGCTTTTCAAGCACGATAAATATTTGTATGCATTCATGTACAGATTTTTCAGACAGGCGCAAATGCATTTTACTGATTTTTTGCAACTTCTGTAATGTTTTCCAACCTCGTTTTTGACAAAGAAGTAACTGCAAATATAATAAAAAATATTCAGATTTTCTCGCGAGATATTTATCCGCTAGGGTTGGGTGAACCACCGCTTAAATGCTTAATTATTTGAGTTCTGGAGGCGTTGAATTTTTCGACGTTTGGAGTCTGTTAAATGAATCATAGAACTTACTATAAACTTCTTTAATATCCAGAAAAGAAATTTGGCAAATCGAGCCTGTACATTCTAGTACAGGTACATTCTAGTACAAGAATTTACGAATTCTTGTTTCCTCGTTTTTTTCTATAAAAAGTATTTTTAAATATAAAAGGTGTACTAATAAAGACTGTTTCTAAGAAATAAAATTTATTAAAAATTAAGCTAAATTTTGCTGATATTCAAATTAACATATGATTTAAAAATAGTTTTATATTTTATATTCAAATGGAAAAATAATAACAATATTTTCGACTAACGGCTAATTAGTATAATAAGCATGTTCATTTTCCATAGTTTTTTTTTTTTTTATCAAATGCGTTTGCGTTGTGAACTCCATTTCTACTCACTTTCAATTTTATGGATTATCTTTCCAACGCGTGCTTTAGATTATGTGTTTTAATCACTGTTGCAGCCTAAGAGTCATAATTTAAACTGAACTTTTCAAGCCACTCTGTGCCCTCAGATCAAGGGTGGATCTATACTGCAGTGGAATTCGATCCTTCGGCCAGTTTGCTTGGAGAGTGGTGACACTGTCCACTAGTCAAAGAATAGTTACTTATAATTGGTAGATTTGAATTTACTTTGAATGTTGTCATCGTTAAAACCTAATTTTACCCAACCTTAAGAAAATATATTGCTCATTTCGCGGATTAAATTATTTTCTATTAGTTTATTAAATTTGGCTGATCTATATAAATTTTATAAGCTTTTTTTTTAAATTAACGTGTAATATTTATAAAATTAGAAATATTTACATATCTAATCACTTTTCCTTCGCGAAAAGGACAAGTTGCATAACTGACTAATATCCGATCTCCGTATGCCAATAACTGTAACATTTCGTGTGCAATTGGGAAGAAAGTTCTGGGAGACAAATGAGTTACGCAGACATCTGCTGCCATCTGTTATTTCTGATTCTAAATACATTGTTCGACAAAATTAAGAAAATACTTAGAAAATGTTGTGTTGCACTTGAAATTTGTGATAAAGTAGGCCATATTTATATATGAAAAGAATTTTTCAGAGCATTTATCATCTGATTCTGGAACTAGTCAACCAATCTTTGGCACCAACAAGTGGTTTTAAACCCCAGGTTTAAAACCAACAAGTAATTAGGTTTAAAAGGTATATAAGCATTATCAAAAAAAAAAAAATGTTGCATTACACATTTCAACAACTTATGCATGCAAACATGGTCACACGAAATCAGTACAATGCTAACGGCTAAACTGGCTTGAGTGTGGTACATGTTCTATACAGTGTGTGTGTGTATATATATAAGATTCTTCGGCAACAAATCATCTTTTTTCATCAGAATTCTGCTCACCAGGAGACCAAGTACGTGGTTGTGGGTATGTAATGGGAATCCAAAGGAAGTCCTGCACATATTTGATCTGGGTGTCACGATCACAGATCGTGATGGCCTCGGCAGTTATTGGATAGCTCCAGTTTCAAGGTACTCTTCCACCATTTGAGTTCTCTGGGAAGTAGCATTGTCATATATTGAAAGTAAACTGTGGCAACCACAGTTTACTTTTACAAAATCGCAACTCTTACAATTCGCATAGGAACTGTAGTCTTATTCTAGTTACATGTGCGCATTTTTGGAATTCTATAAAAATACATGGAGAGAGCTATTGATGATTATTCCTCCTTATCCCAACACAAGAACACCGTCTCCAGTTTAAGGATCCTATTTTTTGATGTTTGAGGGATGGTATAATATTTCTCATTGTGTCCAGATCAAGCTTCATCTAGAATTCGTTTTAAGGCCAATACGTCATCGGACTATTTTTTAGAGCTTCAAGCCACATGTTCCTGGCTCTAGTTTCGACAATCTCTGCAATGGTTTGTGGTAAGGGTTGGAAATGTTTCCATATATGGTCCCAGCAACATTATGGAACACTTCATGACAGGAACATCGAAAAAGTTCAGTTTTGTCAGAGCCAAATGGTAGTCTGTTTTGGTTGATGTAGCCTTTTGGGAGAAACCTTGGTCAGCACTTGCAATACATCGAATTTCCGAAACTGTATCCATATCGCCGAGACGACATTTCGTGATACAGTGAGCGAACGTGCCACCTTCGCACTCTACTGCAAGGTTGAAGTCGTTGAACTGGTTTTCATCTAAACGATGAGGAATTGCCATCTTGAAGATACTGGAGACGTGATAAAATCACTCAGCAAGCCAAAAATGGAAATGAAGTGATGTGGTCGCAATCCTTATTTTTAAAGCCTAAATAATTTGTATTGTGGGTGACTTGTTGAGGACTAGATCAGTTGCTATTGGATACTCAGGATGTGCGTGCCAAAATGTTTATTATATCGAATCTTTGCCTAATCGACGAGTGTTAAAAATAAAATATTGATGAAAAAGATTTCGGTTCTGCTCATTTTGTGTCGCTTTTATTCCATCCACTCTTATGATTCTAGTATAGACTTTTGTTGGTGCCAAAGATTGGTAGACTAGTTCCAGAATCATTAGAAAGCGTGCTTTAGATTATGTTTTCTCCTATCACTATTACAGTCTAATAATCACCACTTCACGGTCAGGTAAAATGCCCACTGATTTCAACTATTTCCAGTAACATTGGAATAGAAATTAATAATAAATGTCACGGTTGTTGTGGTGGTGATGGACGATAGATGGCGATGTTCGCCGAGTTCCAATGGAGTGGTGTGCCTTCCCACGATGAGTCTTTTGAGTCCTTGGAAGTGTCACGTAAAAATAATAATATTGTAGTGACTCACGTCAGCGACGGGAATCGAACCCAGTACATTCGTTTCCCAGACATATAGTTGCAAAGCAAATAACCACCCAGCTATCCGCGCGGACACTAAATTTTATAAGATATTTTAAATTAACGTGTAATATTTATAAAATTATAAATATTTAGATATCCAGTGCCTTTTTCCTTCTCCAAAAAGAGCAGGTTACATTACTGGCTAGTAGCAAGTCTCTTATGCCAAAACCGTAACAGTTGGTGTTCATCTGGGAACGGGAATTTGGTCTACAAATGAGATACGCCGACATCTGCTGCCATCTCTTATTTCTGATTCTAAGTACACTGTTCGACAACATTAAGAAACCACTTAGAAAATACGGTGTTTCACGTGAAGGTTGTGATATATTAGGCCATACTTAAGGATATATAAGCAATGTCGAACATTAGCAAAAAAGATCGCATTGCAGATTTAAACCTAATATGCATGATCACACGAAATGAGTACGGCGTTAACGGCTATACTCGCTTGACAGCAGCACATGTTCGATATAAGGGTGTCAATAAGTTTCTTTGGCAACAAATCCCTTCTTTCATCAGAAGAGACTTTAACTCACCAGGGAAACAAGTGAATGGTTGTGGGCATGTAATGGGAATTAAAAGGACGTCTTGCACATATTTCATCGGGACATCACGATCATATATCGTGATGGCCAGATTCAACTCCTCACCAATGTGAGTACTCTGGGCAGTGGCATTGTCATGCATTCAAAGAAAACTGGGCCAACCACACTCTTCCAAATTCGCATAGAAAGTGACGTCCTATTCTCGTTACCTTTGTGCATTTACGATCTCTACAAAATACGTGAGGAGAGCCATTCATCAACATTCCTCTCTGTCTCCCACAAAGGAGAACACTGTCTCCAGTTGAAGTGCGCTTTTCTCTGACGTTGGAGGGATGGTTGAGTATTTCTCATTCTCTCCAGATCAAGCATCGTCTAGAATCCGTTTGTAGGCCGAAAAGGAATCATCAGACTAACTTCAAGCCACATTTTCATTGCTCTAGTTTCGACAAGTTCTGCGATTGTTTGTGGTAACAGTTGGAAATATTTGCATATATGACTTCAGTAACATCACGAAACACTTCTTGACAGGACATCGCAAAAGTTCCGTTTTTTTACAGCCAAATGGTAGTCTGTTGTTTGATGTAGCCTTTCGGGGAAACCTTGGTCAGTTCTTGTAATAGTTCCAATTCCTTTAACTGCGTACATAGCGCCGAGTCGACATTTTGTGATACAGTAACGAACGTGCCACCTTCGTCCTCGACTGCAAGCTTCAAGTCGTCGAAGAGGTTCTCATCGAAAAGAATCATATAGACGATGAGAAATTGCCATCATGAAGATAATGCATGTCACAAACCTACTGAGCAAGCCAAAATACGGATATGAAGAGATGTGGTGGCAATCCGTATATTGATAGACATGTATGATGTGCATTGTGAGCGATTTGTTGAGGAGTAGATCCGTTTCTATTGGATACTCAGAAAGTGTATGCAAAAATGTTTAATGTATCAAATCTTTGCCTAATCGAGGACTCTTAAAAATAAAATGTTCGTGGAAAAGATTTCGGTTCTGCTAATTGTGTGTCGCCCTTATTCTATACTCTTATGATTCAAGTGTAGATTTTTGCTGAGCTTCGGGTTTTAAACCTAGTTACTAGTTGGCGCCAAAGATTGATTTTCTACTTCCACAATCAGATCTTAAATGTTCTGAAAAATTCTTGTAGTAAGTGAATAAAATTGAACATTTCGGTCTTCATTTCACTCACATCCAGATTGGATGTGAGTGATTAGTTAAGTTTCCCAAGTGTTACAGGAAGTTGATTCTTGATGATCTCAATTACTTTGGGCGACACTGAGATGAGAACAAAACGTCAACAGTGTGTTCGTAGACTTATGACATGTTTTTTTGTTTTGTTTTTTTCTAATTGGCTGTATATTGTTATACTTCCATCTTGACCCTATTTAACACCTAACCTAAAAACCGATGTTAGTCTAGGAGAACATCTTTTGATCACAATTAGTACGGTTCCATCAAGATAAAAAGCCCTTTTGGTAAACAGCTTTTTCCCGATTCTTCGCATATCTTTCTGACTGAACGCTGCAGGAGGCAATTCAACTCAGTATTCCAGTAAAAAAGTAATATATACAAGTTGAATGAAAAGTATACTCATATCCGGAATCAGCATGAAGGTTATCATTGTCGACAAAAACCTAGTAAGACTATTTTACTTGTTTTTGGACGTTTCTTTTATTTCTTATCAGTGCTTTCCATTTGGATTTCTGCACATCTATGTTGGAACATAATACTAGTAATTTCTAATCCATGTAGTGTATACAAAACCAGCGGTACTTAACATTTTTATTAGTGATGCAATTTTCGACAAATTTACCTATCATTTTTGTGTCTTATCATTTCTTACAAGTGACGAATTCTTCAACAAGTCTTTTTTTTTTATTTGTAAGCTGTCTTTAATGACCCCCCCCCAAAAAAAACCCGGATACCATTGATTTCAAACAAGAAAAAAAAAGTTTACTTCACTTTATTTATTTTTTTGAATGAATGCTATAACTACTTCTCACTTTCCCCAGATCACTGGTATCCGAATTATAACATCTCATTGCATGTCTTAAGATTAATGTGGTCTTAAAGTTAAACTGTTCATTTTTGGTCTAAGCTGTTAAAACTAAGAACTTTTATTGTTAAAAGACCATAAGATTTAATGATTATAAATACAAAGAGCCATCAAGTTTCACTAGCCAATTGTCTAGCATTTTCAAGGGTGAACTGGTGTGAAAACAAATGCATCAAGTTACATGAAAACATAAACTTTAGTAACTGTTAGGCAGTTACATTTGATCATTCGTGTTTGATGGCGTGCATGCGTTCGAATGCTTCAGTCAGAATCCGGTACATGACCACGTGTGTTGTGTAGTTTTTCGCATATTATAGTTCTGTTGAGCTGAGAGAATTGATGAGATATTTCCATATGTCTTTAAGAAAGCACCTTGATTTCTATTTAAATTACTGCCTGTGCGTAGCACCGCTGCTGCTTCTTTGAAAGTTCTGTGTCTGTAGTCATTCTCGATGTAAGGCATAGAACTCTTTTTCCAATCTATAACGTGATTTGATGTTGAGAAATGATGAGCTAAACCAGATGTGATGATTCTATTGTGATTGACATCCCCCACGTGTTCCTTCTTTCTTATTTCAAAACTTCAAGAGGTCTGTCCAATGTAAGAAAGGCCACACGTGCATGAAATTTTATATACTCCAGGAAATTTGAAGAAAGGTACCTCATCATTGGGAGATCTTAAGACTTGTCTGATCGTGGTAGTTGGTTTAAAAACTAATCAGAGAGTCCTTAGACTCGATGAGTCTAAGGACTCTCTGGAGTCGCCCGTAATAATAATAATAATAATAATAATAGTTTGATGGCATGAAAATATAATTTAGCTAGTTACCTAGCAGGAGATCTCACGTAGCATTTTAGGAAATTCAGAGAAATTCTACAAATTTCTCTGAATTGTCAGCTACAATATTTAATGTCTTCACCTTCCCGTGGTGCATCTCGTTGCTAGGTGTCCACAAAAAAAAATGTATATATAATGTTATTCACATACTCCTGACCAAATATGAAACTTTTTCGAGCTACTTCAAGCTCTCCTCCCCCAATGAACGGGGAGGTGGTCTCACACCGAGTAATGAAATTCATCTTCGAGCTTTAGATAATCATAGACATCTATACCCATAGTGGGATTTGAATCCATACCCCGTTCGCTGCAACAGAACTTTAATAGGGAAAAGGTATAGGATTTTTTTTTTCGCGAAGTGAGAAAAAAAATAGTACTTGTTGATGACTTAAATTGTAAAGTAGGAAATCAAACCGAAACATTGAAAAATGTTTTGAGAATATATGCGTGTGGAGGGGGAGGGGATGGTCAGAATTACTTACCATTATAAATAATTTCGGCTTAAGATATGCACTAGTCATTACTAACACCATGTTCAACCTTTACATATGCCTAAGTTAATTTGTGCAAGACACACACACACACACACACACACACACACACACACACACACACACACACACACACACACACACACACACACACACACACACACACACACACACACACACACACACACACACACACACACACACACACACACACACACACACAC